>NC_143031.1:45970000-46279166 GCF_057628025.1 Oncorhynchus mykiss
TCCCTCACTGACTGATAATGTCCACAAACAGAAGGTGAGGCAGGTAGCCTAGCGGTTAAGAGTGTTGGGCCAGTAACCGAAAGGTCGCTGGTTTGAATCCCTGAACCGACTAGGTGAAAATCCGTTCGATATGCCCTTGAGCAAGGCACTTAACCCTGTAAGTCACTCTGCATAAAAGTCTCTGCTAAATGACGTAAATGTGAGGCCAAATCATGGAGCGTTTGGTTTCTTCCAGAAAGACCAATGAGGGTAAAGTTGGTGATAGGTAGTTAAATGGGGGCCCTCAGTATCGTCAAGCAAACTGCACTCTACTTTATCAACAATGAGATGAGAACTTTTTGATGCCATGAAGCAACTTGAGACACAGCTCTGCACTCTCCCACTGACTTTGTGACCAGTGCTGTCACAAGACACTCTTTCTCCACAGTTAGTGAGTCGCTATGACGTTTAGTACCCAGCAGAGAGCCAAAGGTTAGCAGCACATAGGTGTCTGGCTTGTCATCTCCTTATGTGACTGGCCCGTCACTCTGTGTCCTTTAACAGCAGTGTCTTCCTAGGTGTCTTCTCTGTGTATAAACTGTGTGCATGTCCCTTTAAGAGAGACCAGCCCAAGCAGGGTGTAAATGTGGCATGGCTTTTGTGGTTTGTGTAGGTTTGCAGTGCCCCTCTAAGCAGTCTTTTTGCACTAGCAGGTGGGACGGGCTGATCTAGGCTCTGCACTGGCGGGCACATTGTGGAGCTTTACTTTAATTACTCTCTGCAAGCCCGCTGACAGGGTCTGTGTGACGTGTGTATTGTCCTCCACGTCAAAACTATTTCTGCGTCAATAACAATGACAACTAAGGCTTTTCCTGCTTGTTTTGGAAGAGCCTATTTACTCATCCACTAAAGACTGTGGAGAGTGGACCCCGTAATGAAAGGTGCTGTAGGTCATTCTTCCTCAGCCTTAGACAGCGGGTACAACCCACTGTGGGAAACTAGCAGTCGTTCAATGTGTTTTTGCTGCTTTGTTTTAACATTTTAAATGAGCCCACATAACATGCAAATCATGACCTTTACATGAAGAATTCTTCAAAGTGCAACGTTCGCCCCGTAATGTTCTGTGTGTTCTATCTCACTGGGAATGAGTCAGACTGAGAGAGGTAGCCGAGTGAACTCAAGTGTGTCTGAATTGAGAAATGATTGGCACCCTTGATAAAGATGAGCATAGAAGACTGTATAAAATAGTAAGACAAATACTGAGCTGTATTGTACGCAAAATAAATGGGGAAATTATATAATTTCATACAAATACAATTTCTCATAAAATAGATTTTGTTTAACAAGTAATCATTTTGTAAAAAATATGGGTGTCAAAATTATTGTAATCTGTTTTCGATACTCCTGCAACCTCCCCTTCCAAGGATAACAGCATTGAGCCTTTTTCTAAAATGTTTTATGAGATTGGAGAAAACATTGGGAGGGATCTTAGACCATACCTCCGTACAGAATCTTTCCGGATCCTGATATCCTATGTCTGTGTTTATGGACTGCCCTCTTCAATTCAAACCACACGTTTTCAATGGGGTTCGACTCCAGAGACAGAGATGGCTATAAACTGTCTGGACTTGAACCTCATTGTATTGCAAAATGTTGACTTTGTGGTCAATTAACCATTTCTTTGTTTATTTTTATGTGTGCTTGGGGTTATTGTCTTGCTGGAAGATCCCCTTGTGGTCAAGTTTCAACCTCCTGGCAAAGGCAACCAGGTTTTGGCTACAATATCCTGGTACTAATTAAAGTTCATGATGCCGTTGACCTTAACAAAGGCCCCAGGACCAGTGGAAGCAAAATAGCCCCATAACATCAAAGATCCCCCACCATATTTTACAGTAGGTATGAGGTACTTTTCACATGTGCATCTTTCTTTCAACACCAAACCCACCACTGGTGTGTGTGGCCGAAGAGCTAAATTTTCATGTAATCTGACCATAGCACCGGTTCCAATCCAATTGCCAATGTTGTTAAGCAAACTCCAGGCGTTTACATTTGTTGGATGATGTGAAAATAGAGGTATTTGGCCACGAGAGTATTGAAAACAGGGATGCCCCTATCTTTTTCATGTTTGTTTTTTTTACTTGATAGACAATCTCCTCTGGCCAATTGTATTAGTATAAAATAACGATTTTTGAGTATACAATATACATGTAGTTCAGTAGTTTTAAAGTCTTTTTTGCTCATCTTAATCAAGGATGCCAATAATTCTGGGGGTGACTGTAAATAATCATTTGGACTTTGATTAAATGCAATGTGCTTTTTTGCACTTGTGTTGTGTTGGAAGCAGATTATGTTGGGTGTTTCATTGGGCAGCCTGAACCCAGCTGCTTGGCCTATTTCTGTAGTTCATTGTAGTTTTTCCTTACCAAATGTTATAATTCTTTCCCAATTGTATTATAACTTTCAGTCAATTTTTGTCTCTATTTAACTTCTGTTAATTACATGTAGATATTACTCCTAGTAGCAGGACGTACTCCTGCTATGTGAACCTCTCATGTTTGTGAACCTTGGATTGTGGTCAGGCTCAGGAAACGCTCCAGGGCACTAGTGAATTTGGAATGAGAGAGATTTGTCCCACACTTGTTATCCCCCTGTCATTACTGATGAGTGTTCTCTGTGCTTTTTGATACTGGTTTGTTTGTGTTCTAATCAATGGTGTATGTAAATACTAGAATATGGAATATTGGAATATGACAAAATGTTTGATTCTGAAGTGAGCAAACGACAAATCTAACCAGATTGACATGTTGTTTTGTTCTGTGTTTATGTATTTTATTAGCAGGCTCTAAGTTGAACTGAAAAGCATCCACCTAATGTACATAAATGCCTAGATCGCTCCTTAAGACTAGCTTTGCCTGCATAACTTATATTTTACTGTCTTGAAACAAAAACCTGAAAAAAGAGAGAAAGAAGCCTTGAATGTATTACTGTATGCTTGCCCTTAAAATATCAGAAGAAAATTATACCTCATATGTCATTTGGTGGTCATGCAACCAGATCTACCGGCAGCTTGGCAGGGCCACACACACACACACGCACACACAGTAGTTATCGTGGTCTGCCTGCCTTTTGGCAAAGCTGAAAAATCAAGTAAAGATTTTGCATTGATTTAAAATCATATCAAGCTTCTGTATATCCATGTTCCCCCAAGAACCATTAAATGGCTAAAAAAAGTGTTTGGTAATATTGCGCAGTATTTCATTGGCATGCTACGAGCAGGTTAGAGAAAATCTTCCAGTGGTTTTCTATTGAATGCATCTCTTATATGCATTGTTTGATGTTAATTACTTGCTCATCTCACACAGTCACTCGTTAAGGTCATCCTTTTTTTGTGTAGGCAGAGAAAAAAATACAAGATGGTTTGCATGTTGCTGACAACCTTGGGTGAAGGGAACCTCAAGAGAATCATTACCATGGCAGCAACGGACAGGGATATTTTGGAGATGACCAGACATTCATCATTGCCACCTTGTGCCAGTGTGATTTAGATGGACTGGTCACCACCTGCTCACCACTAACACTCATCACCACCTCCATGCCCCTGGACATTGTCAAGACCACAGTACATTATCCAGGCGCCTGTCACCCCCTTGTTCTATGCCTTCCTTCTTTTTCTATCTCTCTTCCCTCTTTGCAAGTCTCAGTTAATTCAGCCTGTGGTTTCTGTTGAAACCATAGCACCAATTTTCTTATTGAATTTCTGCCCGCTGCAGTTTGAAATGTATTGGGATGAATCTTGTCCTGGAGGCAAAGGCTGAGCGGTTTCCACTAGATGAGCCACCCACAAAGTCAAAATAATCTACATCGTTGAAAATCATCATGAAAACAAAAATGTGCTTTATGGTCTTATTTCAATGTTAGGGTTAGCCTCCCAATCCACATATTTAAAGAGTAGTCGTTTTTTTTGTTCAAATGTAAAAAGCCACACCTTCATGGACCCACACCCTTTCCCAATGCATTTACAGGCTCTTCTCGACCTTATGGAATTGATTGTTTTCCACAGGACGCAAGACACAATGTGAGTGACTACCTGCCAGCAATAGTACAGATGTGGCCTGGTGAATCTGCCTGCTCTCTCACTGCACGTCACATCACCTCTATGCGCTCTGTCTATTTCCCCATCTTCCCCTTTCAGTCTGTTCTCTGTCACCAGTCTGTCAACCCTACTCCTCTCTGCTGTCTCTTTTTCTGCTCAGTTCCTCTGTGTTGAAGTAAACACTCTGAGACAGCTGGATGTCTGACCTTTGCAGAGTAAAAGTGAGAAGTGGGGAGGGAGAGACATCAAGGTAACAGACCAGTAGGCTCTGTTGTGTTTCAGATGATGACAGCTTTTTGTGTTAAGTATCTGAAAAACATGCACTGCACAGACTGGAAAACCAGAATTTCTGTCTGTTTCCATCGTCCAAGCACCTTCAAGTTCCACCAGGTCTTTTTTTAGACAGAACAGACTGATCTAAACTGACAGATCAGATCTGTGTCTGTGCTCCCAGACAAGGGGCTTGTCCAGCTCTTCTCCTGCTGCTCCTTCCATTTGCTTGACAGAGAAATCACATTGACTGATACAATGTCAACAAAGTTCAATAAAGCATCCGTATACACACTGCATGGTATACTAGACTTCTGGCCTCCACAACTGTTTACAGATTTCCTCTTTTCATACGTAGTTTAACCTGTACTGTAGGACATCATCCTCCCTTCAACTGATCAATCGCTTGGTTTATTTAGTCATGAAAAGTAAAGGGATAGTAATTAATTAATTCACGTTTGAATATTTATTTCATGAAAAAAAAAAACATGTTCTCATTGATACAAGCTATTCAACATGAATATTGCCATTTATTGTCTGGTTTTTTGTGTGTGTAGATTGACCATCAGATAACAGCAAAAAGGCACAGTAATACAACTCAAGAAACACACCAAAAAAGATGCTTCAACATATATTATTTCAGTACATTCACTACCAACAATTTGTCCAGACATAGAAGGCTATAGTAAATAGCCTGTTATGTTGATTATTGTAAGAACGAATTGGCTAGCTCTTAGATCATTTTTCAGTATCTTTTTTTGTTTTCTTGTTGTGTTATTTCTTTCATTATTTGCTTAGAACGTTTCTTGTATTATTACCTACAGCCGGACACATCATTATATGTATATATACTGTATTTACATTCAGGTCTCTGACATTGCTGGTCCTAATATTTCTTCATTTCTATTTATTTTCTGGATTATGTGTGTATAATTTATTTTATTTTTGCTATGTATTAGCTACTGCACTGTTGGAGCTAGAAACACAAGCATTTCGCTGCACCTGCGAAAGCATCTTCAAATCTGTATACATGACCAATAAAAATAGATTTTATTTCAATATTCTTTCTGTTGATATGCGCATGCGTATTACCCCCCACGAATGTTTTCAAACAACGTGCTTCTGGTAGTGATCATCCAGTCCAAGATGGCGGACCTCTTAGGCTTAATCTTAAAATCAATGGAAAACCCTCCAACAGTGGGCGACAAAGAGAGCTGACGAAGGGACCGAGGTATCAGCAATATCAATATATAGTCATTTTTCCTCAATTCGTTTGTAACTAGTTGATTGTAATGAAAAGTTACAGGATCCCTTACGGGGTATTCCCAACCTCTTTATAATCTGTACAGAAAGGTATCCAGTCACATACGAGTATTTGCACTTGTGGTGAATTGCATCCTTGTTCAATAAAATGTCTCTGATTGGTAAAAAAAAATATATATATTTTATTGCACTCATTGGCTAAAATGATCCTTCATTCAAGTGCTGCGTGGGAAGCTGTTTGTCCATGCAAAGCAGCTCCGCCTCTTTTACAGTCTGCGTTAGTTGATAATAATGAATATTATATGATACAGTTCATATGTAAATCACATGCAGGCTATACTAGTAGTCCCTAATCGGGAAATGATATCAAATCAAATTTATTTATATAGCCCTTCGTACATCAGCTGATATCTCAAAGTGCTGTACAGAAACCCAGCCTAAAACCCCAAACAGCAAGCAATGCAGGTGTAGAAGCACGGTGGCAAGGAAAAACTCCCTAGAAAGGCCAAAACCTAGGAAGAAACCTAGAGAGGAACCAGGCTATGTGGGGTGGCCAGTCCTCTTCTGGCTGTGCCGGGTGGAGATTATAACAGAACATGGCCAAGATGTTCAAATGTTAATAAATGACCAGCATGGTCGAATAATAATAAGGCAGAACAGTTGAAACTGGAGCAGTAGCACGGCCAGGTGGACTGGGGACAGCAAGGAGTCATCATGTCAGGTAGTCCTGGGGCATAGTCCTAGGGCTCAGGTCCTCCGAGAGAGAGAAAGAAAGAGAGAATTAGAGAAAGCACACTTAAAATTCACACAGGACACCGAATAGGACAGGAGAAGTACTCCAGATATAACAAACTGACCCTAGCCCCCCGAAACTACTGCAGCATAAATACTGGAGGCTGAGACAGGAGGGGTCAGGAGACACTGTGGCCCCATCTGAGGACACCCCCGGACAGGGCCAAACAGGAAGGATATATATGTGAATTACACCTAAACAAATATAGCATATGATCCTTTTATTTACTCAACCATACTAAATCCAAAGCCATATCATATCAACCTAATCAAAATGATATTTAGTCAATAAAAGTCAGTGGTATAGGAGATATATTCATATATATTCCACTCGTATGAACGTTAAAATAGGCCTACATTTTCAGTATGAAAACAATTGAATCATATAACCTTGTTTTCTATCCCTCAACAGACCAGGCAGCAAGAATGAAGAAGATGCAGCAGGATGAGAAGGAAAAAGAACGCCGAGTTCAGGAGAAGGGTGAGAGGCTCTGCCTGCAGGCGGAGGATTATGTTCTGTCTGCGGGGTTATTTTCTGCTCACCCAGATCAATGTCCAGTCAGTAACTTGGACAACCCAGCTCCAAACCCCTACTTTGTTTCCAATTCTTCAATGGTTGTGGTCTTTTGTGGGTAAAGATCAACCTAGCTTACCGCCAGCTCTTTTTTCAGATGGAGAAAGAGGTTCCCGAATTCATTCAAGCCAGTAGGCAACCGAAGAGGAAGTTCAATTCCATGGGAAAGATTGAAAGGAGCATATTGTAAGTGACGACAGAGATCTATGATCTATGATCTATGCAATAAAACATAATATGGCACAGTTGCACATCTTTCTTTACATGTAAACTTTTACTGACGTCCTATCTTGTTAGAGGCATGATGTTGCAGAGGACGCTGGTCTAACATCGTTTTCTCTCGGAGAGGATTAGGAGAGCAGATACATCATTTTTTAGAACGTCAGTCCTCTTTGGGTATTCTTTATGTTCAAGTTTCAAGTGTCACTAGATTTACAGTGGATTCGGAAAGTATTCTGGCAAATTGACATTTTGCACATTTTGTTACGTTACAGCATTATTCTAAAATTGATAACATTGTGTGTTTTCTCTCATAAATCTACACACAATACCCCAAAAATACATTGCAAAAGCGTGTTTTTCTAAAAAAAATAAAAAATGAAATATGACATTTGCATACAGTAAGTATTCAAAACCTTTACTCATTACTTTGTTGAAGCACCTTTGGCAGAAATTACAGTGTTGACTCTTCTTTGGTATGACGCTACAAGCTGGGCACACTTGTATTTGGGGAGTTTCTCCCATTCCTCTCCACAGATCCTCTCAAGCATTGTCAGGTTGGATGGGGAGCGTCGCTGCACAGCTATTTTCAGGTCTCTCCAGAGATGTTCGATCGGGTTCAAGTCTGGGCTCTGGCTGCGCCATTCAAGGACATTCAGACTTGTCCCGAAGCCACTCCTGCATTGTCTTGGCTGTGTGCTTAGGATCGTTGTCTCGTTAGAAGTTGAATCTTCGCCCCAGTCTGAGGTCCTGAGCGTCTCTCTGTACTTTTCTCCGTTCTTCTTTCTCTCAATTCTGATTAGTCTCCCAGACCCTGCCACTGAAAAACATCCCCACAGCATGATGCAGCCACCACCATGCTTCACAGTAGGTATGGTGCCAGGTTTCCTCCAGACATGACGCTTGGCATTCAGGCCAAAGAGTTCTATCTTGGTTTCATCAGACCAGAGAATCTTGTTTCTCATGGTCTGAGAGTCCTTTAGGTGCCTTTTGGCAAACTCCAAGCGGGCTGTCATGTGCCTTTTACTGAGGAGTGGCTTCTGTCTGGCCACTCTAACATAAAAGCCTGATTGGTGGAGTGCTGCAGAGATGGTTGTCCTTCTGGAAGGTTCTCCCTTCTCCACAGAGGAACTCTGGAGCTCTGTCACAGTGACCATCAGGTTCTTGGTCACCTCCCTAACCAAGGCCCTTCTCCCCCGATTGACCGGGTGGCCAGTTCTAGGAAGAGTCTTGGTGATTCCAAACGTCTTCCATTTAAGAATGATGGAGGACACTGTTCTTGGGGACCTTCAATGCTGCAGAAATGTCTTGGTACCCTTCCCCAGATCTGTGCCTCGATACAATCCTGTTTCGGAGCTCTACGGACAATTCCTTCGACCTCATGGCTTGGTTTTTGCTCTGACATGCACTGTCAACTGTGGGACCTTATACAGTGGGGGGGGGGAGTATTTTTATACAGTGCTGATTTTGCAGGTTTTTCTACTTACAAAGCACGTAGAGGTCTGTAATTTTTATCATAGGTACACTTAAACTGTGAGAGACAAAATCTAAAACAAAAATCCAGAAAATCACATTGTATGATTTTAAAGTAATTAATTTGCATATGCATTAAATGCGTCTTGTCACCAAAAACACTCACAAACTTTTATAGATGCACAATCGAGGGCATGCTGTCAGGCAGTATCACCGCCTGGTAAGGCAACTGCTCCGCCCACAACCGTAAGGCTCTCTAGAGGGTAGTGAGGTCTGCACAACGCATCACCGGGGGCAAACTACCTGCCCTCCAGGCCCTACACCACCCGATGTCACAGGAAGGCCAAAAAGATCATCAAGGACAACAACCACCCGAGCCACTGCCTGTTCACCCCGCTATCATCCAGAAGGCGAGGTCAGTACAGGAGCTTCAAAGCGGGGACCGAGAGACTGAAAAACAGCTTCTATCTCATGGCCATCAGACTGTTAAACAGCTCTCACTAACATTGAGTGGCTGCTGCCAACATACTGACTCATCTCTCGCCACTTTAATAATGAAAAATTGATGTAATAAATGTATCACTAGCCACTTTAAACAATGCCACTTTATATAATGTTTACATACCCTACATTACTCATCTCATGTGTATATACTGTACTCTATACCATCTACTGCATCTTGCCTATGCCGCTCGTTCATCGCTCATTCATATTTTATGTACATATTCTTATTAATTCCTTTACACTTGTGTGTATAAGGTAGTTGTTGTGAAATTGTTAGGTTAGATTGCTTGTTAGATATTACTATATGGTCAGAACTAGAAGCACAAGCATTTCGCTACACTTGCATTAACATCTGCTAACCATGTGTATGTGACAAAAAAAATTAGATTTGATTTGTGTGTCTTTCCAAATCATGTCCAATCAATTGAATTTACCACAGCTGAACTCCAATCAAGTTGTAGAAAAATCTCTAGAATGATCGATGGAAACAGGGTGCACCTGAGCTCTATTTAGAGTCTCATAGCAGAGGGTCTAAATACTTATGTAAATAAGATATTTCTGTTTTTTACTTTTAGTACATTTGCAAAATTTCTAAAAAACCTGTTTTCACTTCATCATGATGGATTATTGTGTGTAGATGTATGACGAATAAGGCTGTAACTTAACAAAAATGTGGAAAAAGTAAAGGGGTCTAAATCATTTCCGAATGCCCCGTACATGCCCTTCCCTTCAGTTGTGCTGTGCATTTTATCGTTCTACCAGAAGCATAACTGAGTAGATGTATTCAAAATGAAAATAAACTGAATTTATCCTATGTATCTGGCAGGAGTTTGCTCCATCAGCCGATGAGCTGGAGGCTTACCAGAATGGAATGGAGCGGGACCCCCAGAAAGACGATGAGCTGGAGGCTTACCAGAATGGAATGGAGCGGGACCCCCAGAAAGACGATGAGCTGGAGGCTTACCAGAATGGAATGGAGCAGGACCCCCAGAAAGACGATGAGCTGGAGGCTTACCAGAATGGAATGGAGCGGGACCCCCAGAAAGCTGTTGACAGGCGCAGACTTAAAGTAAGACTGGAGACAAACACAGTCGCTCACATTCACTGAGGAACAAAACTGAAGAGCAGCACAGGACACTCTGCTTCCCACAATTGAGTCTTGCTCCACCTTAGATACAGTGTAGACTCACTCTTAACAGTACTCATTTGAGGTTGGGTTCAGAGCTGTTGCTTTAAGAAAGTTTTGGATTGTGGAACCTTCAGCACTTCAGGAACCAGCTGCGTTGGAAGAGGAGACAGACAAACATACACAGAAGAGGGCAGTTTCTCCCAGCTCCAATTACCGTGACATCTACAGCCATCTGATCAGCACCTCTGCTGCTAAGGATACAGCACATACAGTCTTATACTCAGCTGGACCCTCCCCAGATTTTGTGTTAAATGCTCTACAACAAAGCTTTCTCTACCCTTAACCTTGTTCTGAACACCTCCAAAACAAAGGTCATATGGTTTGGTAAGAAGAATGCCCCTCTCCCCACAGGTGTGATTACTACCTCTGAGGGTTTCGAGCTTGAGGTAGTCACCTCATACAAGTACTTGGGAGTATGGCTAGACGGTGCACTGTCCTTCTCTCAGCACATCAAAGCTGCAGGCTAAAGTTAAATCTAGACTTGGTTTCCTCTATCATAATCACTCCTCTTTCACCGCAGCTGCCAAACTAACCTTGATTCAGATGACCATCCTACCCATGCTAGATTACGGAGACATCATTTATAGATTGGCAGGTAAGGGTTCTCTCGAACGGATAAATGATCTTTACCATTCGGCAATCAGATTTGCCACCAATGCTCCTTATAGGACACTCTATACTCCTCTGTAAACTAGTCATCTCTGTAAACCCATCGCAAGACCCACTGGTTGATGCTTATTTATAAAACCCTCTTAGGCCTCACTACCCCTATCTGAGATATATAGTGCAGCCCTCATCCTCCACATACAACACCCGTTCTGCCAGTCACATTCTCTTAAAGGTCCCCAAAGCACGCTCAGTTCGCTGCAACTAGCGACTGGAACGAGCTGCAACAAACACTCAAACTGGACCGTTTTATCTCAATCTCTTCATTAAAAGACTCAATCATGGACACTCTTACTGACAGTTGTGGCTGCTTTGTGTGATGTAATATTGTCTCTACCTTCTTGCCTTTTGTGCTGTTGTCTGTGTCCAATAATGTTTGTGCCATGTTTTGTGCTGCTACCATGTTGTGTTGCTACCTTGTTGTTGTCATGTTGTGTTGCTACCATGCTGTGTTGTCATGTGTTGCTACCATGCTATGTTGTTGTCTTAGGTCTCTCTTTATGTAGCGTTGTCTCTCTTGTCGTGATGTGTGTTTTGTTCTATATTATTTATTTATTTATTTATTTTAAATCCCAGCCCCCGTCCCCGTAGGAGGCCTTTTGCCTTTTAGTAGGACGTCATTGTAAATAAGAGTTTGGTCTTAACTGACTGGCCTAGTTAAATAAAGGTTCAATAAAAAATAAAAAATATAGATAAACATACGCCAGAGGCCGACCAGACATGGTTGAGTGTGAAGAGGCTCAGTATTGATTTGTATTCCTTAGTGCATCACATCTCCTCATGATCTGTGCTCTGTTCTTCGCATAACAACATGTATTTGTCTCTCCTCCCTCAGTACCAGTGGCCAACAAAAGGATTGGCCATGAATGAGATCCGGGCCAAGAAACGTCAGAAGACAGGCGCGGAAGACACAGGGGCAGGCAGCAGTACCACCTCCTGAGAGGGTGTGTGTGTGTGTGTGTGTGTGTGTAGGTGTGTGTGTGTGTGTGTGTGTGTGTCACACCCTGACCATAGTTTGCTTTGTATGTTTCTATGTTTTGGTTGGTCAGGGTGTGAGCTGGGTGGGCATTCTATGTTACATGTCTAGTTTGTCTAGTTCTATGTTTGGCCTGATATGGTTCGCAATCAGAGGCAGGTGTTTGTCATTGTCTCTGATTGGGAACCATATTTAGGTAGCCTGTTTTGTGTTGGCTTTTGTGGGTGATTGTCCTTAGTGTCCTTTTTCTGTCGTGTGTATGGGCACCAGTATTAGACTGTTTCGGTTTTCGTGTTACGTTTGTTGTTTTGTATTTTGATTCGTGTTTACTTTGTTTGATTAAACATGGATCGCAATAGCCACGCCGCATTTTGGTCTGACTCTCTTTCCCATACAGAAAACCGTGACAGTGTGTGCGTGTGCGTGACTGAGTGTAAAAGAGAATTTAGAGAAAATGTGTGAGGAGCACAGAGGGAATACCTCAAATCTGTTCTTATGCAGTATTAACCTACAGTTGGCCTACTGCTTTATATTGAAAGACCCTACGTGTTTTCCAGGACATATATAATAGGTGAAACTCGTGGGTATGGATGGAAGGTTCTTGAATTATGTATGTGTAACGGATGTGAAACGGCTTGCTAGTCAGCGGTGGTGCGCGCTAAATAGCGTCTCAATCGGTGACTTCACTTGCTCTGAGACCTTGAAGTAGTGGTTCCCCTTGCTCTGCAAGGGCCGTGGCTTTTGTGGAGTGATGGGTAACAATGGGTGACTGTTGTTGATGTGTGCAGAAGGTCCCTGGTTCGCGCCCGGGTATGGGCGAGGGGACTGTCTAAAGTTATACTGTTACATATGTCCTCTGTCCTAGACTGGTTGACATTTTCATATTCCATGTTCCAACCAAATTGGTAACTTGAAAGTCTAAGAATTTAGAGAATTTTCTCTATTGGCATTCTTTCTGTCTACACCAGTGTCCTGTCATTTCTCCCACGCAAATGAGTCCCTTTCCCAGTGAAAGTATAGAGGATCGGAGCACAGCCATGAGGGCCAACAGTTGGTTGCTGAGAGTTTAGCCTTTGTCTGTTTTTGCTCTTTACAAGGAAAATAATTAGTTTTGCGACGTCTAGTAGCAGTAAGGAATTACTGCATATTTTGTTATTGGAACGTTTTTGTGTTGTTTTTTTAGTGTTGTTTTTTTTATGTATGTAACCTTTATTTAACTAGGCAAGTCAGTTAAGAACAAATCCTTATTTACAATGACGGCCTACCGGGGAACAGTGGGTTAACTGCCTTTTTCAAGGGCAGAACGACAGATTTTTTACCTTGTCAGCTCAGGGATTCGATCCAGCTACATCATGTCTTTGTTATAATTTCATTGTTGGTGTCATATTCATGCCGAACTGTCTCATTTAAAGACGCAAAACACTGTTTGGCATCGGACTACCTATAAACCACTGTTGTGTAATCTCGTCTGGTCAAACTGAATCAGTGAGTCACACTTAAATGAGGATTGGAATGAGTTTCCTTTGCTATGTGGACATTGCTGTGCTGTCATTGTTTTATTCTGTGTTTTCCCCCAAGCCCAGTCTGTAAAGATTTCAGCATGAAGGCATCTAGCAGTTTGAAAGTAATCGTTTTAATCCCTGAATGTTTAAATAAATGCTGGAGTAATGTTGAATAATAGTCTTTCCTCTCGTGTCCCATAACATTGCAGTGTGTTGGTAGCCCTACTAGGTGCGTTCGCCTTTTAGGAGGGAGGGTAGATGTCTTGAAACAAAAATACATTAAGGCCTAAAAGTATCTTTACATATGTTTTACTGCTTTGAGACCTAAAAATTACACACTGTCATTTCTAATTGGGCAATTCTCCAACACGATTTACTGTGCATCGGCCCTTCGGTCTTCATCTCACATCTGCAAATTATCTTGGCAGCGGAGGTGAGCTTAATCTTTTTCACTGCCATTTCAATTCCTCAACCATTGGACCCAGTTGACAGTTGCCGTGGCCTCTCTCGCTGAGCCTCAGACTTTGTGTCCCTCCACCGCCGCCCAAACGCTGGTCGTTCCGTTGAGCAAACAGCGCCACTAGCGCACAGGTTCCATTGTGATCCAGTAGGAGCTTCGGTTCTCCCTATCAAAAGATCTTATCTCCCTTTGAATCTTTAACAAATAAGCAGCGGACTTTTGACCTCAAGGTCATGTAATTTCCATTATGATATCATAATCATCCCATCCCATTTTTATTATGACATCACAGGTACCCATCACAGAACATTAGGATGTCATTGAAATGTCTAGTTAGGGCTACTGTGCATTTTAGAGACAAAGTAAGTCTGCTTTATGTCTCCAATTAATTATTTGACAACATATGGTTTATTCCTACTGTAGGCCTACTTGACAACCAACACCCATAAGATAATTTAATATACTTTAACATCCTCTATCTGTGAAAGCATATGATTTCAACGTCCTGACGACCTGAACTTTGACAGCATCACGTCATTCATTTCACCCCAGTTTATAAATTGGCGTATTCTTCCTGTAGGAGGCGCCTTCGTGAAAACCAATGATAAATTCATGATTTTATGGGGAGTTTCACACGGTCCTGGGGTTTGCTGTCGCAGTTGCTGCTATTTCATTTCATATTGACAAGCAACATGAAGCATATTTTCTTATTAATTTGCATACGTGTGTTCGTTGGTTGTGGCGGTGATGTTATAAGAACAAGGAAAGGTAGGACGGACGGCCTGCAAATCTAAAGTTAAATCGTTACCTGCAACTGATGAAATGCGTCTATGATGTAGTTGAAAACAACATTTAACATTCTGAGTTTTACTATATGAATACACAACAACCGCTACTTGCGATGATCAATTTTGCGTTGTTTTTAATCTTCTGACTTTCATCATTGCAACTTTTTTTTCTATATTTGGCAAGTGTACACAGTGCGTGTATTTCTGTCATATCTATAAGGTTCGTGTAGTATTCATACAGTAACTTGTTTCAGAACTTTGTTTAACTATCTTTATTCCCGAAGGCGTTATATTTTGATGAGATCAGTCTCTTTCATTTTCTGTTTATGAAAACTCCTGCTTTGCTTCATATGGTAAACGTTTCAGCTGCTCAAATGACTTCTTTACCTTCCATCCTTCCCTTTTTTTTGCACCCAGTGTCTTCAGTTTTCTGTACTTTCAAAGAGAAAACGTACAGTCCAGGAGACAGCTGGCATCCTTATCTGGAACCCTTTGGATTCATGTTTTGTATGCGCTGTTCCTGCACTAAGGTACTTTACCCATATAGTTAGAATACGCCATTAGTCCGTTTAGTCTCATCTGTAGGTTAGCTTAATACAGTATGAAACCACAACACTGTCATATAGACTCCTGTATCAAACTGTCTGAATCTGAGTGATATTGGATCGTAGGCTACTGCATATGCCGAGGATTTAGGCTACACGCTATCTTTAATACTGGCAGTCGCTTGAAAGGATTTTGGTGGGTGGGATTTCAAGGTATGCCTGTAAAACATGTACCGTTTCCCTCTCTTAGACAGGCCATGTGAAATGTAACACAATTAAGTGTCCTACTCTGCAGTGTGAGAACTCAGTGACTGACTCTGGGCAGTGCTGCCCTCGCTGTACAGGTAGGATCAGACATTGCCATACAATACAGCAAGAACAACATCCTGCTTTGGCACTCGTGTAAAAAAATGTTGTGCTTGCCATTATCTCCTCAGATGAGCCTAGGATTCCAGCTGGCCTGAGAGCCCCGGTGAAGTCCTGCAAGTATAATGGAACTATCTACCAACCAGGGGACACCTTTGCCAACCACGACCTCTTCCCATCTCGCCAAACCAGCCAGTGTGTCATGTGTACATGTTCTGTAAGTCACACTCTCTCTCTCTTCCTGTAGTTTACGGTGTTGATCTTTTACAATGGAGGCTTTGACGTTACAGCTCGTTATTCTGAGAATGTAACTGGGAGTTTTTCCTAGTGTCATATCTGACGACTTAGATATGACCTAGCCATAATACTGGAGCTGTTAATGTAGCTACAATGCCCGGTGGTAACCAATGCCACCCTATTCTGCAACGTCTGAAATCCCTTCTGTCTCTCCTTCACCTTTTTGTCCACTGTTGTTTTTAGAATGGAAATATCTTCTGTGCTCTGAAAACTTGCCAGCCACTGACCTGCTCCTCGCCATTCTCAGTCCCAGATACCTGCTGTCTAGTGTGTAAAGGTGCTAACATTTTAATTCTTGCAACATCAGATTTGCATCATACTTTCTGTTAAAGTAAATATCAAAGTCAACAAGTATGTCTCCTGTTAATTTCTCTGTGTTTAGATGGCGGCATTAATGGGTACACATCAGTGGAGCATAGAGGCCAACAGCTGAACCGAGGCGTTGTATGTATTTTTATGTTGATTCATTAATGACTTTAGTCTTCTAGATTTGTAAAACTGTCATATCAACAAACAAAAAAACGACAACTTTGTGAGACATGCAAATCAACTTTGATGAAACTGTGTGCGCAGGGGATTTTGATTTGAGGGGAGGTATCTGTACTGTCCATATGTCCATGTTCATATCTACCTGTGTTACTGTATTTTAGAAGGGGGGGTTCAACTCATTGGCATTGTAACTGCACGTGAATCTAAAATAACCCCGTAATAACTGTCTATTTGTGTCCGTGAATATACAAGAGGCATTCATTGGACCAGTGTGCTGGAGAGCAGCTCCAAGGGCGCTCTGTCCGTTCTACTCCATCCACAGTCAGGGGTACTCCCAGAGGCCTGAGCCTGTCCAAACTCCACTTCAAAGGTGCTGCAGAGACCACCGTGAATTTCCTGCTGCAGAAAAACCACCAGAAGGGTGAGAATTTAATGACAGCCCTACATTGATAATAGACTTATTGATAATTCTCCGATTTTCAATGCCTACAATCGGCGACCGGTTCTCTGGTCATTGAGCAGTCCATGTAGTACAGTTTTCCACAAGTGTTTCCACACGCTTGCCGAATCTTTGGACAATTTTCCCCAAACTCTCGACACAAAACACAACTATGAATATCCCATCAATCAGTAGGTTTATGCCTTTTGCATTTTCAGTGTTACACTGTAGCTGGTTGTAAAAGGTTGTTACAGTAATGTATACCTACTCAAATATACAATATTAAACACACACACATGCAATACCGTAACAAAAACATTGTCATTTATTTCCAACAATTGTGTTTTGTATATAACACTTTCCAAGCCCAAAAGGAGAAAACCAGGAAGAAAATTCAGTAAGATAAAGGGTTTTCTGTACAAAAATAAAAAAAAGGAAAGTGGCTCATTCTTTCAAAACACAAAAAGACAAAAACACGTGCAAAATGTAAGGAATAAGACAGTAGGCTGCATCCTGCCTCCTATTTGGGTCTGGCCACAGCACCTCATCTACAGTCGTGGCCAAACGTTTTGAGAATGACGCAAATATTAATATTCACAAAGTCTGCTGCCTCAGTTTGTATGATGGCAATTTGCATATACTCCAGAATGTTTTGAAGAGTGATCAGATGAATTGCAATTAATTGCAAAGTCTCTCTTTGCCATGCAAATAAACTGAATCCCCCCAAAAAAATTCCACTGCATTTCAGCCCTGCCACAACAGGACCAGCTGACATGTCAGTGATTCTCTTGTTAACACAGGTGTGATTGTTTAAAGAGGACAAGGCTGGAGATCACTCTGTCATGCTGATTGAGTTCGAATAACAGACTGAAAGCTTCAAAAGGAGGGTGGTGCTTGGAATCATTGTTCTTCCTCTGTCAACCATGGTTACCTGCAAGAAAACACGTGCCGTCATCATTGCTTTGCACAAAAAGAGCTTCACAGGCAAGGATATTGCTGCCAGTAAGATTGCACCTAAATCATCCATTTATCGTCTCACCAAGAACTTCAAGGAGAGCAGTTCAATTGTTGTGAAGAAGGCTTCAGGGCACCCAAGAAAGTGCAGCAAGTGCCAGGACCATCTCCTAAAGTTGATTCAGCTGCGGGATCGGGGCACCACCAGTACAGATCTTGCTCAGGAATGGCAGCAGGCAGGTGTGAGTGCATCTGCACGCACAGTGAGGCGAAGACTTTTGGAGGATGGCCTGTTGTCAAGAAGGGCATCAAAGAAGCCACTTTTCTCCAGGAAAAACATCAGGGACAGACTGTTATTCTGAAAAAGGTACAGGGATTGGACTGCTGAGGACTGGGGTAAAGTCATTTTCTCTGAATCCCTTTTCCGATTGTTTGAGGCATCCTGAAAAAAGCTTGTCCAGAGATGACAAGGTGAGCGCTACCATCAGTCCTGTGTCATGCCAACAGTAAAGCATCCTGAGACCATTCATGTGTGGGGTTGCTTCTCAGCCAAGGGAGTGGGCTCACTCACAATTTTGCCTAAGAACACAGAAATGAATAAAGAATGGTACCAACACATCCTCTGAGAGCAACATCTCCCAACCATACAGGAACAGTTTGGTGACAAACAATGCATTTTCCAGCATGATGGAGCACCTTGCCATAAGGCAAAAGTGATAACTAAGTGGCTCGGGGAACAAAACATCAATATTTTGGGTCCATGGCCAGGAAACTCCTCAGACCTCAATCCCATTGAGAATTTGTGGTCAATCCTCAAGAGGCGGGTGGACAAACAAAAACCCACAAATTCTGACAAACTCCAAGCATTGATTATGCAAGAATGGGCTGCCATCAGTCAGGATGTGGCCCAGAAGTTAATTGGCAGCATGCCAGGGCGGATTGCAGAGGTCTTGAAAAAGAAGGGTCAACACTGCAAATATTGACTCTTTGCATTAACTTCATGTAATTGTCAATAAAAGCCTTTGACACTTATGAAATGCTTGTAATTATACTTCAGTATTCCATAGTAACATCTGACAAAAATATCTAAAGACACTGAAGCAGCAAACTTTGTGGAAATTCATATTTGTGTAATTCTCAACTTTTGGCCACGACTGTACATCACAAGCCATGTTCTCCCTGGCTAAACAGCAGGGAAAGAATCTTCTGGAGTGACGGATCCAGCCGCCGAAAGGCCCCACATCAACTTCACCACATGCATCCTCCATTGCCTGGAGAAGAGGCATGCGTGTGAGGGGATGGCGTTCATATACCTTCCATCGCCAAAAAAACTCTTCAATTGGATTTAGGAATGGGGAATATGGTGGGAGGTATAGAACAAATTGTGGGCGGTCGATGAACCAGTTGCGGACCAGAGCAGCCCGGTGGAAACTCACGTTGTCCCAAGAGACAACATAACTGGACTGCTCTGGTCCACCCCTCTGCTCGGCTGGAATGAGGATGCCATGTAGTGTGTCCAGGAATGTGATGAGAAGGGCGGTGTTGGAGGGACCAAGGTTGGCATGGTGATGGAGGATGCCTTGCTGGCTAACGGCTGCGCACATGGTGATATTCCCTCCACCCTGTCCAGGGACATTCACAATGGCACAGTGGCCAATAATGTTCCGTCCCCTTCTTTTGGCTAGGTTGAAGCCAGCCTCATCAATGTAAATGTAAACGTGCATAATTGCAGCGGCATCCAGCTCCAAGACTCTCTGAAACAGACAACGAGACAATATGTGACATAGACCTAGAGTGGTCAATGTGGTGAGGCACAATACACTGGATTACAGTACTTTAATGTGTCTATACAGTGCTGATATGATAGTAAAATCACAGTATATAGTACTTGCACATATTCATAGCGCTGTTCTTTAACCCTCTCTGAGTTTCGCTCAAATGGCACCCTGTAGACCCGTTTCATCCGGATTCGGCTGCGTTGTAATACACGGTCCAATGTTGACAAGCCCACCTGGTGAATGTTTATTGTATATTGTGTTGTCCGCAATTATGTGGTTCTGGATTTCTCCTAGTCTAATGGTGTTGTTTGCCACCACCATGTTCACAATAGCCAGTCTCCTGTTCTGATGTGAACTGTGTCTTCCACCATGACCTGGCCGTCTCTCAGTTCACAAATATGATATGATTGGTTACAGTAAGCTAAAATAATCTATTTTCTTTCAATATGAAATGACATTACTGTAACATTGGCCAACAATCACTGAGTAACAAAGGCCTGATATGTTGGACTGCAGTATACTACAGTATCCATACATAAAGAGCATAGTGTAGATGGTAGGTAACTTATCGGTTCTCATTTCTGAATGTACGGATGATAGATGCAACTGTGTAGCGGCTCAGGTTGAGCTGAACTCTCTGCCCCGCCTCCCTCATACTCAATCCATGGTTGAGCACATGGTCAACCAATGTCGCCCTGATCTCATCTGAGACAACTGTCCTTCCTCGTCCTCCTCTTCTTCCTCTTACTCTCACTCCTTCACCTCTAGCTCTTGCTTCACCATTGACTTCCATTTTCCTCCCAAACAGGAGAGCTCATCTGTGGCCTTTTATAGTGCTATAGCTCTGATTTCTAAGTGAACAATTCAGCAACTAGTGTTTACTCCTGTGAGGAGTGGGTGTTGCCAATTGGTGTATAGAGCCTGGCATTGTGATTGGTGTTGCTTTCCAAAGGGACTAAAGAGATTTTCATTTTGAATGTTGTGCCTAATGTTGAGAACTGTGTAGTGTTTTGCAAAAAGTGTGATATATAATTGAAAACTGAGTCTACAGCAGGAATTGTGCTTGCAATTTTGCAGACTTGGTTATTAAGGGATTTGGTACATGAGTTTCAGGTTTCTGTGTTTTGCGTTCTCAAGTTCCAATTGTAGTGTGTAAACAATTGGGGAAAAAACTATATAACCCTTACAGCTTTTTGATTTGTAATAATATTTAATACAAGAATATATGTTTTTTCATTTCATTTTTCTCTCAGCATGCCAATACAGCGGCAAGACCTACTCTCATGGTGATGTGTGGCACCCAGTCCTGGGGAAGGTCCTGGAGTGCATCCTGTGTACCTGTAAGGATGGCATGCAGGACTGCAAACGCCTCACATGTCCCAGCCAGTATCCATGCCAACATCCCATGAAAACCGAGGGGAAGTGCTGCAAGATTTGTCCAGGTAGTAGTGAACAATTATTTTTTTTCACCATAGGTTTTTGACAAGACAAGTAATTTCTCTGTTTCTTGCCCCTAGAACTTAAAACTGAGAGCAACGGGACTGACTGTTACATGAACACGAATCTTGGACATGACCATAACAAACTCTCGGTGTACAAAGTTAAGCCGCCGTCAAAGGATCGGACCGAGGACACCGTTAGGATAATTGCTATTGAAAGTCAAGGGACTGCTGAAGTTGAAGTGCAAGTATGGAAGACTGTAGGAGGTAATAGGAGGGGGGGGGGGAGTATTAGAGGGCACTAGCTTGGCAGTGTTAATAACAAAGTTACAGCAGTGGATTACCTTACTATTCGGAATATCACCCATTTTGTATTTTCACTTTTCCCAGGAGTTTTACAATTAATGGAAACGGGAGAAGTTCTGAAGAAAGATCTTCTAGATAATCCAGATAACTACACCTTACTGGCAACATTAGATGAAGGTGAGTTTATGTGATGTTTTCCAGTAATTAAAAGTAGAATAGTCCTCTAGTTACAAATCTTGTAATCCTTTTAGTTTCTTTTAAGTAGAGCTTTTCCTTGCCAATGTGAATAGTTGGGCAATACAGCTCAAACCATTTCTAGACATAAGGTCATAGACTAGACATATATTGTAGACCAAAGGAAATTTCATTTCACCAGATTAAAAAACAACTGTTTTTCTTTGTCAGTGACCATCTTGTTTCCTGCTGAGGGGGGGGGGGGGGGGGGGGGGGAGTTGCTTTTTGTCTGGTGTTGGATAGCCACATGTCTTTGTTCTTTTTACACAGAGACTTGGAAAAGATTCAAGGAGGAAGAAGACAATCAGAAGAGATTTCCCAATCCCAGGACCTGTGAGGATGGGATCAAGGAGGTAGTGAAGTTCTTGTATCCAGACCAGCTGTGCTCATCTTAACTTTCATTCTCTGACTTTGAAGTTACATATTTACTACAGAGGACATCGGTGGAAAATGCACAGCATTCATATCTATTTCATTAAACATGAAGCAAAGCATTGCTTATTGGTTAGAGAATAACAAGCTTTTGTTTCTTTTTAAATGTCAACATAACTCATAACAATGTGATGTCCCATATTCTCAGTAACAACATCGTTGGTAGCATTTTGGTAGTAGAAGACACAAAAATAGGGGAGAAAATGCTTTAAATTCATCGCAGTTATCTCATTTTTGTTTTATGGCATGCTGGAATACAGTAAATCTGGTATTATCTAAAAATACAGTTGTACATGTATATATTAGAAAAATACTGCCAACTGGCCATAGCATGTTTTTATAGAGTAGACTATTTTCACAATCACTTTACTCTTCTGCTAAATACTGCTGTTTGAAACCATATGCCTTTTCTGAATGTACCAAGAAATATTAATCAACATATTTATTGTAAATACAAATATGTTAACATATGTCATTTTGGCAGAGCGTATAATATTTGTTTGTTTGATATGTTTGTACATTATGTATACATTTGAGTGTGTACTGGAAGGTCCTTGTCTTGCTTTAGCTCATTGGGCTATACACTAGTAATTTCTGCAGAAAATGTGGGTTTGTTATCTATGCATTGGTATTGCCCTGAAAAAGTGTTCGTATGTATTCTTTCATGAGAGTGGTTTACTTTGGTTTGGGGAAACCACTTTCCATTATGTTCTCTGATATATTTGTCATTGTGCTAGGTCAGTTTTCTGCAGGTGAATTTTCCATATGATTCTGTGCGATTTCAGTGCTTGATGTACGTCTTTCCCTTTTGCACAGTTGCGAGGCGTTCTTGCACGTAACGACGAGGCTAAACGTTATGATATTGTTGAGCTCTACCTGAGGCGAGAATTCCAGCGCAAGACGGGCTGTTGTTTCTCCTTTGACTATCCTCCAGTGAACACAGTCGACCAGGAGGATTTCGGCTTAATAAATTGTGCCTGTAATTTCGATTTGTTCTCCAGTGTTATAGTTTGTTTTCTCAAGGGTTGTAATGGCCTAACGGAGATGAGCACAACAATAGAGCACTGTTCATTTGATATATGTAAGTCAGGAGTTGGAAGGACACCAACATTTTCCAATAAAGAGAACTGAAGAAGAGATGTCTCCGGGAAGGAATTATATTGAAAAATAAGAATAATATTGCTGGAGGCCCCAGTCTTTTGAAAAAAAAAAGGTGTAGAGCACAACTGTAACAGGATTGTCAAGTAGTTAAACATAATTTGATTATTTGCAGGATGTATAATCTACCAAAACCAAGAAAAATAAACCCTTGGTCTTTATAAATGGATATTATTGCTGTTTTTCCTAGCACATCAAATAACTATTATGACAAGTTACTGAGAAAGTATGTCATTACTGTTCTACACACATTGAGATAGCTGGCTTATGACCACATCATCTGAAGTCCATGTTTGCCTTTGAGTTGAGTTGCCCTGTGAACAGCTTGTCAACAGGCTTGTTTAGGTCAACAGGTGTAAAAATAATAATTAAAAGGCCCCATTGTCCCTGTGCCATATTCTTTGCAGTAGACTAGCCGTACACTGAGTCCTGTCGATATGGGAGCAGTGCACCGACTTGTGACTAATATCCCTCCTCTGTGAATTTCAACAGTCCACTCTCTCCCGTCGCAGCCACAATGACTCATTGTGTTGGCCTCACACATTGCGCCAGACAGTGCTGCACATCTCTCACTAAAGGCCTGACAAAATATTTTGAAACAGAAGACCCTCAGTTGTAGACCTTAATAGTTTCACAATGAAGCTGTGATTTATTTCTGCTGGCTGTTGGACTTGACAGTTCCTGGCAATATATTTTTTGGAGAGGTTCAAGGTGGTCCTCCTCAATGAAGAAGGTAGATGTGTCCTTTTCAGCTTCTCCATTATAAACCCTTCTCCATTATAAATCCTTCTCCATTATAAACCTTCTCCATTATAAACCTTCTACATTATAAATCCTTCTCCATTATAAACCCTTCTCCATTATAAATCCTTCTCCATTATAAACCTTCTCCATTATAAATCCTTCTCCATTATAAACCTTCTCCATTATAAACCTTCTACATTATAAATCCTTCTCCATTATAAACCCTTCTCCATTATAAATCCTTCTCCATTATAAACCTTCTCCATTATAAACCTTCTCCATTATAAATCCTTCTCCATTATAAACCTTCTCCATTATAAATCCTTCTCCATTATAAACCTTCTCCATTATAAACCTTCTACATTATAAATCCTTCTCCATTATAAAACCTTCTCCATTATAAACCCTTCTCCATTATAAACCTTCTCCATTATAAAACCTTCTCCATTATAAACCTTCTCCATTATAAACCTCCATTATAAAACCTTCTCCCTTATAAACCTTCTCCATTATACACCCTTCTCCATTATAAACCCTTCTCCATTATAAACCCTTCTCCATTATAAACCCTTCTCCATTATAAACCCTTCTCCATTATAAACCTTCTACATTATAAACCTTCTCCATTATAAACCTTCTCCATAATAAAACCTTCTCCCTTATAAACCTTCTCCATTATAAACCCTTCTCCATTATAAACCTTCTCCATTATAAACCTTCTCCATTATAAACCTTCTCCATTATACACCCTTCTCCATTATAAACCTTCTCCATTATAAACCTTCTCCATTATAAAACCTTCTCCCTTATAAACCTTCTCCATTATACACCCTTCTCCATTATAAACCCTTCTCCATTATAAATCCTTCTCCGTTATAAACCTTCTCCATTATAAACCTTCTCCCTTATAAACCTTCTCCATTATAAACCTTCTCCATTATAACCCCTTCTCCATTATAAACCTTCTCCATTATAAACCTTCTCCATTATAAAACCTTCTCCCTTATAAACCTTCTCCCTTATAAACCTTCTCCATTATAAACCTTCTCCATTATACACCCTTCTCCATTATACACCCTTCTCCATTATAAACCTTCTCCATTATAAAACCTTCTCCCTTATAAACCTTCTCCATTATACACCCTTCTCCATTATAAACCTTCTCCATTATACACCCTTCTCCATTATAAACCTTCTCCATTATACACCCTTCTCCATTATAAACCTTCTCCATTATAAAACCTTCTCCCTTATAAACCTTCTCCATTATAAACCTTCTCCATTATAAAACCTTCTCCATTATAAACCTTCTCCATTATAAACCTTCTCCATTATAAAACCTTCTCCCTTATAAACCTTCTCCATTATAAACCTTCTCCATTATAAACCTTCTCCATTATACACCCTTCTCCATTATAAACCTTCTCCATTATACACCCTTCTCCATTATAAACCTTCTCCATTATAAACCTTCTCCCTTATAAACCTTCTCCATTATAAACCTTCTCCATTATAAACCTTCTCCATTATACACCCTTCTCCATTATAAACCTTCTCCATTATACACCCTTCTCCATTATAAACCTTCTCCCTTATAAACCTTCTCCATTATAAACCTTCTCCATTATAAACCTTCTCCATTATACACCCTTCTCCATTATAAACCTTCTCCATTATACACCCTTCTCCATTATACACCCTTCTCCATTATAAACCTTCTCCATTATACACCCTTCTCCATTATAAACCTTCTCCATTATAAACCTTCTCCCTTATAAACCTTCTCCATTA
The DNA here is from genome assembly GCF_057628025.1 of Oncorhynchus mykiss. NCBI lineage: Eukaryota > Metazoa > Chordata > Actinopteri > Salmoniformes > Salmonidae > Oncorhynchus > Oncorhynchus mykiss. The sequence goes on from NC_143031.1 coordinate 45,995,721, forward strand.
TAAACCTTCTCCATTATAAACCTTCTCCATTATACACCCTTCTCCATTATAAACCTCCATTATACACCCTTCTCCATTATACACCCTTCTCCATTATAAACCTTCTCCATTATACACCCTTCTCCATTATAAACCTTCTCCATTATAAACCTTCTCCATTATAAACCTTCTCCATTATACACCCTTCTCCATAAACACAGCTTATTTCTCTTCCAACTTGATATGTTATTAGTATTTGCTATGTGCCAGATTGTAATGTTATATTTTGAGAAAGTAACTTAATCCTGGAAAATAATGCAAAGTCCAGCATCTCTCATTATGGCAGTTAGTGGACAGGGTGGTGGAGCTGACAGTTTGAGCACATTTTCACCTAAAGATTATATATTATATTGCTGGTGGAAAATCTTGAAACTTTTTGCATTTATGTGGTCTGTTCATTTTTTGAGTGGATGTTTCAAATTCCCTCTAAGTAGCATTTGGCCAATCCAGCTATGCATGATTAGTTTTGGCTCAGGCAATAGTAACAGCTGGGGGCAGTTAGTGGGTATAAATCAGCTAGTGGGGTCAGCTCTCTGTAGGAGCATGTCTAGTCAACCCTGCTGCTGCCCATCGTTAAAGAATATGTCAGACCAGAAAATTCTCCCAGACCTGAAGAAAAAAAACTCACTAGATGTCAAGTAAATCAAAGGTTAGAATCGGAAGTCAAAAATAGTTACTGTGCTCACTACAATACCGCTATTACATCTGCATTTTGAAATACTCCCTTCTCTGGTGTTTTATTGAAAAGTGTCTCAACATGTGGTGTGGCAACAATACATTATTGTACTCTAGGTAGCTACAGTATATAGGCCTACTGTACGTGCCCACGTCTTACTATCCTAAATGTAGCCATTTCCTGTGGATAACGGGCTACAGCAAGCTGTTCGTTGCAGTCGATGGAGGCGGGTGAGGTGAGCAAACAAAAATAAATATCAGCAATATCTGCCCCTAGGCTGCTCCATCAGATGGTGCCTCACAGATACCGTGTTTGTGAGGAACTGAAGCAGGCAGTCTTTTGATTCAAAGCGAGCCAACTTGTGTTCAGTTAATTCATTCTGATTGGTGTGTTTGCTTTCATAGCTGGTTAAGGTGTTCAAGAGAACCCCTGAGTTTATGCTTCATCAAAATACTTCCGAAATCTATTGAGGGCACTGTTTTTTACACCCTTCCCCTCTCCTTAATTAAGTTGGCCCCGATCACTTCAGCTGATGATCAGGGCCGTGCCAAGAAAATATGGACAACACCGGGATTCATGTCATTAACACTTCAGTCATTACAGCCTCTTTCCTGAACCCCCACTGTTAGAGGTTCACGTTTTTCAAACACATGCTTGTAATGGACGCATGACTGACAGACCAAGGCCACACTTCAGAAGAGCGACTGTTGTTCAAGGGTTTAGGAACAATGGAGCACAACTTTACAGTTATGGAGGCATCTATTTAAAACATGGTCAGACCACTCAATCACTCTCCCCATGATTACATACTAAGTGTACTACAGTTTACAAGTACTGTATACTTGTGCATCAAGAAGACTATGATGAATGGGGGCAATCTTGAATGAACTCATTTGGCACATTGATTAATGAGTGTTAGTGAGGCAATTAGCTGCCTGGCCTCAGAGCCAAATGTATTGTATCAGCCTCCCCACACAGTAGTATTCTCCAACAGCTCTTAGGTCTCAATGTAAGAGCCCCCCCCCCCCCCCCCCCCAAACAGTTGTATCCAAACATCTCTCAGGCTTGATTGCAACGATTATGCCAGATGTGGAGATACTGGCGCACACAGATACACTGAAATGGACCCGGGGATATAAATTCCGGAAGATCCTCCGAATCCTCAATGCCTTCATCGACAATGTGTCTTTTGGATAGAGAGCAGAGAGGTTCTCTCTTGCCAGATTCTATTAAATCGCCAAGTCCTAAGAGCACGCATTGAAAAAAAAACCTGGTTTCAATTAATGATTTATTGTTGAGGAGTTTTTCTAAAGAGAAAGAATGGGATTATGAAAGTAAATGACCGGTGAATGTTTATTTGCCTTTGACTTGAACAAGAACTTAAAATAGAAATAAAAACAACAAAAGCTGTTTTCTCAAGTGCTTGGTTGTAAGCAATTCACAGCTCTAAGATCTGGAATCAGAGAGAGAAATCTGTTAAGTGAATCATTTGTTCCTGGCAATGCGTGCCTTTGCAATTGAATCACTAGTATCAAGAAGTTGAGCAGTGACTATGCTAGTAGTCAAATGTGTGCTGTATTTGTATAGTGTAGTATGTCCTCATAATGTAGACATACTTGTATATTACAGCATGCTTTACCTTGGGATAACTTCATACTTATGGTTTTCTGCCAGGCCTTAAAATAAACATGAATATAACATGGAACAGTCTTTTATACACAAAAACAAACAGGGAGGGCAATTAACTGTCTAATAACCTCCAGATGTCCTCTGTAAATCATAGGATTTCATGTATTTAAACATACAGGACTGCAACATACAGGTAGCTGCCAAAATAAAGGAAACACCAACATACAGTGTCTTAATAGGGCGTTGGGCCACCACGAGCCAGAACAGCTTCAATGCACCTTGGTATAGATTCTACAAGTGTCTGGAACTCTATTGGATGCCACTCTTCCACTAGAAATGCCATAATCTGGTGTTTTTTGTTGATAGAGGTGGAAAACGCTGTCTCAGGTGCCGCTCCAGAATCTCCCATAAATGTTCAATTGACTTGAGATCTGGTGACTGAGACGGCCATGGCATATGGTTTACATTGTTTTCATGCTCATCAAACCATTCATTGACCACTTGTGCCCTGTGGATGGGGGCATTGTCATTCTATGGGGTATAGCCATGATAGCCAAAATAATGGCCTGCCCAGCATTTTTATACAGGACCCTAAGCATGATGGGATGTTCATTGCTTAATTAACTCAGGAACCACACCTGTGTGGAAGCACCTGCTTTCAATAGACTTTGTATCCCTCATTTACTCAAGTGTTTCCATTATTTTGGCAATAAGCTGTGTTTTTTCTTTGTATGCATGGCATCTATCATAGATGTATTTCTACAGGCAAGTGATGTTTAATCATCTTGCCCCTGTAAGAAAGAAGTCCACACTTTTACCACTTTTTTTACTCCAACATTTGCAGGTAAATTACCATGACATAATTTCTTCGGATTTCGTCATGCATTTCTGCTTGTCAGAGTATTCACGTATGTTCGGTTTTTGTATGTGAGCATTGACAGAGATACTTGTAATGAAGACTGGAGAACAACAGACAACATCATATTTAATTTATTCAGAGACTAGCACGAAATCAAGTGCCCAAAGCATGTTTGAATATAATAATGTGGAATCACTTGATGTATTTTTATTTATTTTAAATGCCTATTGATTTATTCCACCTGGGCTTAAAAGTGCATTCCACATCTGCCTAGCTGGAGTATAATTGAAATCGTACGGTGGGCAAGACCATGAAATCAAGGAGAGGGAAAGAGCAAGGGATGGACAGAGAAACCAAATTGTGGAAAAAACGGAATAGTTTGGGGTTTGAAATGACATGGATCAATTTGAGTGCACATTCAGTAGGGGAGACCGGGGATGGTTGTAACACTTTTCACCTTTTCATCAGTTTCTCAGAGATCGTTTGTGGTAGTGTGTTCACAACTTGATACAAACAACCTACATCTGTCCTTTATCAAATCCTATCAAATCACATTTATTGGTCACATACACATGGTTGCAGATGCTAATGCGAGTGTAGCGAAATGCTTGTGCTTCTAGTTCCGACAGTGCAATAATATCTAACAAGTAATCTAACAATTCCACAACAACTACCTAATACACACAAATCTAAAGGGATGGAATAAGAATATGTACATATTAACATATGGATGAGCGGTGGCCGAGCGGCATAGACAAAATTTAATCGATGGTATAAGATACAGTATATACATATGAGATGAGTAATGTAAGATATGTAAACATGATTAAACACAAGGTGTGAAGTGATACAATCTACCCCATGGTCTGGGTTAGTTGTAACAGTGCTTGGGGTGAATTGTAACATTGAAAAAGTGCATAAATAATGACATGCCTTTATTGAGACAATGAGAGCAACATTGCCATGTTTAACATTTTGTTTGGCAGAAATAATAATACATCTAAATAATAAAATGTTTATTATTTACCCTCCACTAAATGGTCTTTCTCAACCAAACAACAACTAGGCTGAACTAAACACCTTAACGTTTCTGGTGTGCGTGTGTTTTTATTTTACCTTTATTTATCTAGGCAAGTCAGTTAAGAACAAATTATATTGTGTGTGTGTGTGTGTGTGTGTGTGTGTGTGTGTGTGTGTGTGTGTGTGTGTGTGTGTGTGTGTGTGTGTGTGTGTGTGTGTGTGTGTGTGTGTGTGTGTGTGTGTGTGTGTGTGTGTGTGTGTGACTGTGACTGTGACTGAATGTTGGACATGTTCACCTAATCAGAGTCACAGTTGTGACAGTGGTACAGGCTTGGTGGGACCATCATTTTCATTCCCAGCACTGCAACCAGACCTCATTAGACTTGGAATTGTTAAAGTACTCCATGCACACAATGTAGAAGTTTTCCTCGTTGGAGGAATCTGAATCTTCTGGTTCAATTTGTTTTGTTTTTGTTGTTGTTCAGTGTGGTTTGTTTTGGCTTGCTTCTTTCCAGCTATTTTTCTAGGCAGGGAACAATTTGCCTTTTGAATGCTTGAATGGGTGTACATCAACTGGGTTGAAATCAGAAGAGTAATCAGGTGTTTCCAGCTGGCCTGGAAGGCAGTTGGAGAGGTGGCCTGGAAGGCAGTTGGAGAGGTGGCCTGGAAGGCAGTTGGAGAGGTGGCCTGGAAGGCAGTTGGAGATTTGGCCTGGTAGGCAGTTGGAGAGGTGGCCTGGAAGGCAGCTGGATAGGTGGCCTGGTAGGCAGTTGGAGAGGTGGCCTGGGAGGCATCTGGAGAGGTGGCCTGGATAGCAGTGGGCACAGTTGGCATAAATCAGCTGCCCTCGAGATACACTGACAACTTCTGCTCCTGCTCATCAACGAAGACCCCGTTTCCACTACGGTAGCCTACAAGCTTTCTCGGCACCCCTTCTGCTCCTGCTCATCAATGAAGACCCCGTTTCCACTACGGTAGCCTACAAGCTCTCTCGGCACCCCTTCTGCTCCTGCTCATCAATGAAGACCCCGTTTCCACTACGGTAGCCTACAAGCTCTCTCGGCACCCCTTCTGCAGTAGCTTCTTTCTCTCTTTGCAGAATCTGCACAGCATCACATGATATATGCCATAAAATCTTGCAACCGATCTGATTGATTTCCCCTGCTCTGTTACATCATTTGACGGTCTTTTCAAAGTGTGGAGAGGTACTCCCCTGTCTGTCTTTCTTTTCCATGATCTAGGCATGCTGAAAGTAAAAGAAAACATGTACCGAAACATCCAGCTTTAGTTAGTTAGTTAGTTGTAAAATTTTCTCACAAGTTGTTCCAACTTTAGCATTGCAACTTTCATCAAATATCTCTGCACAGACTGGTTATAAACCTGATATAAGTTTTCTGAAACAAACTACAAAGTACTCTATGCCATCACAAAAACAAATTTGGTAAAAATAATGACTTTCTTACCTCAACATTTCTGTCAATAGAATTTGCAGAGTTTATCAGAGGGACTTGCTTTTTCACGAGGGTTCAGGACTAAACTGAGCATGTGCACAGTGAATCATATGATTATACCTCGCTCCTGATTGGAGGAATTGTCCCGTGTTACAACCATCCCCGGTCTCCCCTAACACATTCAAGTGGCGTGGTAACACAAGACCACAATTGTTGGTGTACTTTGTAATTGACTGTATGTTACACAGTAGAGAGATCTTTAACATAAGTATTCACCTCCCTTGGATATCTTCACATTTTATTGTGTTACAACGTGGGATTAAAATTAATTGAATTGTAATTTTTTTGTCAACGATTTACTCAAAATATTCTGTAATTTCAAAGTGGAAGAAAAATTACATTTTTTGTAAAGATTACTGAAAAATAAAAGACTAATATACCTTGATTAGATAAGTATTCACCCCCCTCAATATATGTTAGAAACACCTTTTAACAGCCGTAGCCATAGATATTTTTAAAGCAGATTTAAGTCAAAACTAACTTGGCCACTCAGGAACATTCACTGGCTTTCTGGTAAGCAACTAGGATTTTTAGGATTTTGCATGTTGTGTTTTGGATTTGCCCCAAACATAAGGCTTTGTATTTAGGTCAAAAAGTGTATTATTTTGTAGTTAATGTTTTGTTGTTGCAGTATTACTTTAGTGCCTTGTTGCATACAAGATGCATGCTTTGGAATATTTTGTATTCTGTATATTTGTATTATTCTTTTCACTCTGTCATCTGGGTCATTATTGTGGAGTCACCACGATGTTGTTGATCCATTCTCAATTTTCTCCCATCACAGCCATTTAACTCTGTAGCTGTTTTAAAATCACCAATGGCCTCATGGTGATGGTATCCCTGAGCAGTTTCCTTCCTCTCCTGCAGCTCAGTTCAGAAGGACTACTGTATATTTGATGGGTCTAGGTGGTTTAATACATCCACAGCATAATTATTAACTTGACCGTGCTTAAAGAGATGTTCGATGTCTGATTTGTTATTGTTACCCATCTAGCAGTCACTACCCCTCTTTATGAGGCTTCAAAAAGCTCACGTCTTTGTAGTTTATTCTGTGCTTGAAATTCTATACTTGACTGAGGGACCATGCAGATGTTGTATGTATGAGTGACAGAGGAACGGGTAGTTATTCAAAAATGATGTCAACCCATATTATTTCACATGGTAACTTATGTGATTTGTTAAACCAACTTTTACCCTTGAACTAATTTATGCTTGCCTAAACAAAAGGGGTTGAATACTTATAAACCACTATATTTTGAATTTTCTTTTCACTTCGACATTGAGTATTTTGTTAAGATCATTGACAAAAAAATAAATAATTTAAATCTATTTCAAACCCACTTTGTAACGCAACAAAATGTGAACCATTCTGAAGTAAAGGCAATTATTGAGAAAAGTTATGTCCCTCCTTTTCACTAACACACAGCTGACACTGTCTCTTAATTTCTTTCTTTCCTTGAATTAAGTTTTAAGGAATACTTTAAAAAAAAACTTAAACCACCAGCAGGCCAGATTGGACCCACACGCTTGACACCCCTGTTCTAGACTCAGGTAATTATAGAGTATATTTGATGTGCTGTTGTTGGGCTCTGAAACTTCAGACCTGCGAATAACAAGTCCTTCAAAGTGTTGCAACTTTTATTTGCCTGGTTTCCTTTGTTTTGACGTTGTTTCGTTTTCATGGTTTCTGTTTCTTTGAGGATGGGTTTTTGTCAGTCTAGATGTAGACAGTATTGTTTTATGTACCAAACTACAATGCATTAGTCCAAAATACATACCTGCATGCCCCATCCACTCAAAAAGATTGATGACCAACTGCCTGCTTTTGATAGTAAATGTATCACCCAAGTCCTCCCTCACACAAACGTACCTTTGAAGAAACCTGGAAACCGTTTATCATGTTCCCTCATTGCATAGCCAAGTCTCGGAGTTGGACCATCCATGGCCTGTTTTTCCATTGCATGCGTTTGCTTAACCAGTTGCCTTTTACTCATGAAAAAATAACTTATTTACTAATTATTATTTACTTTTATAAAATGTGACGTTCATTATGTTGGCTGCTAAAATGACACATGAACCTTCATGTTCGTGACTCAGAATCTGTGTTTACACAAGCAGCCCAATTCTGATTTGCCAATAAGTCTAGTCTTTGACCAATCTGAGCAGACATTTTTGCCAATAATTGGGCAAAAGATCAGAATTGTGCTACCTGTGTAAACGCATCCAGAGCACCAAAAGTAAGATTGGGGTTAGTTCAGATTTTGTTCCTGGCGGTCAAAGCTGAACTACTGTACTGCGCAAACGTTGTTTCCATTGAATTTATTAAATTAATCCAGACATACATTCCCAAAGCACATGAACGTTGTTTAATCTTATCCTGGGAATTTCTGAGAGCCAGTTGGTTTATAAATTATCCGACTACAGCCTGTCAAAGGGTATTCTCCTGCATCAACGTGTGTAGTAAGCCATGCAGCAATCAATAACACCGCTATGGCACTGGATCAGACACTTCATTTGATTCCAAAGTGTGCTTCCAGATTCAAGCCTTGCCAACGGCTGTCCATTTTCTAGCAATCACAATCGGAGAGCCTGAGTGACGTGTCAAACCCACAGGAAGCAAACCTATTACTCAAAGAGAAGACCGGATACAGCTGAAATGCCACACCTGTATTTTCTACACAAACCAGTTACGTGATTGTTCATATACTGTGAATATTGAACACGGTTCAACTTGGCTTTAACATATTGTACAGAACACAATATATGAAAATAGATTTAATGAACATACATGTTCAAACATTGAAGAACATATTCTACCAGCAAAAAAATAGCATCATAGACATGTTTGTTTGTTTTGTACTGGTTCACCACAGCATGAACCCTTCAATACTTGCAGAATTGCAAACTAAAAGTAAAAACCAAATATAAATGCTGCCATGATAAATGAGCTCTGATGGTACTTTACAATGCAAGTGGATATATTTATTCAATCATATACAGTAATGTGGAAATGGATTGAAAAGTGTGATTTAAAAGAGTAGAGCATTCTACCAAATGTTGCCAAATGATAGAACATCCATCCATCCATCCTCTGGAGCGTTTGAAAATGTGTCCGTCTAGATTCTCTTCACTTGGGCCTCAAGCTCCTTATCAGTGTTCAGTGCAACAACATGAGTAGGTCTGTCATTTCTTCTGGAAGAATCCCATAATAGAAGCCTGCTTAGTAGATTTATTAGAGGCTACAGCAGCTTTCTTACTTTTCTTCTCCTCCTCTTTTTTGCCAGTTGATGGTTTTGGTGGGTTTGGATTCTTCGGAGTTGGTTGACTGAACTTAAAGTCATCCTCAGTCTCGGAGTAGGATTCACTCTCATAGCCTTTCTCGGTCACTGGAAGGTGGACAATATTTAAATGATTGTCAGATCAGACAGCCTATAGAATATATTTTTTATTTTGTATATAAAAGAATGGATTTAGTAACTTTGGGGAATATACAGTACCAGTCAAAAGTTTGGACACCTACTCATTCAAGGGTTTCTATATTTAAAAAATATATATTTTCTATATTGTAGAATAATAGTGAAGACATCAAAACTATGATATAACACATATGGAATCATGTAGTAACCAAAAAAGTGTTAAAACAAAACAGATTATTCAAAGTAGCCACCCTTTGCCTTGATGACAGCTTTGCACACTCTTGGCATTCTCTCAACCAACTTCATGAGGTAGTCACCTGGAATGCATTTAAATTAACAGGTGTGCCTTGTTAAAAGTTAATTTGTGGACTTTCTTTCCTTCTTAATGCGTTTGAGCCAATCAGTTGTGTTGTGACAAGATAGGGCTATCTTCCGTACACCCCCCTATTTGGTAAATAGATGGTAAAAATGAAGAAAAACCCTGGAATGAGTAGGTGTGTCCAAACTTCTGACTGGTACTGTAGATAACCTTCATGTTTATAACAGAGGAGTTAGGCCTAAGCAAAATGTTTTGATGTAAAATTTAAATAGAAACAAAACTCAATATATTACCGATGCATCCTTCGTCATCCACAAATGTGCGCGATTTCAAGACACGTCTCCTCTTCCTTCGTTTACAATCTGAAAGCTCCTGCATGGATCGACAGGTAGTCGATCACAAATTGGTGATTAAAACTAAATGAAACACGCCAATTATACATCCTGCAACGTCAACAGTTTAGTACCCAAATTAAATAGCAGTAAAATGTGAAAGCTTACATCTGAATGTGAAACAGCAACTGGCTCTTTCTTTACTTGAATCTCAGGACTTGGTGATGGGTCCCTCTTTTCTTGTAACTGTGGAGGAGAGTCTGGAATAACTGTTAAAATAGAATAGTTATGTTTTCAATAATGAAACAATTGAATAATGAAGTCCAGTGTGAATGTCGAGGGGAGCCCGAGCAATACGCTTCCCCTCCCTTTACAGCTGGTCTTACCCTCATCGTCACTACTGTCTGGCTCGGGCTTCTTTATCCTCCGTCTCTTCTTCCTCCGACTCTCGTTCTTCTCCTCTTCACTATCAGAATGTTCAAGACGCTTGGTCTTACTATCGAGAGGAAAATATCCTGTTTAAGCATACTCCGTTCGAAATGTCAATGTCGACCGCAAAGACAAGATAAAAAATAAACGTTTTTGTTCTAAGATACTACACAGCCAGTGTCCCAAAAAATACCTCCTTTTATAAATCGCTAAAGTACCCATTCTACTTTTGTTGGGACAAAAGTTGTATATTCATACAAGGACTCCTACCAGGTTTAATAGTACACACCTTGTATCTTTCTCAACCACAGCATCCTTTGCTAGTTCCTCCTTGACAGGAGTCTCTGCTTTAGGAGGTGGACTTGTGGGCTTCTCATCCACTGAGGAGGATGTCTGGGCTATTTCTACCTCTTCCTTGATGGATTTGTCAGGTTTTTCTGTGGTGGATATACATGATTTATCTTAAAAGATTTAAAGGACAATAGTAGTATTTACATGTGAAACTATAGAAAGACATCCACCATATACAGTGGGGAGAACAAGTATTTGATACACTGCCGAAATGCAAATTAATTACTTAATCATACAATGTGATTTTCTGGATTTTGTTTTAAATTCCGTCTCTCACAGTTGAAGTATACCTATGATAAAAATGACAGACCTCTACATGCTTTGTAAGTAGGAAAACCTGCAAAATCGGCAGTGTATCAAATACTTGTTCTCCCCACTGTATATGATATGGGATTGTTGAAATACTTACTGGCTGCTTGTTTCGCAAAGAAGTTAGTCACAGGATTTGTTTTCGGAGCAGGTTTAGTTTTGGAGGTCTCAACCTACAATATCAAACAAATGTGACATCGGAAGTTAACATTACGTCTTGCAATTTAGAGCACATGTACACACTAACCAAAGAAACACAAACACATACCACAGGTGTAACCTCTTTCTGCTCCAATTTAATCTCTTTGCTTGAATCTTGATTCTTGGAGACATTCTTGTTTGCAAACATTCCCATAATGCCTTTGGGTTGCTTGGAGGTGGGTTTAGAGGCCAGATTAGAATGGTTTGCTTTGATTTGCTCCGTCTCTGGTGGTGGGGCCTGTGTCGTCTCACAGGCCTGCTGCACCTCTGCCGAGGACCTAGGCACCGCATCAGCACAACGAATTGCACTGTACCTGCGAATTGATATTATGTTCTGATAAATAGCCTAGGTCACTAAACCTTTGAATATTTCGCCAAAATTTCTCAATCTATTATTTTCACTTTAAGTGTAAATACCGATGTACCTGCTGCAATTTCTTAGATTCTCTTTCACGGCGTCATAATCAGCACTGTACAGAGGACCACTGTCTTTCAGCACAGCCTTCTGAACACTGTACACATGTACGCTGACCGTCAGGCTCATCTTTGACTTCGCATCTAGAAAGGATGACAGATTGTGTTTTGGTGACAATTTCAGAACACTTCATATTCATCTTGATGAGAAGGAAACACCATAACAAATCAAGTCACGAAATGAGGCAGGTGAACAGATCCCTAGTAAGTTAGGTGAATATTTCCTTTCAAGCACAATTCGATACACATCCATTGTAGATATGCCTTCAGAAGGTATTCCTACCTAGACTTATTCCACATTTGTGTTACACCCCAAATTCAAAATGTGATGAAATATATCTACACAAAATACCTCATAATGACAAAGTGAAAATTTTAAGACATTTTTGCAAATGTATTGAAAATAAAAATACAGAAATCTAATTTACATAAGTGCTCACACCCCTGAGTAAAGACTTTGTAGAAGCACCTTTGAGTCTTTCTGGGTAAGTCGGAAACATTCACTTCTTGGTAAGCAACTGCAGTGTACATTTCGCCATGTGTTTTAGGTTATTGTCCTGCTGAAAGCTGAATTAATCTCCCAGTGTCTGGTGGAAAGCAGACAACCAGGTTTTCCTCTAGGATTTTTCCTGTGCTTAGCTCCATTCAGTTTTTTTTTTTTATCCTGGAAAAACTCCCCAGTCCTTAACGATTACAAGCATACCCATAACATAATGCAGCCACCACTATGCTTGAAAATATGGAGTGGTACTGTGTAATGTGTTGTATTTGCCCCAAACATAACACTTTCTATTCAGGAAAATAAAAGTGAATTGCTTTGCCACATTTTTTGTACAGCCTTCGTTATTTTCAGTCTGACAATTAGGTTAATATTGTGGAGTAACTACAATGTTGATCCATCCTCAGTTTTCTCCCATCACAGCCATTATACTCCAACTATTTAAAAGTCACCACTGGCCTCATGGTGAAATACCCAAGCATTTTCCTTTCACCTGTATCTTTGTAGAGACACCATCCACTGCTTTTTAAAACTTCTACCCAGCTACCAATAGGTGCCCTTCTTTGCGAGGCATTGGACAACCTCCCCTGGTCTTTGCGGTTAAATCAGTGTTTGATATTCACTGCTCGACTGAGGGACCTAATTGTATATGTGGGGTACAGAGATGAGGTAGTCATTCAATGTTAAAAACTATTATTGTACAAAGAGTGAGTCCATGCAACTTATTAAGCACATGTTTACTCCTGCTTATAACAAAAGGGGTTGCATACTAATTGACTGACGACAGTTCAGCTTTATTTGTTTATTAATTTGTCAAAATAACAAAAAACATAATTCCACTTTGGCACTATGGGGTATTGTGTGTAGAACTGAGACAAACAGACAAAAATCACAATTTAATACATTTTAAACTCAGGCTGTAAGACAAAATGTGGAAAAAGACAAGGAGTGTGAATACCTTCTGAAGACACTGATAGTTTCAAACAATCTGGTTTGATTTAGCTTTTTGTCCCCACCCCACTACTGATTAACTTGTAATTTTAGGAACAGCAAAAATAGTTTGAGCAAGCAATATGTCAATATCTTTATATTGGCGTTGTCATAGCGCATCACTAATGTATTTCAATCACCATTTTATTTCAGCGGGCTCTATCTCGCTTTGAAAAAACTTGAAGCCAATTCCCAATGATATAAGGGCTGGATGCTAATATGGGAAAAACTGCTGAATGATCAGAGAAATTATAGTCGAAGCTTTTCTTTTAGGCTATTTACAGAAAAATAAGTCCTGGACTCTTTGCTAGCAATAAGACAAGAAATCCACAGGGGCCGACCAATTGGATCCCGGTCTGCTTTAGTGTGCAGGGCCCATCATTGTTGGCTTAATATCCCACATTAAACATTGTTATCACGAGAAAAAAAAGCAACAAAAAAAAAGTATAGAGATCAGCTGGCGCTGCCACTTCATAAGGGCACGGATAGTAGTGATCTTAAATCATTTTTCGCCCCATTTCAAGGCTTCCTTGTCGAGATAGGAATCTTGAATCTTTAGTCAAATGCATTCGCTCTTTTTTTTTTTTTATCTGAGAAATGTATTTAGAATGTAAACCAATCAGGGTTTAGGCCTGGGCATAGCACCATCACAGCAACCACTTTAGTTATTCATGATCTTATCCATGCTTTAGACACTAAAAATAAATGCTGCTTTGTTTGTGGACCTGTCAAAAGATTTGATTGAATAAGTTGTCCTCGATAGGCATGAGCTCTGACGGCTGTTCATGGTTTCATGATTATCTAAGTGACAGAACTCAGGCCATCGTGATTGATGGGGTTAAGTCTGAATTTCCTGACGTACATAAAGGTGTACCACAGCGAGCGTTTTTGGGACAGTTTTTTCCCCTCACTATTTATATGTACACACCATTGGTCAATCTGCACTTCCTCTACAGTGCATTTGGGAAAGTATTTAGACAGCTTCACTTTTTTCACATTTTGTTACGTTACAGCATTATTCTAAAATGGATGTAAAAAACGAATCCTCAGGCCTCCCGGGTGGCACGGTGGTCTAAGGCACTGCGTCGCAGTGCTAGCTGTGCCACTAGAGATTCTGGGTTGGAGTCCAGGCTCTGTCGCAGCCGGCCACAACCGGGAGACCCATGACCGCACAACTGGCCCAGCGTCGTCCGGGTTTGGCGGCAAGGATGTCCTTGTCCCATCGCACTCTAGCGACTCCTGTGGTGGGCCGGGCACAGTGCACGCTGACACAGTCGTCAGGTGTACAGTGTTTCCTATAACACATTGGTGCGGCTGGCTTCCAGGTTAAGCGAGCAGTGTCTCAAGAAGCAGTGCAGCTTGGTTGGGTTGTGTTTCGCCTCTCCCGAGTCCGTACAGGAGTTGCAGCGATGAGACAAGACTAACTACCAATTGGATACCACGAAAAGGGGGGTAAAAAATTTAATTTAAATAACTTTCCTCAAACTACACACAATGGAAAATGTATTGCAAATAAAAACTGAAATATATATATTTTTTTACATAAGTATTCAGACCCTTTGCTATGAGACTCAAAATTGAGGTCAGGTGCATCCTGTTTCCATTGTTCATCTTTGAGATGTTTCTACAACTTGGAGTCCACCTGTGGTAAATTCAATTGATTGTACATGATTTGGAAAGGCACACACTGGTCTACATAAAAAGGTCCCACAGTTTACAGTGCATGTCAAAGCAAGTACCAAGCCATGAGGTTGAAGGAACTGTCCGTAAAAGCTCAGAGACAGGATTGTTCGAGGCACAGATCCGGGGAAGGGCCCCAAAACATTTCTGCAGCATTGAAGGTCCCGAAGAACACATTGGCCATCATTCTTAAATGGAAGAAGTTTGGAACCACCAAGACTCTTCCTAGAGCTGGCCGACCGGCCAAACTGAGGAATCGAAGGTGGTCAGGGAGGTGACCAAGAACCCAATGGTCACTCTGATAGAGCTCCAGAGTCCCTCTGTGGGAATGGTTGTCCTTCCGGAAGACTCTCCCATCTCTGCAGCACTCCACCAATCACACCTTTATGGTAGAGTGGCCAGACAGAAGACACTCCTCAGGACATGACAGCCCGCTTGGAGTATGCCAAAAGGCACCTAAAGGACTCTGACCATGAGAAACAAGATTCTCTGGTCTGATGAAACCAAGATTGAACTATTTGGCCTGAATGCCAAGTGTCACATCTGGAGGAAACCTGGCACCATCCCTACGGTAAAGCATGGTGGTGGCAGCATCATGCTGTGGGGATGTTATTCAGCGGCAGGGACTGGGAGACTAGTCAGGATCCAGGCAAAGATGAACGGAGAAAATTACAGAGATCCTTGATGAATACCTGCTCCAGAGTGCTCAGGACCGCAGACTGGGGTGAAGTTTCACCTTCCAACAGGACAACGACCCTAAGCACACAGCCAAAACAATGTAGGAGTGGCTTCGGGACAAGTCTCCGAATGTCCTTGAGTGTCCCAGCCAGAGCCCAGACACGAACCCGATCAAACATCTCTGTAGACCTGAAAATTGCTGTGCAACACTCCCCACCCAACCTAGCAGAGCTCGAGAGGCTCTGCAGAGAAGCAGTGGATAAGCTCCCCAAATACAGGTGTGCCAAGCTTGTAGCATCATACCCAAGGAGACTTGAGGATGTGATCGCTGCCAAAGGTGCTTCAACAATGTACTGAGTAAAGGGTCTGAATACTTATGTAAAATGTCATATTTCAGTATTTAATAAATTATCAAAAAAATTCTAAACCCGTTTTTGCTTTTTCCTTATGGGGTAGTGTCTGTAGATTGATAAGGAATACATTTTTGAATAATCCTGTAATGTAACAAAATGTGGAAAAAGTCAAGGGGTCTGAATACTTTCCGAATGCACTGTATATGCGGATGATACTAGCATGTATGCCATTTCCCCGACTGTTGATCTGGCTGTGTCAAAACTAGTCAGAATTTATAGCTGTGCTGGAATCCCTTGACGATTTAAAACTTGTGCTTAATACGGGCAAAACAAAATATGTTTTTAAACTCTCATAAGAATGTTTCAGATGAACTACATGTTCACTCATTAGATGGCTCATCAATCACACCTGTTCCCGCATATAAATACTTAGGCATTTGGATCAGTGGAGGACGACTCATAATAATGGCTGGAATGGACCTAATGGAATGGCATCAAACACCTGGAAACCATGCGTTTGATACCATTCCACTGATTCCGCTCCAACCATTACCACAAGCCAGTTCTCCCCAATTAAAGTACCACCAACCTCCTTTGATTTGGATTGATATGGAGTTGACGTAAAAATAATAAAAATAAACATTTTGACGAGTTGGTTAGGTCAAGATTTAACGTTGTCTTTTTCTACCTAAACAGATCATGCCCCTAAGCAGTAGGAAGTAGATTATTCAGTCAATCTTTATCTGTTCTTGATTATGGTGATATTATTTATCAAAATGCAGCTGCTGCTACTTTGAAACCTTTGGATGCCCTTTTCTGATACTCACCACTGCATCCTGTATCAAAAGGTTGGCTGAACTTTGCTAAAGACCCGTCGATCTCTACATTGTTTAGAAGGCCCTACTTCATAAACGTCCGTCTTATCGAACTTTGCTGCTGAAGTATATGTATCGGAGTTGCTTAACCCGGTCACACGATTGGTTAATTAACTCGAGGTTCCTAGGGTCTCCGACTACGTAAGTCTACTTTCAATGCACTGTATTCCTGGAACAAAATTCAAAATACATTTCATGTTGTTGTTCTGGTGCCATTGGGGCAATTTAAAGCTTTGATTGGGGACTTATTTGGGGAGGAATGTAACTATTTTTCTGGTTGATTTGTAATGTTTTATCTGTGCTTCCCATGACTGTTTATACAGACACACATAGTACCAGTCAAAAAAGTTTGGACACCTACTCATTCAAGGGTTTTTCTTTATGTTTTTACTATTTTCTACATTGTAGAATAAAATTGAAGACATCAAAACTATGAAAACACATATGGAATCATGTAGTAACCAAAAAGTGTCAAATCAAAATATATTGTAGATTCTTCAAAGTAGCCACCCTTTGCCTTGATGAAAGCTTTGCACACTCTTGGCATTCTCTCAACAAGCTTCCCACATATGCTGAGCACTTTGTGGCTGCTTTTCCTTCACTCTGTTGTCCTACTCATCCCAAACCATGTCAATTGGTTTGCGGTTGGGTGATTGTGGTGGCCAGGTCATCTGATGGAACACACGATCACTCACCTTCTGTGGTCAAATAGCCCTTACACAACCTGGTGGTGTGTTTTGGGTCATTGTCCTATTGGAAAAACAAATGATATTCCCACTAAGAGCAAACCAGGTGGGATGGTGTATCGCTGCAGAATGCTGTGGTAGCCATGCTGGTTAAGTGTGCCTTGAATTTGAAATAAAATCAGATTATTTGGGCTGCAGTTAATTTCCGATTTCTGAGGCTGGTAACTAATAAACTTGTCCTTTGCAGCAGTGGTAACTTTGGGTCTTCCTTTCCTGTGGCGGTCCTCATGAGAGCCAGTTCCATAATAGCGCTTGATGGTTTTTGAGACTGCACTTGGAGAAACTTTCAAAATTCTTAACATTTTCCAGATTGACTGACATTTGACTTCAAGTAATGACGGACTGTGGTTTATTTTTGCTTATTTGAGCCGTTCTTGAAATAATATGGACTTGGGTCTTTTACCAAATAGGGCTATCTTCTGTATACCAAACCTACCTGTCACAACACAACTGATTGGCTCAAACGCAGTAAGGTCAGAAATTCCACAAATGAACTTTTAACAAGGCACACCTGTTAATTGAAATGCCTTCCAGGTGACTACCTCATGAAGCAGTGGATGTCTTCACTATTATTCTACAATGTAGAAAATAGTAGAAAGAAATAAAAACCCTTGAATGAGAAGGTCCAAACTTGTCCAAACTTTTGACTGGTACTGTGTGTCTATATTAGAGGTCGACAGATTATGATTTTTCAACGCCGATACCGATTATTGGAGGACCAAAAAAAGCTGACACCGATTAATCGGTCAATTTTTAAATAGATAGATATATCTATCTTATCTATGTGTGTAATAATGACAATTACAACAATAATGAATGAACACTTATTTTAACTTAATATAATACATAAATAAAATCAATTTAGTCTCAAATAAATAATGAAACATGTTCAATTTGATTTAAATAATGCAAAACCACTGTTGGAAAAGTAAAAGTGCAATATGTGCCATGTAAAAAAAGCTAACGTTTAAGTTCCTTGCTCAGAACATATGAAAGCTGGTGGTTCCTTTTAACGAGTCTTCAATATTCCCAGTTAAGATTCCCAATATTCAGTTCGCAACAAGCCAGGCGGCCCAAACTGCTGCATATACCCTGACTCTGCTTACACTGAACACAAGAGAAGTGACACAATTTCAGGCACCGCATTGATTATATGCAGCGCAGGACAAGCTAGTTAAAACTAGTAATATCATCAACCATGTGTAGTTAACTAGTGATTATGTTAATATTGATTGTTTTTTATAAGATAAGTTTAATGCTAGCTAACAACTTACCATGGCTCCTTGCTGCCTGCACTCAAGTAACAGGTGGTCAGCCTACCAGGCAATCTCCTCGTGGAGTGCAATATAAATCGGCCATAATTGGCAATTGTTATGAAAACTTGAAATTGGCCAGTCTGATTAGTCGGTCGACCTCTAGTGTGTGTGTGTGTGTGTATATTCATGTTGTATCCTGCAGGGCATATTTGAAGAAAAATAATACCCAGGTGTCAATAGGTCTTCCCTGGTAAAATAAAAGGCTAAATACAAAATAAAACATCAATTCTACCACAGCTTTAGATTTCACCCAGTCTCAAAAGCTAATAGTTTTGATCATTTGGAACTTGCAAAATAATTGCTGTCCCCGTCATGAAATTACAACTTTACCCTGTTCATGTAAAAATGACCAAATGCACTTGTAGATCAATGTCCTACATAGTTACAACCATAAAGGTTTGATAGGCTACAGAAGGAGAGGACGCATCAATTCAGTCAACAGATTTGAGGTATTTTCAGAATAAGACAGAAAGAAAATAGTATGATTCATAGCTTTTGAATACATTTTCTGACCAATGAATACTTCGTTCGGATCGGTTTGGACTCCAGCGGACCGATGCGCTCATATCTTAAACATTTGAAACGGTATTGATGCATATGGGTGAATTGTTAAATCCTTACAACTTACCCTCCAACTGATCCTCTCGCACTACTGACACCTTGTGACTCTGAAAAGAAAGCATGAAAAAAACAAACATTGAAAAGACCTAAGCACTGCATATAACACTGGAACTAAAACAAAGTAAGAATCCTAAGTCCAAATAGGCTTACTGCTTGCTGTATGTCATGTTCTGAAGGGGCATGGTGAGCAGTTGTGTGCATTGTGCATACAAATTGGCGTGTTGGCTTGTTCTCTTACCGTGGTACCATTCTCAACAAACTTGCCAGACACAAGGTAGGTAGCATGGAGCCGAGCAGAGCCTTCTTTCCTCTTTTGATCCAAGTAATGGTAGAGCATTCTGAAATAGACACATTGTGGTGGAACCATAGACTCAACAAAACGTTGGAAGGCAAGTAATGTGGGTGGTTCTGGATAACGTTACTCACTGTTTGGCTAGGTTGACATGGACCCCAAGGGTGAGACTCAGCCATTTGTAGGTCACCTGTTTGAACACACACAAGAGAACACAACAGTCTGTCAACATAGATATGGCCGGGATGCACTAAACTCGGTTAACCGAGAACAAAAGTATTGCGTAATTGGTCAGACGTTTACGCAGCTAACGTGGTCTGTCCACGAGAGATTTGGGATGCATAACTAACTACAGTACCTAAGTAACGACGTAACTTACACCACAACAATGTATTTAACCCTGACAACTTCGCAAGCTCTGGTGTACTCCTATCTTCTAGGATTGCAGCTCCAACCTTCCCCAATTCAACCAACTGTAGCTAGTTAGCTAGTCTCAAGATGTGGGGCCTGCTGATGCTGTCCTAACCCACTGCACCATTCAAGCTGGGCGAGTGATGGCTTAAGTTAGCTAGCCAGCCTGAGCACAGTCAGATAGCAACTGTAGCTAACTTCTATTGGCCACAGCAGCAAGCTAAGAGTAGGTGGATAGATCGAGATATATTAGTTAACTAGGTGACTTACGATTTTATTCTGGTCGTTGACAAATTCATCAATATTATCCAAGTAAAGGTCATCCATTGTGCAATGTATGACGCTAACGAGTCGATAGCTCTTCTACCTCCGTTTCTGTTTCAGGCGGGAAGGGAAGACACTGACGTCACGGACGCGCTTTATTTACTTTCTTTCATCGGTTAGCGTGGGATGTGTTCAAGAGCATCAAGGGTTCGGGGTCTGTGCATTGCATTTGTACGGAATCATCATGACACACAAAGTTGATGCTATATCACATTGGTCCCTTGTAAGATGGACAGTTTTATAAACTCATTTATTAACACAGATGTTATTGCTACCCAACTGAATTACAAAAATATTCCAGAAGCCTGGGTGACAGCCCAGGACATTTGCAAGATCCACCATCACCCTCTTGTCAAGGTTGAATAAAGTTTAAATAGCTATTTGAAAGAACACGACAGACTACCAAGGCAAACAAATGCATGATGTCATACATTACAGTTGTAATAGGCTAAATAAACTCAATCAATAAGGTTTTCCCTGCTTTCCACTGCTTTCACGTGAACCATCTTGCAGCCTACTTTTTCTTCATACTCCTCAGCAAAGTCAAAGCCTCTTCCTTGAAAAACACCCCTGCCCTCTAAGACGCTGGCTACAAAACAAACAGGATTACATATTCAACTAATACTATTACATACAATAGATATGCACTTCATGTAATCGATGAGGATAAAAATAGGTTTAGTAGGCCTACCTACTTAGAGAGATTTCGCTGATTGTTGTCCTCTCCTTTATTTGTATGAGCATCTCTTCAACTATTTCCCCTTTCTGCTGTATTGGTCTCAGAAGATAGATTTCCAATCTGAGAATTAAAGGTTGTTGTTTCATTATTAAATACGGATGACTGCCATTACATTTGAATGCAGATTCCTCGTGACAGATAAAATCATATGTTGACATCTTCATTAGGCACATCCTTCAATAGTTATTCACATAGCTCACCTTTTGTCCCCCCTCTTCTATATGGTTTCTCTATGCAATCAAGATTAGGTTTGGGATTTCTTTAAACTTGGAGATTCTTGAGTGTTTGTTCCAACTTTCTCATCACATGTTCTATTCCTGTATGACACACATTTACATTACTTAAGGTACTGCAGTGTAGCATTGAAATTGTACAAAATTGCTTTGACTCATAGAAAAACTTGACTTCAAGTAATCATAAAAGGGCCTTCACCAACAGGCTCTGCAATGTTTGGCAACCAATATTTTTTATTTTATTTATCTGTTATTTTACCAGGTAAGTTGACTGAGAACACGTTCTCATTTACAGCAACAACCTGGGGAAAGGTTACAGGGGAGAGGAGGGGGATGAATGAGCCAATCGTAAACTGGGGATATATAAGGTGACCGTGATGTTTGAGGGCCATATTGGGAATTTAGCCAGGACACCAGGGTTAACACCCCTACTCTTACGATAAGTGCCATGGGATCTTTAATGACCTCAGAGAGTCAGGCCACCCGTTTTTCCTGTTTGGCCCTGTCCGGGGGTGTCCTCGGATGGGGCCACAGTGTCTCCTGACCCCTCCTGTCTCAGCCTCCAGTATTTATGCTGCAGTAGTTTATGTGTCGGGGGGCTAGGGTCAGTTTGTTATATCTGGAGTACTTCTCCTGTCCTATTCGGTGTCCTGTGTGAATTTAAGTGTGCTCTCTCTAATTCTCTCTTTCTCTCTCTCTCTCGGAGGACCTGAGCCCTAGGACCATGCCTCAGGACTACCTGACATGACTCCTTGCTGTCCCCAGTCCACCTGGCCGTGCTGCTGCTCCAGTTTCAACTGTTCTGCCTTATTATTATTGGACCATGCTGGTCATTTATGAACATTTTGGCCATGTTCTGTTATAATCTCCACCCGGCACAGCCAGAAGAGGACTGGCCACCCCACATAGCCTGGTTCCTCTCTAGGTTTCGGCCTTTCTAGGGAGTTTTTCCTAGCCACCGTGCTTCTACACCTGCATTGCTTGCTGTTTGGGGTTTTAGGCTGGGTTTCTATACAGCACTTTGAGATATCAGCTGATGTACGAAGGGCTATATAAATAAATTTGATTTGATTTAACGACCCATCTGAAAGACGGCACCCTGCACAGAGCAGTTTCCCCAATCACTGCCCTGGGACATTGGGATATTTTTTTTAGACCAGAGGAAAGAGTGCCTCCTACTGGCCCTCCAACACCACTTCCAGCAGCATCTGGTCTCCCATCCAGGGACTGACCAGGACCATACCTGCTTAGCTTCAGGACCAAACCTGCTTAGCTTCAGAAGCAAGCCAGCAGTGGCATGCAGAGTGGTACTATTGTACTCATGTCACCATACTGTACATAGGCATGTTAAACAAAGCAAATAACTATCCTCCTGAATATCATGAAAGAGACCATGACAATCACCTGTCACAAATACAGGTTGGTGGCATCTTAATTGGGGAGGGCAGGCTCATGGTACTGGGTAGAGCGGAATGGTATCAAATGGTTGTTTTTGATGCCATTCGCACTGTTCCTACCATTATGAACCAGTGGAGGCTCCTCAAAGGAAGAGGACTATCCTCAGTGAATTTCATAAAAATATAAATAGTAAAACTGAGACCGTTTTTTTTCTTAATATGAAGCAGTAAGAATCCATTTTTCTTCATTTTCACTTAGCAAATGTAGCTGGGTAGTTTAGTTACTCAAATACCTGGCTTTTCAGAGGGATGCCATGTTAACTAGCTTGCTATGACTATCCAACAAAACACTTGAACTCTTCCAAGGTAATCTTTTGATTTTACAAATTGCCACCGGGGTCCGCTGGTGTAACTGCTAAACTGCCTGTACACTAACGTTACTGCATGATTGTGTGGTTACTAACACGTTAGTTCTATTAGCTATGTTGACTATGACGTTACTTTAGCTAATATGGGGACAACGATGTAGGCTGTGTGTAGCGGTTATGGCATGATTTGGGTGGAATATTCTTCCCCCCCACCTGGTCACATGCAGCTGATGTGTTCTTTTGTGGATTTCAATGAAGGGGAAAGGTGAAAGTGCATAGAGCCGAGAGGGAATACAATATATACTATGAAAGTGCACTTTGTGATCAGGGGTTTATTTATGCTGATGATTCTGTTGAATCACATTACTTAAATGGAAGCAAACAAAACAGAGATAAAAAAAAAAAACTGAATTTGTCCCTTAGAAACTGTTGGATTAATGATTACACCCTAGATAAGATAGCTGCAGGCAAGGCAGTTTTGAATGCGTCACCAATACCAAATTACATAAACTAAGTTGTAGCAATGTCATGGTGGGTATAGGGAACATTTGAGAATACTGTAGTAGCCTAAACCCAGCGATGTTACATTGAACTGGGTGAATAGAATATGAATGACATCATCCAACATGCTGTAATAGAAGACATGCTCATGATTTTTTTTTATTTTTTATCTTCCTCCCTCATCATAAACGGCACTGAACGCCACTGTTATGAAAAGTCCTTCCCTCAGCAGCCACCACAAAAAAAAAAATGGCACCTCATTTTGGAAGGTGTCATCTGATGACCATTGTGATCAATCTTTCATCTCCAGAGAGCATCAATAAAGGCACCATTGGAATGTATTTTTACCTAGAGAAAGATGAATGTTCAACAATTAGTTTCAACATCAAAAGTGAGTCACTGTTAGACCAAAATGCAGCGTTTACAAAAATATTGAAATGAAGACTGCAGTCATATTTAACTTTCCAGGTGAATGCAAAGCCAAAATGTGGATTCAATTGTTTTTGCATTTGAACCTGTCGTTTGGAATCAATACATAATATCAAAAGGTGGTTTCACAACGTCTGGTGCCAGTTTCCTAGACACTGAAAGCCTAGTCCTGGACTAAAAAGTATTTTCAATGGAGAGTCTATTGAGGATGTATTTTAGTCAAGGCTGAATCTGGGTCTTGGAAACCAGCCCCGATGTCTTCTTGCACCTAATTCTAATACCCAGCCTTTCGTGGAGGAAGTCAGTCAGCAGTACGTGGGTCACCTGGATGGGAATACAATGAATGATAAGAAAATATTTAAGTTAATAAAATCTGTTAATACTTAATAATGGCTTCACATAAGTAGAATTAACATACCACTTCCCCCGTGTGGTCAGTGGGTTGGAGTGAATAACAAGCTCATTGAGCATAGGAAAACACAGCTACAGACAGTGCTTCTTCCTCAACAATCTGGAGGCAATAACAAGACAAGGAACTTCACTGACTCGCAGTATATAGTCTTCCTGAAATATATCTTGACAATGTACATACCTTATGATCAGCCACATTGAGGAAACAAAGCTCTGGTAGTAGCAAACCGTACGCTCCATACAATTCCTCTGTCCTCAGCGCCAGCATCAAGGAATGTGAGTGGGGGAATCGTTTTTGGATTGACCACACTCATCCTATAAGAGAAAAAACATGCAGAAAACTAGTACATGTTGGTTTTATAGAGCATGAAGTAGTAATAAAAAGCAAAGTGAGCAAAAAACAGCTACGTTACTTTGACAATATAGTATACCAACCATTAATGTATTCAGTCTCCAACCCCTCAGAGACAGGAGGATTCCCGAAGTCCTGTTCATCACAATTTTGTTCCAGACACACCTGCTGGTGTTACAAATATCCCTTCTGTTGCAGGTTCCTCGGTAACACCTTCGGTACTACTGAGATGTGGTTCTCCTGCAGGTGTAAATGCTGTAGTCAAAAAACAGACAAAGACCTACACTGAGTTTACAAAGCATTAAGTGCACCTTCCTAATGTTAAGTTTCACCACTACCACACCCTGTTCAAAGCCACTTCAATATTTTTTTTGTCTTGCCCATTCACCCTTTGAATGGCACACATAGACAATCCATGTTTCAATTGTCTCAAAGCTTAAATATCCTTCTTTAACCTGTCTCCTCCTCTTCATCTACACTGATTGAAGTGGATCTAACAATTGAAATCAATAAGGGATCATAGCATTCACCTGGTCAGTCTAGGTCAGTGGTTCCCAACTCCGGTCCTCGAGTATCCCCAAAAGCACACATTTTTGTTATAGCCCTGGACAAGCACGACCTGATTCAACTCATTTAGGGCCTGATGATTAGTTGTCAAATTGAATCAGGTGTGCTTGTCCGGGGCTACAATAAAAATGTGTACTGTTGGGGATACTCGAGGACCGAAGTTGAGAATCACTGGTCTATGTCATGGAAGAGCAGGTGTTCTCAATGTTTTGTACACGCCGTGTATTACCACGGCAGTTTACAGATATGCAGGTAGGTGTGCATTATGCACTGTAATGTACTACACTGTTTTCTTTCATTTACCATACTGTGGACGGGAATAATACTACGTTTTGACACTATGACTGACCTTTTCAGGTTGGCAAGGCTTCTGAAGACACCAGGGGACAGCTTATTGTCATCTACTGTAGCATCAGCACCTCAAGAGTTTGAAATCGCATGCCATTATCCTTTGCCCTATTCAGTAGGAGTAAATATGAACATATTCCAGACACTTCTAGAATTCAAAAAGTTACTTAAGTGTCTATTGCCTATCACTATTAGCAGGTATTCTGTTCAAAAGTGTATGAAGAGAGAACACTTGGTCAATTTCTTCTCTTTGTCATCCTATACTTCCACCCAGTGGAATATAAGGTACTACACCCAACTTTTACCAGATAACAAATCAAAAGAGCCACATTTCTGAGCACTTGCACACCAGGAAGCCACTCGTTTCATTCTAGTGGTTAAACCCTGTTGAGCAGGAAGGTTTCATCTATGACTGAGGGAACTAAACCAGAAAACGGCACTTACCTACAGTTTAAAATCTACAATAAAAACAATGTGATTCCAATATGAACATGAACTCACAGCTGTGAGGGATCATAGCGAGGGGCAGCCTTGTTGGGAGGAAGGCCTGAAGCTGATTTTGTTTGGCATGTTATTTTGGCATTAATACGTGTCACATATACATTTGCAAACTATGTAAAAATATATATTGAGTTAATACAAACATGGTCTCTTTTTTTTGTTTTCTTGAGTAAGGCAGCTCTAAAATGCAGGTGTTTCAGCCTAGCTCAGTGATTTCTGTGGTGGTGAGGCAAGCCAGCAGAAAATATGGAGCATTGCGTCATGATTGGCTCAGTGTTCTGTCACTCATGGGGACACTACGTCACCGCCAAGTCTTAAGGGTAGAGCTAGAACAATCTAGCCCCGTGGGTGCTGCCATAGTTACATTAGTAGTGCCCATCCAAGAAGAGTCAAGGTCATTGGCCACAGATAAAATTACGGCAAATCACGTATCTACAGAAACTTTGATTGGACTGATCATGTCAACATCATACTTTCAAAATCTTAGCTAGCAGTCATCATCATGAATCAAATCGACAATCTACTGGCAAATCCTTGTCATATGAAGAGAAATAATGAAGATAAATGTAGATAAAATGTATCGTTGCGTATCGGCAATTGAACATAAACATTACACAAGTTGAAAATCGCAAATTCAACAATGAGTGGTTTGGAAGGAATCCGTGACAGTGGCTAACTGCAAGCATTGCAAAGCAATCAGTAGCCTGCTATTCGGTGGAGTGGCTGTGTGGTCCCATATCTGGGATTAAGAGTCTCTTTTCCAAGTTTAAAATGATAAACATTCAACATTGGCCATGCTGTCAATGAAGCATGATTTGTGCCGCGCTCAAAACAACCGTTAACTCTGAACTGCGAAAACTTGACTTCAGTGAGTTCAAGACAACTGGGAAGTCAGGAATAAACAAGCTCCGACTGGGAAAATACGTTTTGAACGGTCATCCAACTCAGAATTGTAAATCCAACCTCTTTCTAGTTCTACGACCTGAAGATCATGACGTCATCATGATTCAACAATGTTTTTTTATGAGTTCCCAGTAGTTTTGAAATCATTTTTTTATGGTGCTGCATAAATGATGTAAAATACCAGGGAGATATGTATACTGTAGCTAAGAAAGTAATACTAAGTGCATGTTATGTAGTAAGATGTTAGTAGCCCATGTGCCTCACCCTAATAATTTGGTCTATTTACCCCTCTTAATTTTGACTACTTTTCTGACTTGGTGGTGCACATGTAGCCTATAACCTGTTTTAGAGAAATGTAATCATCGAAAATTGTAAGAGCTTTCGATAACGACACAGGGTGAGACCCAGATGCAATCACAGGAGGCAGAAGCGTCAAGTCTCTGATATTTATTAGACAACAAGGGGCAGGCAAGAGGCAGGTCGAGGACAGGCAAAAGTTCATAAACCAGGTCAGAGTCCAAATGGTACAGGGTGGCAGGCAGGCTCGAGATCAAGGCAGGCTGAATGGTCAGGCAGGCAGGCTGTGTCAGGGCAGGCAAGAGGTCAGAACCGGGAGGACTATAAAACAGAGACTAAGAAAAAACAGGAGTTCAGAAAAACACTGGTAAGCAAGACAAGACACACTGGCGACAGACAAACAGAGAACACAGGATTAAATACACTGGGAATAATGGGGAAGATGGGTGACTCCTGTCTCCTGTCTCCTGTCTCCCTGTCTCCTGGGCGGAGACAATCACAAAAACAGGTAAAACAGATCAGGATGTGACACTTTAATTGTCTGCTTATATACACCCTTTGTTTATCCTAGGGTTCTGACTTGAACAGGTAGAACACTGTTAGAATGGCCCATGCTCTGAATTCTGTAACTGTACATTTCAAAAGTGCTGAACAAATAGTTATGTTGACTACGTCCGTCCTACCTCGCTCATTAATGTCTTAATCGAAATTACAGGTTGCTTGTCGTCCCCTTATGTCATAGTTTGTACATCTCAATTGGCATTAGAAACCACATTTGTTTAAGCAAGTCAGCCATCAGCTATGTTTTTTTTTAAAGGCAGTAAATGAGGCTGAATGAACTGTTTCGCTGTCAGACAAGGCTCTGCTGAGAGCCAGGTGTAGCAGTGGTAAGATGTTGGGACTGTTGTTGGGACAGCTTTATGTAGGCCCTAACAGTTTGTGGGCACCGTTTGTCAGCGTTATAGTGCAATTAATGTGTTGTTTAGTATTGTGTAGTGGCTTTGTTGGCATGCATCCCACTTCCATCCCATACTAAAATCGCCACTGAGTAGGCAACCTATGTTTGTTGTGAGCTGGTTAAATATTTACACAACTTACTTTCCGATGTTATTTTCTCTCCCATAACTGTATTTGTGGGTATCCTAGCAACACGGCAACATTTGCAGTCTCGTACCACATTCCCGCCAGCGGTTGGCGGTATAGAATGATTTTGGTCTCTTTTGCGGCGCTACTGACGTCACACAGCACAAGCGATGTGCCAACTACGCTTCTATTTCACGACACGCTTCCAAATTAGCGTACAAATTGTAAGAGAGAGATAAACTTGGACCGTTTTAACTGGGTCTCACGACACAACGGTGTGATTTGTAGCCTAAAAAGCCAGCTCCCGTAAGTATGTGTTTTGACTAATTTCGACGTTAGTACGAACCTATCTTTTTGCATGTTGTTTATTATTTTTCTTGAAAGTCAGCTGTCGCGATATAACAGCATAACGTTAGCCGATTAAACTGAGAAACAGTGTTTTCATGTCCAGGCAGGGAATATTGTGAAATGTGTGTCTAAAGTGATTTGTCATGTGTGTAAGTAATCCCTCTGTTTGCAGGAACCAGGACATTTAGCTATGGGGAATACCTCATCAAGGAGTTATTTCCCGGGAATCAAAATGCAACCTGCTAAAACGACTCTGTTCAAACGGGAGCAAACTGGGACGACATACAGAATCCCAGCTCTCATCCACCTAAAAGAGAGTCAGACATTCCTTGCCTTTGCAGAGAAGCGCTCTTCCCCCAGTGACATTGATGCAAAACTTATTGTTATGAGGAGAGGCACTCAACAAAATGGATCCACTCAGGTAAATGTCGACTTCAAATCTAAACACATCATAGTCATAATATACAGTTGAAGGTTTTCATGTTTAATTTAGTTGAGTTACATTCATAATTTTTTTTTCTTTATTGATTATTGTTTCAATACTTTCACATTGTTCCCCAGTGGTCAGAATCCCAGGAGCTATTATCAGCATGTTTACCAGACCACCGCACCATGAACCCCTGCCCGGTGTATGAGAAGAATACCAAGACTCTATTCCTATTTTTCATCTGCATTTTGGGTAACACTCCAGAGCACCATCAGATCTGTACAGGCAAGAATAAGGCACACCTGTGTTACATCACCAGTAATGATGAGGGCCAGAACTGGAGCCAGACAAAGGACTTGACAGAGAGTGTGATTGGCAAAACAGTCAGAAGGTGGGCTACATTTGCTGTGGGACCAGGCCATGGCATTCAAATGGAGAGTGGAAGATTGATCATTCCTACCTATGCCTATTATATCCACTGCAAATGCTTCTCCTTCCCCTTCCCCTTCACGGTACAGCCACATGCTCTCTCAATATACAGTGACGACTTCGGTCAGACATGGCAAATGGGCAGGATGCTTCAAAGAAAGTCCTGTGAATGTGAGATGGCAGAGATCATAGACCACGAGGGCAGCAGTCACCTGTACTGCAACGCCCGCCATAGAGGTCACAGAGTGGAAGCTTTGAGTGAGAGCAGTGGGGTTTACTTTGACAAGCCCCGCTTGGCTCCAAGGTTAGTGGAGCCGTGCCATGGTGGTTGCCAAGGCAGTGTGATTGGCTTCCCTGCCCCTGAGCAAGGTGAAGAGGGTATGGGTGGTACCACATTACCACCACTGGCCTCAGACACGCAAACCTGGCTACTCTTCACCCACCCGACCAATAAGAGGACAAGGAAAGACTTGGGAGTGTATTTGAACCGTTCCCCACTGCACACGTCAGGTTGGGACTGGCCCTGGATCGTCCACAGTGGACCCAGTGGCTACTCAGACCTGGCCTACATTGAGGACACGGAGCACTTTGCTTGCCTGATGGAATGTGGCGAGAATAGTGAGCTTGAACAGATTGCCTTTGTGTCTTTTCCCCTCAGTGATGTCATGCAGACCGTTGACGAGAAAGGAAATACCTTCTAGTTGTGTTTTTATTTAAGTACTACACTCCAATTCCAATCAGATTCCGTGGTCAGTTGAGGCACACAATCATCTTTGTCCTCAATTTATATAAAAAGAAGCATTCTGAAAATGTATTTATATCAAAGTTGTTTCGTGTAAAAAAAGGCAACTGACGCTACGATTTCTTGAAATGCGATCATAGTTAAATCAAATGTAATATAATATGTAGATGTGATCATTTTATGAAGTCAGACTGTATGCACTGCAATGCATGCTGTCATTGGATGCAATCTCTAAGCAGTGGTATATTTAAATGGCATACTTTTACTTGCATTGTACATGTACATTGAAACTCCTTTCACCTCAATGTAGAGTCATGCAATTCCTTATGTTTGCCAAGCACCCTTTGAAGACTACAACCACCCACAGGCCACGATCAGGCAACACTTCTGCTCCTCAGGCGTTACTTTAAGTCATGCGCCCTATTGAATGAACAGACATCCCTGTATCATCAAGTGGTTGCTCATCTACTGTGACTCATCTGTTCCAACTGCATTGACTTCCTAAACCCACACTCCATTCTGGTCTTTAAGCACTTTCTATCTCATGTTGGACTGTCCACAAACAGTACACATAGCACTGTAAATGTAGGACTACTTAATTTCTAAATGTTTTTTTGTTAAAAATGTATGCTGTTGTTCAGACCCTATGTAATGCACTGACAGTGAGCCTCTCTGTAGTGCCTGCTAATGCACAGGTGATAACTCCAATGTTCAAAATGAGTTGAATATGTTCCTTATCTCTAAATGATGCGACAATGGTAGTTCTGCCTCAACTACCTCCACATTACTATCCTGCCTGCATCCTTGGCTATGCAGAAGATGCATAAAAACATTGTTAATCATTCATGTGAATGGCATGCAGAGCTCTCTTTTGAAAATACAATTCTAACAAGCTGTGTTTATCTTTTTGATTGACATAATATTGTGAGCGAAGAAAATGCAATGCAAGTGATACTGCCGTCCACCTTTAGGTTCATGGTCCAGGGTTTGTCTTATTTAGCAGGTACACGAAGAGATCAGTTTAATGATAATGTTATAGTCAAATGTCTCTTACAAAATATAGTAGTACAAACCCAGAATACCTCTTCCATGCAAATGTGTGTACAGTATGGGAATAACAACTACTCATAAGAATGGGAAAACAAACAAGTGGCATCTTATCACAAATAGTGCTTTACATATTCCTTACATAATGAAAAGGACATGTCGACTTCAGGCAAGGTTTAAAGCTGCATAATGATTAACATTGAGCTGCAAGTGTGTTTGAATGTCAACAGCTGGCAGTGGCTTTGTCGACCCAGTCCCATACATGCACAGACCCGTCTACAGCAGCAGAGAGGACAGTCCTGGGTCGACTTGGATGCCAAACATGAGTGGTGACCACAGCTGATGAAGTGTCAAACTGATCATCGGACATCATGTGACCTCGGTGGATAAAAAGAGGCTGGAATTCCATCAACTCTGGTCTCCAAGAGGCAGTGTCGTAGATTTGCACCATTCCATCAAAACCTAGACGGGAAGACAAATTTAATGGAAAAGTTCTGTATTACAAGAGACTTCAATTGGAACATATATTTAGAAAGCAAGAAATTACTTTGTACTATCCATAAGACATGAATTAATCACATAAAGCAGGATGAAGGCGTGACATTTCGCTCACCTGACACAGCAAGACAGTTGTCTAAAGCAGGCGCCCATGTCACCTTCATGAAGTCATCACTGGTGGTTTTCCTCTGGACATGAAGCTGGGCTTGACACAAGGGGGCTCTTAGGTCCCTTAGATCAGACACAACCACTTGGCAGGCAGAGGAGAGCCTTGCTACACTACAGGAGGATGGATCTGATGAGGACAGGTCTGTTTTAACACCCATACACCAGTGGACGCCCTCTCTCCCTCCAGCTGGGTTATTCTGAAGTGCAGAAGGCTTCCGTGTGTCCCCCACATACAGGTCACCATTGCAGGCACAAGCGAGAAATACACTGCCACTCACAAATTGCAGGGAGCTTAGTAAATCTGGAATGTCTTTCCCTGAGATGGAAGGAAAAAAGATATCCGTGACTGTTATACATGTGTTTGTACAATAACATTATACTCTATAGGAAATTAGAGTTGCGTGGAATGCTTCAGTGTCACTGTATAAAACAGGTGATTACCCAGAGAGTAGAGTGGCTTCCCTGACGTCAGCTCAGTCAGTTGAATGTCGCTGATCTGAGAGCCATGAAGAACACATGGGCCTCCAGTTAACCCAGGGGCTATTTTGACACCTTTATCTGATGATGCACTCTTCAGTTGTAAAACTCCTGTCCTCTTTATGACATCTAGCATTTGAAGACAAATCCCGCAAGAGAAATAAGATTTCAATGTGGGTAAGACCGATGCTGTCTGGGGCCTAATCAGGTTTTAAATCATCATTTGAATGTGCAGCACTATAAAGTGGAGAGCAGATAGGAACTGCAGTCTTATTATACTGTAATATACAGAAAAGGAGACAAGGAAACAGTAGGTCTACTCACCACAATCGTCTCCTCCTACGTCCCACACCTGGAGATTGGAGTTGAAGCCATCATTGGTAACGACACACCTTAACAATAAACAATTTGAAGATGAAAGCTCATGGCAACAAAAGGAAGTTACATAATCAATGGCTACTATGATATACCTTGTTCCTGGAATGTGTTTGAGGCAATGAATGGAGCCAACGGAGAAACCTCCATGGACCACTTTGAAATCTCGTTCTGCACAAAGACCCTGCCCACATTGAATAGACAGACACATTGGTAGTCAGTGACGTTCCAAAACATAGCTGGTATCTTGAAACGTTTTGTTTCATGCTTTAATCATTTCAATCCATTACCTGATTATCATCACTGAAAAGTTTCAGTGGCAAAAGCAGCTCTAAAATTTCATTTTTATCTGAACTGTAACCTGCAACACATATAGCTGTGGGGTAAAGACAAAAAGTAATTTAAACACAATCAATGTGGTTGGTTGGTTATAATCAAAACATACTATATAGCGTTGTAAAATGTGAAAATTATGAAAAGGCCTACTTTTTTCTGATGTCCATTCAATTACTCTTGTAGGATGTTCAAGTTGATACTCGTGAATATTATTGTATCTGAAAGAGAACTACGTGTGTAAGGTGAACTCGGTTTAAAGCAGGTGCATCACATTTAATAAGAAAAGCAGCAAGTATATACTGTTAAGAGATATTCTAGTCTTATCTGGAACGTCCTAAAACATTGCGCCTGTGAATGTACCCCTAGTGTTTTCCCACAGAGACACGTGAAGCATGATTTAAGCAACTTCAATATATCAAGGAAGTCTCAACTCACTTTCACTATTTTATAAAATAATTCGTACTTACATTTTCAAAGACTCGATAAACCAGTCATCAAATTCATTCTCAACCGAAGAGGTTTCACCCATCTCGTCCACCGCTAAACAACTTCTGTACCTCCGCCTGTATTTGATTAGTAGCAGATAAGCAGCCGTGTTGCCACCTAGCGGATTGGAGTGTAGATCAGAGCAACTCTGTAATGCGCATCCAGTCAAAGAGTGGGCAATGTTCACCAACCAAAACATAAACAATGAAGCAAATACATCCATCCCATTACATTTTCACATGCAAATAGCACTTGATTTAATATTTAATATGACAACAAAAACAAAATAATGTTTTTACTGCTGCTCTTGAATTATTTGTTACTTTTATTTCTTGTTTGTTTTTTTCTTTTTTTTTTCTTGAAAAAATAACTGCATTGTTGGGTAAGTACTTGTAAGTAAACATTTCACTGTAAGGTCTACAACACCTGTTGTATTCGGCACATGAGACAAATAAGATTCCTGGAAATCTTTACAGACTGTCGCTGTAAACCATAGTCAAAAGTAGTGGTTGATTAGGTGCTTGTCCCACTTGACGGCAAGTCAAGAAGTTGACTGTATGATGTGTCATGGTTGCAACGTTACACTTGGTTTAGAGCAGAAAGGTTAGCAGGTTAGCTATCTGCAGAGATACAGGTTAGCAGGTTAACTATCTGCAGAGATTCAGGTTAGCTACAGGTTAGCTATCTGAAGAGATACAGGTTAGCTATCTGCAGAGATTCAGGTTAGCTATCTGCAGAGATTCAGGTTAGCTATCTGCAGAGATTCAGGTTAGCTACAGGTTAGCTATCTGAAGAGATACAGGTTAGCTATCTGCAGAGATTCAGGTTAGCTATCTGCAGAGATTCAGGTTAGCTATCTGAAGAGATACAGGTTAGCTATCTGCAGAGATTCAGGTTAGCTATCTGCAGAGATTCAGGTTAGCTACAGGTTAGCTATCTGAAGAGATACAGGTTAGCTATCTGAAGAGATACAGGTTAGCTATCTGCAGAGATACAGGTTAGCCCTCTGCAGAGATAAGGCCATGAACAGTCATGACATGGAGGTAGGTTTGTTCTGCCAGTCAAAAATATACGTATTTTGATTCACTTTCAAAGCAAAGCATACATTTAATTATCTGCCCATAATTGAGTCTTACTCTTTAATGTTAATTATTTTAATACACATCAAACAGTACAGTACTAAAGAGAAAAATATCCAAAGTTACACCGTGTTGTTCCAGAAAAGAGCACTCATGTTTCTGTTAAACAACGTTCAACTCAGCACAATTATTCTTAATTTCAAATATAGCAGGGTATTTGTTAAAGTCTCTTTTCAAAAGAAAAAGTTTCAGTTGATCAAAATAAAGTACTAGTGAATAACATCAGAAACCCACCCTGTTCACTCCCCCTAAATTGCTGGGCTAAACCAGCTGGTGTAAGGTCTGTGTGGTTTACTGTGATATAACTGTGACGATAGAAAGCCTCATGTAAACAGATTTGTGGGGTTTACCCCATTGTGGTAGTGTCACGCTGTGCTGACTGAATAGCAGAGGTACAAAGATAGACTGATAGACGAAGAATACAAAGCAGTGCACAAAGCAGTGGCACTTGTTTACAGATAACATCCATGCCTTTAACCTCTACTGCACCAGGCCAGTCACAAGCCATATCTTCCAGTGGTGTAAAGTACTTAAGTAAAAATACATTAATGTACTACTTAAGTAGTTTTGGGGGGTATCTGTAATTTACTATTTATTTTTTGCCAACCTTTACTTTTATTTCACTACATTCCTAAAGAAAATAATGTGCTTTATACTCCGTACATTTTCCCTGACACCCAAAAGTACTTGTTACATTTTGAATGCTTAGCAGGACAGGAAAATGGTCCAATTCACACACTTATCAAGAGAACATCCCTGGTCATCCCTACTGCCTCTGATCTGGCGGACTCACTTAAGACATGCTTAGTTTGCTAATCATTTCTGAGTGTTGGAGTGTGCCCCTGGCTATCCATCAATAAAAATAAAATAAAAATGGTGCCATCTGGTTTGCTTAATATAAGGAATTTGAAACAATTTATACTTTAACTTTTAATACTTAAGTATATTTTAGCAGTTCCATTGCTTTTCATACTTAAGTATATTTAAAACCAACTTTTACTCAAGTAGTATTTTACTGGGCGACTCACTTTTACTTGAGTCATTTTCTATTAAGGTATCTTTACTTTTACTCAAGTATAGCAATTGAGAACTTTTTCCAGCACTGATATCTTCAGTGATATCTACTAGTCCATAATAGGTTGTTACTAGTTAAAGCACTGAGTAGCTATCAATTAGAATTTCGTGACAAGTTTTAGATAATTTGGTGATGTATTACTATTTGTGAATTGGTCGCAATATATTTGTACTATAACGAACGGTGACCTGGTCCAAGACAGCAGCAGGTAAACAAGTCTAGAGGCTACTGTACATCTGCAGTGTCTGCGATATAAGCCATTCCACTAAAAGGGCAGTGCTATGGCATTGTAATAAATTGTCATTTAACATAGCATAATGGCCTGTGACAGAGTTATGCCATAGAATATGACAAACAAACATATTCATACATAGAACGACTGGTGAGATGACATAAACATGAGCATGAATTATTACACTTCATTCACAAAAGCATCATTCCACCACAGCTGCTGGCTGGCTGGCTGGCTGCTATTGGGGTCAGTCACTTGACTGTCATTGTCCCCTCGTTGTACAAAGCACACCAGTTATTTGTAGAAAGTTACAAAAAATAAAGGAAACATTTTTTTTGTTTTCATTGATTCAACCACGGTTCAGAGTATATAGTCTATCTATATATCTTATGTCTTTCATTCCAAAGCAACATGACAATGTTATTGACTAACAGCATTGCATCAGTCAAAGGATGTAAAATGAAAGCACCTGGTACACCCTTTATCATTGAATTATCATCAGTTCTGGTCAACATAGTAGAATCTATCATCTAACATTATATCATTAAAATACCTGATATTTTGAATAAAAAACAAAACAACAATTAATGTATTTTTATGCCTTTATTGTTAGTCAACCACTCATTTCCAAAGCGCATATCCACCTTTTGAAAATGCATTAATAATAGCTATGGAAATAATTTTCACTGTGGACTATAAGATTGAGCCTACAGTATTTTAGAGATGATTTCAGTACTTTGAGTGCTGCTTTACAAATGAACTCTATTTTAGTTGCATTACCATTGATCATGTTCCACATACTGTAATGAAAGCAGTCACAACTGCACGCTTTCAGATACACATATTCAGGTTCCATAGCAAAATACGCTCAATTGATCTGGACATCATCTGACATTTCCACAAACATTGTCATTGTCGTTTACCATAAGGCTTGCAATTTGTTCACAGTAGGCTTTATCCAAAGGAGTCTCCCAGACTAGTTCCATAGGTGCCACCACGATCATCTATTTCTATGCCCCTTTCAATCCAATCCATGTCAAAAAGGCAGACCAGTCCTCAGCCTGTGATGTCCTGCTGCAGGTAGGAGATTGTCAGTCACTGCTAAAACCGCACGGCACAGCACCTGCAAATAATGAACAAAAACACAGTGAGGGCTTGTGCAAAAAGTCCTCTCAGATACGTCTTAGCTGACAGAACTCAACAGAATTTGAAGGGTCAGGAAATAGCACACAAAAGTGTTACATCAGAACAGCAAAAATCCAACATACGACTGTTATTGTGGATGTCTGACAAAGCTGATCAGACACCATCAAGGTCTCTCAGACAATATACATGATACAAAACGTTACATTTCAAATAGATCATTCATGTACCTGTATCTGCGAGGACAACCATGGTGTCCAACAATATATTCTTGGGCATAACAGAACCGTCTGCAGAGTCCTCTATAACCACACGTCCAATATTGCATCTCTGCATCATCAGCTGTTAGAATAGTAAAACCATCATGGAATAAGTAGCAGAAGAACTTTTCAACTGTACCATTTTCGTCGTTTGCTAATGACTAGAATACTTTCACATCAAATGTTCATCTGATCAAATCAGGAACTGTTATTATATGAGCTTTGATGTTGATCAATCAATGATAACAGTATGACTGATGTCAGGCTAAAACACTAACATTGAAGATCCTACATGCATGATCTGTATAATAAGACATTTACAATAATGTCTTTAATGGTAAAATAACTCAGAACGCATATCAACTGTTAGGAATTCCGTTTCATTTCTGCCCAATACACATCAGAAAATCCACTAATATAATCCCATTTTACAGGTATGATGCATACCTGCGCCATGACATAACAAAGCCAAGGTACTTTATCCACTGCTTACCCTCAACAGCTGAGAGCATCAGGAGAAGTACAAGGACAACCAGGCCCAATCCCTTCATGTTTTGGTACCGCTAAGATCTCAGGCAAATGCAATTTCCAGGGGCTGATGCTGCATTTATACAGCATTTCACCCCAGGGGGAGGAGTCGATGGGCACTGCCCAAATCACAATTGCAGAGTGCTATTGAAAGAAAGGTGCTTTTTGGGGTTAAAATGGGTACTATATCCTTACAGAACACATCAGGTGTAGGTTCTTGGAAACGTGGGGCTGTTTTTGTTACTTTTTGTTACTTTGTTACTAGGGAAAGGTTTCTGACTACATGGGCAACATTGTGGAATCTATCCTATGATAGAGTCCAGCATAGAGCCCAGCATAGATTAAGAATTCATTGATTTAACAAATACTTTTTTTCAACATTTGTGAGACATGAGGAGAGGCAAATTTGGGCTTTTGTTTAGTACCTGATGCAATTTACTTGTACTTACATAAACCTCTATGACTGGACAGCTGCAGCATGGTCCAGCAAAGTGAGTCAGAAGAAGAATGAGCAAAACTACCACCATGAACGATTCCCTCAAAAAGAATGAGGTCTCCAAGTCAGATCACACAGTTTAAGGTGACTCAATCATCTATTTAATTAGAAATAAACCAACCCCTCATCCAGCCGTCTGTCTTTTCCATGGGGTTTCAGTACACACCGCTCTGCCCAGGTCTAAATATGGCAGTCGTTTTTGTGATACTGCTGATGCTGTAAAACTGCAATCAAACTGCACAAAACACACCACTCTGATGATGCTGGAGCTATTGTTAACTGCACAACAATGATAAGCACGTACACTCACAGTCACATGTAGCCTGTTCTACGCCCTCTAGTGCTGCTTGGTCAGACAGACTACTGGCCCTCCAGTGAGAAACAAATATACCATATGTGGCCTCATGAGCGTACCGACTTGTGGTCAGATACA
Source organism: Oncorhynchus mykiss (assembly GCF_057628025.1). Classification (NCBI taxonomy): domain Eukaryota; kingdom Metazoa; phylum Chordata; class Actinopteri; order Salmoniformes; family Salmonidae; genus Oncorhynchus; species Oncorhynchus mykiss. Next base: position 46,034,839 of record NC_143031.1, read on the forward strand.
CGGAACAAAAATATAAATGTATAGTCCCATGTTTCATCAGCTGAAATAAAAGATCCCAGAAATGTTCCATATGCACAAAAATGCCTCTCAAATTTTGTGCAGAAAGTACACACACACACACACAAACAAACAAATTTGTGCCATGGACAGCTACAACATATTTAGCTTATGTTGATGGACACATTTTTGGGGGGGTTCTTTTAGTTGTCACTGTATTCGACTAAGCATAAGTTATTTGATGATGTTGAAATGTTAAAGTTGAAATGGTGCTGGAATAGTGGAGGCAGCTCCTGTTTTCTTTGCGACTTGCACTAACTCTCTGTGGTTCTAAATCAGTAGTTGTTTAGTAGTCCGAAAATTTCGTAAACATTAACTTGCTTTTCCCATGCTGTAGGTCATGTACTGTTTGTTACATGCAATATGCTGTTTGGACTTCACCGGAGTTTTCTCTCTGGTTTTGTGGTTGAACTTATTCTGCCACTGTGTCTTCTTATTTTCTCAGCCTTAGGCCTAAGCACCCCCCTATCCACATTGGCGGGACAGCAGTGGAGAATGTGGAAAGTTTTAAGTTCCTCGTCGTACACATCACGGTCGAGGGAAGGCAGGTGTGTGTAATGATGGTGGCAGGAGTGCGTAATGCAGAGCAGCCTGGCGCCCTTGAGTGCCTGGGGGGAAGAGCGGGAGCAGGGGTGACAGTACATGTACATTTGTTTAAATTCAACCCATGATTGTTATGTTTCTTGCTGCTCTCTCAAATATAAATTGAAATCACAATGCACTATGTGTCTGTCCACTGTAGTAAAGGCAACGGATGAAGTGAGGACAATGTAGTGGCTTACTACCTGTCTGAGTTCGAAGTACCGATTGGTCAAGATTCTGCAGCGAAACTCTTGGCTCCATGGATCCGCTGGAGCGAAGTCAGCAGGGGAGGATGGGCATGGGGATGGGCCGCCGGCCAACCAGCTCATCAACAATGTAATGTCTGTAGGTACAGTACAGGGATGTGACATGTTCCCTATACTACCTCAGTATCTCCATCCCTATCTATTAAAGCATATGTTATTTTGACATTTTGCAGTCATTTCCTTCTAATTCTCTTTTGCAAGGATGAAAAAGAGGTCTGTTAAAGATCAGACCAGATTTTTTGCTTTGCTCTTTACTACTGTCTCATATAAACCTACAGCTCTGAATGCACGTATGACAAAGGCCATCAATGGTGAGAAACATTTGCTGTTTAGGTTTCAACTATTATCTTTTTGGATGTCACAGGCCATCCATGTGCAGCTAACTGACCTCGTCTACTCTGCCTGTCTGTCCGTCCGTCTGTCTCTCAGCCACTCCAAACCTATTCCTATCACACCCGTAAGCGTTGCACAGGCACCTTACAGACCTGGCTTTCCTGATTCTCCGTACCCTCCAAACACAGACTTGGCGTGGAGGCTACATGCTGATCAAGGCTACAAGGTTCAACTGGAGTTTGACACCTTCAACTTGGAGGATGACTGTCAGAACGACTTCATCAATGTGTGTGGTGCCAATGGCAGAGTGAGAAAGTGGAGACAAGAAACATTTTCCCATTGATATTTACTTCAGATGCCTGGCTCATGACTAATGAGTTCCATCCAAGTGCAATTGTCTGCCTCAGTTAAATCATTTTTGATCTCTGCGCAGGAAATGTGGATATTATAAACGCAATGAACATCTGTCGTTCATTTCCTCTGGAAACGTCATGCTGCTGATGCTGGTAACCAACGAGGAGAAGAACTTCCCTGGCTTCAGATCCACTTACTCTGAGCTTCCCCTAGAGCCAAGGTGAAGCTGGTTGCTGTGGATAAACTATGGAATAAATATAATTTTGTGTCCCCAATGGTGGTGATACTCCTTATCCGTTTCTCTTCCTGCATAGATTGTGGCTGTAAACTATCAGGACTTAAAGGCACCTTCACTTCTCCAAATGTTCCCTCCCATTACCCACCTCTGATCAAGCATGTCTGCAGGGCCAGAATACCAAACGACCGCGCAGAAGTGTAGAATTGCAGGATGTTAGCTTTGAAACTGCAACATTTTCTCTTAGCCTCATGACATATGTAGAATAGCATTATAAAACTGGGACATTTTTCTACACAAAATATGTTGAAATGCAAGAAGTTGAGCTGATTACTCAAAATAAAAAAAAAGTACATTGTTTGTGGAGCCTCCTGCTCCTGCTGCTGTTGACTTTTGATACAAGTGTGTGTGTATATATATTTACATACACAGTCCTGATTGGAAGTTAGTTCTAGAGCCCTCAAACTCAGCTCTGGACCTCTTTTCATTGTTCCCCTCTAATCAGGGACTGATGTAGACCTGGGACACCAGGTGGATGCAATTAATTACCATGTAGAACAGAAAACCAACAGGCTCCAGACCTCATGGGTTAAGAGTTGAATATCCCTTCTCTTCAGCCTACCCCTTCAAAATAGGGGGATACACATGCAAATAAAATATGTCTGGTCAGTGGTCAGAATAATCAGATTAGATTGTGATATACTTTTAGCTTCTGAATGTCATTAATTTGCCAATATGTTTGTGTGTGTGTCTCTGTGCAGCATAGGAGGTTGGTGACACCTTAATTGGGGAGGACAGGCTTGTGGTAATGGCTGGAGCGGAATCAGTGGAATGGTATTAAATACACCAAACACATGGTTTGATGCCATTCCATTTGCTCCGTTCCAGCCACTATTATGAGCCGTCCTGCCCTCAGCAGCCTCCACTGGTGTGCAGAGTGTGGTACACGGTCTTACAGACACTCCCGTATTGTGGGTGGCCAGGCCTCCAGTGAGGGAGAGTGACCCTGGCAAGTTAGCCTTCGCCTCCGAGGGTATAGCCATGTGTGTGAAGCCTCAGTTATCAACGACCGCTGGCCTGTCACTGCTGCCCACTGTGTCCAGGATGACGTCAAAGTCAAGTACGTACATTAAATGTTACTTTAAATCAAAAAGTCAATATTATTCTGTTTTTGTATTAAAAATATTAAATTTTAATAATTTGTTTTTCCAAACACAGCGCAAACACAATGTACAGTCGTGGCCAAAAGTTTTGAGAATGACACAAATATACATTTTCAAAAAGCCTGCTGCCTCAGGTTGAATTATGGCAATTTGCATATACTCCAGAATGTTATGAAGAGTGATCAGATGCATTGCAATTAATTGCAAAGTCCCTCTTTGCCATGCAAATGAACTGAATCCCCCAAAAACATTTCCACCCCATTTCAGCCCTGCCACAAAAGGACCAGCTGACATGTCAGTGATTCTCTTGTTAACACAGGTGTGATTGTTTAAAGAGGACAATGCTGGAGATCACTCTGTCATGCTGATTGAGTTCGAATAACAGACTGAAAGCTTCAAAAGGAGGGTGGTGCTTGGAATCATTGTTCTTCCTCTGTCAACCATATTTACCTGCAATGAAACACGTGCCATCATCATTGCTTTGCACAAAAAGGGCTTCACAGGCAAGGATACCGCTGCCAGTAAAATTGCACCTAAATCAACCATTTATCGGATCATCAAGAACTTCAAGGAGAGCGGTTCAATTGTTCTGAAGAAGGCTTCAGGGCGCCCAAGAAAGTCCAGCAAGCGCCAGGACCGTCTCCTAAAGTTGATTCAGCTGCGGGATCAGGGCACCACCAGTACAGAGCTTGCTCAGGAATGGCAGCAGGCAGGTGTGAGTGCATCTGCACGCACAGTGAGGCAAAGACTTTTGGAGGATGGCATGGTATCAAGAAGGGCAGCAAAAAGAGGCCACTTCTCTCCAGGAAAAACATCAGGGACAGATTGATATTCTGCAAAAGGTACAGGGATTGGACTGCTGAGGACTCGGGTAAAGTAATTTTCTCGGATGAATCCCCTTTCCGATTGTTTGGGGCATCCGGAAAAAAGCTTATCTAGAGAAGACAAGGTGAGCGCTACCATCAGTCCTGTGTCATGCCAACAATAAAGCATCCTGAGACCATTCATGTGTGGGGTTGCTTCTCAGCCAAGGGAGTGGGCTCACTCACAATTTTACCTAAGAAGACAGCCATGAATAAAGAATGGTACCAACACATCCTCCGCGAGCAACTTCTCCCAACCATACAGGAACAGTTTGGTGACAAACAATGCCTTTTCCAGCATGATGGAGCACCTTGCCATAAGGCAAAAGTGAAAACTAAGTGGCTCGGGGAACAAAACATTGATATTTTGGGGCATGGCCAGGAAACTCCCCAGACCTTAAACCCATTGAGAACTTGTGGTCAATCCTCAAGAGGCGGGTGGACAAACAAAACCCCACAAATTCTTACAAACTCCAAGCATTGATTATGCAAGAATGGGCTGCCATCAGTCAGGATGTGGCCCAGAAGTTAATTGACAGCATGCCAGGGCGGATTGCAGAGGTCTTGAAAAAGAAGGGTCAACACTGCAAATATTGACTCTTTGCATCAACTTCATGTAATTGTCAATAAAAGCATTTGACACTTATGAAATGCTTGTAATTATAATTCAGTTTTCCATAATAACATCTGACAAAAAATATCTAAAGACACGGAAGCAGCAAACTTTGTGAAAATTAATATTTGTGTCATTCTCAACTTTTGGCCACGACTGTAGTTCTATGAAGTTTTGTGTATTATTATAATCTCATTTGTCTTTTTGTATTGTGTTTTGTTAAAGTAAGGTGGGGGTTTTAAGGAAATATTTTCATTGCCTGTAAATATCATTTTTTAAATTGCACTTCAGACTGCTGTACCTCAGTAAACCTAACAGCTTGTGTACCTGCCTGGTGTAACGTTAAGCAACCAAAAGGTTGCATGTTCGGTTTTCGTCACGGACAACTTTATAATTTGAGCTAATTAGTAACTTTTCAAGTACTTTTTGGCTATTTTGCCACTACATATCATAATAGCTAATCCTCCTCCTAACCCTTCCCCTAACCCTTTAATAACCTAACTCCTAAAGTTAACCCTAACTGTAAACCAGCACTAACCTAACTTTTTTCAGTCATCGCTTGGCCGTACCTCGAACACAACCCATATTTGGGAAATCGGAAGTACCCAAGGCTGAAGACCGGAAACAGTATCGGGTACGTCTTTATTATGATCCCCCGCATTTGACTCTTATCCGATGTAAGTGTGCTCTATTTTCAGGTAAATTCGTTAATTTTGGCTTTATTAGCCAATTCAGCTAGTTTGCATTGGCTTGTTTTTCACCCATGACATGAGAATATAATATATAGTTAGCCAACTAACTAGCAAAGTAGCTGTTTTCTGTAGAAATGTAGCTAACGTAGGCTAAAACGCTTCTAGTTAAATGTACCTTATCCTAGCTAGTTAGCTGTCAATGCCGGACACCGTGTGTTTTTAGCTAGATACCAATGCAATTCATTATTTTATAGAGCTATAGGAATATCAGAATGGATGTCCTTGATCACATGCTGACAGACCCCCTGGACTCAGAGAAGGCCAATGATGGGCACATCACTGAAGAGTGTATGTTGGGAGACTGTCGAGTGAGCCTTCCAGAAGACCTGCTTGAGGATGTGAGTAGCAAGCGTTTCCATGTAAAAAGCCACCTGAGCACTAACGTGAAGTTCTTATGCTATTTATTTTTTAATTAAAGCATATACAGTACCAGTCAAGTTTGGACACCTACTCATTCAAAGGTTTTTCTTTATTTTTAATTTCTACATTGTTGAACATTAGTGACGCCATCAACTATGAAATAACACATATGGAATCATGTAGTATCCAAAAAAGTGTTAAACAAATCAAAATAAATTTATTTAGCCACCCTTTTGCCTTGACAGCTTCCCAGAGGCAATGGCGTATTGCTGCAGAATGCTGTGGTAGTCATGCTTGTTAAGTGTGCCTTGAATTCTAAATAAATCACAGACAGTGTCACCAGCAAAGCACCCCCACATCATCACTCCTCTTCCATGCTTCACAGAGGTAACCAAACATCCGTTAACCTACTCTGCCTCTCACAAAGACACGGTGGTTAGAACCAGATGTCTCAAACTTGGACTCATCAGACCAAAGGACAGATTTCCACTGGTCTAATGTCCAATGCTCATGTTTCTTGGCCCAAGCAAGTCTCTTATTCTTATTTGTGTCCTTTAGTAGTGGTTTCTTTTCAGCAATTTGACCATGAAGGCCTGATTCACACAGTCTCCTCTGAACAGTTGATGTTGAAATGTGTCTGTTGAACTCTTAAGCATTTATTTGGGCTGCAATTTCTGAAGCTGGTAACTCTAATGAAATAATCCTCTCAGCAGAGGTAACTCTGGGTCTTCCTTTCCTGTGGCGGTCCTCATGAGAGCTAGTTTCATCATAGCTCTTGATGGTTTTTGCTGCTGCACTTGAAGAAACTTTCAAAGTTCTTGAAATGTTTTGTATTGACTGACCTTCATGTCTTAAAGTAATGATGGACTGGCAGTTCTCTTTGCTTATTGGAGCTGTTCTTGCCATAATATAGACTTGGGTCTTTTACCAAATAGGGCTATCTTCTGTATACCACCCCTACCATGTCACAACACAACTGATTGGCTCAAACGCATTAAGAAGGAAAGAAATTCCACAAATGAACTTTTAAGAAGGAACACCTGTTAATTGAAATGCATTCCAGGTGATTACCTCATGATGCTGTTTGAGAGAATGCCACGAGTGTGCAAAGCTGTCAAGGCAAAGGTTGGCTACTTCTGAAGAATCTCAAATATAAAATATATTTTGATTTGTTAAACACTTTTTTGGTAACTACCTGATGCCATATGTGTTATTTCATAGTTTTGATGTCTTCACTATTATTCTACAATGTAGAAAATATTAAAAATAAAGAAAAACCCTTGAATGAGAAGGTACTGTTTATATGTATATACTACATGACCAAAAGTATGTGGACACCTGGTTGTTGAACATCTCATTCCAAAATCATGGGCATTAATATAGAGTTGGTCCCCCTTTGCTGCTATAACAGACTCCACTCTTCTGGGAAAGGCTTCCCACTAGATGTAAGAACATTGCTGCAGGGACTTGCTTCCACTCAGCCACGAGCATTAGTGAGTTCGGGCAAAGCTGTTGGTCGATTAGGCCTGGCTCGCAGTCAGCGTTCTAATTCATCCCAAATGTGTTCGATGGGGTTGAGGTCAGGGCTCTGTGTTGTGGTCAGATCAAGTTTTTCCACACCGTTCTCAACAAACCATGGACCTCACTTTGTGCACAGGGGCATTGTTTTGCTGAAACTTTTGGCACAAAGTTGGACTCACAGAATCGCCTGGAATGTCATTTTATGCTGTAGTTTTAAGATTTCCCTTCACTGGAACTAAGGCCCCTAGCCCGAACCATGAAAACAGCCCCAGTCCATTATTCCTCCTCCACCAAACCTTACAGTTGGCATTATGCATTGGGACAGGTAGCATTCTCCTGGCATCTGTCAGATTCGTCCGTCCTACTGCCAGATGGTGAAGCGTGATTCACCACACCAGAGAACGCGTTTCCTCTGTCCAGAGTCCAATAGTGGCGCGCTTTACACCACTCCAGCCGACGTTTGGCATTGCACATGGTGATCTTAGGCTTGTGTGCGGCTGCCCGGCCATGGAAACCCATTTCATGAAGCTCCCAACGAACAGTTCTTGTGCTGACGTTGCTTCCAGAGGCAGATTGGAACTCGGTAGTGAGTGTTGCAACCGAGGACAGAGGATTTTTACGTGGTATGCGCTTCAGCATTCAGCGGTCCCGTTCTGTGAGCTTTTGTGTCCTACCAATTCACATTTGAGTTGTTGTTGCTCCTTGAAGTTTCCACTTCACAATAACAGCACTTACAGTTGACTGGGGCAGCTCTAGCAGGGCAAAAATTTGACGAACTGCCTTGTTGGAAAGGTGGCATCCTGTGACGGTGCCACGTTGAAAGTCACTGAGCTCTTCAGTAAGGTCATTCTACTGCCAATGTTTCTCTATGGAGATTGCATGGCGGTGTGCTCGATTGTATACACCTGTCAGAAACGGGTGTGGCTGAAATCACCGAACTCACTGAATCCACGTTTGTGTGTATATAGGGTATATTTCTATGCTTGGTACAGATTTGGTCCGGTCTGGACCAACCAAATTTGGTATTGTTTGGTGGCAGAGCTCATTAGAATAATAGCCAGTGTGTAGATTAGTATCCAAACATGCAAAGGAGGATATTACATGTGTTTACCTTTTGTGTGCCTGTTCATAATTAGACATTTCTGTATAGTACAGATCAAGGACCCACGATGTCATTCTGTTACTGTCCTTTGGTTACTGGCTGTCCATCCACTTCACTTACCGTAGTTCAATAACCAAAATAGATTTTCTCAAACTCAAGGTGTCATATCATAGCTGACACCACCATTCCTTCTGCAGACTTCTGAATCTGTGCTGTTCTTTGAATAAATGTGTCTTTGTAACATGTTCTATTCAAATGATTCCTTGTGCATAGAGTTGTATGGTTTGATTAGCTTTGCAATCAATGGTTTTTGTTTGACATACTTATAAAAGTGAATAATTGGGGCCTCCTGGGCAGTGGTCTAAGGCACTGCATCGCAGTGCTAGCTGTGCCACCAGAGATTCTGGGTTCGAGCCCAGGCTTTGTTGCAGCCGGCCACGACCGGGAGGTCCGTGGGGCGACGCACAATTGGCCCAGCATCATCCGGGTTAGGGAGGGTTTGGCCGGCAGGGATATTCTTGTCTCATCGCGCAATAGCGACTCCTGTGGCGGGCCGGGTGCAGTGCACGCTGACCAGGTCGCCAGGTGTACAGTGTTTCCTCCGACACATTGGTGCGGCTGGCTTCCGGGTTGGATGTGCGTTGTGTCAAGAAGCAGTGCGGCTAAGTTGGGTTGTGTTTCGGAGGGCGCATGGCTCTCGACCTTCGCCTCTCCCGAGTCCGTATGGGAGTTGCAGCGACGAGACAAGACTGTAACTACTACTAATTGGATACCACGAAATTGGGGTGCAAAAAGGGGTAAGAAAAAATGTATAAATAAAGTGAATAATCATTCTGGTACTCGTGGAATTGCTTCTCGTCATATGCTGTGTATCCATTATGTTGTGAGATTATGTTTACTGTATCGTGATCGTTGCATTTACAATTCTGTGTATATGTTGTTTTGCAAACAGCCTGAAATCTTCTTCACTGTGCTGAGTGAAAGCACATGGTCTAAAGTACTGACCGATGAACAGAGGCAGCATCTCCGTCAATTGTTACCTCAGTTTCCCGACGACAACACCTCTGAACAGGACCGCACCATCAGCGACCTCTTCAACAACCAGAACTTCTGCTTCGGAAACCCCTTGCACCTTGCACAGAAACTGTTCGGAGGTAACACATCTCTCTCAAACTGCTCATTTTTCGTTTATTTGAGTACGTCTCTGCATTATGTGTGACTCTGTGCTCTCCCCAGATGGCCATTTTAATCCAGAAGTGGTCATGTACAGAGAGCTGTGTACCAAGTCCCAGAAAAAGTGCCAGCTCTACTCTTTGCAGCAGTACTACCACAAACTCCTCAAACAGGTCCTGGTCTCTAGAAAGGTACGGCGGACATCTTCAAGCTTCGATCTCAAGCACAAGGCGAATGGCCTCCGTCAGTATGTTCATTTTATTTCGGCGGGTTTAGGAACTACTGGAGTTGGCGGTCCGCAGTGGCCCTGACATCGCGGTAAAGAGAAAGTGCCCCGCCCGGACGCCTGGTGAGATGCAGGAACAGAGGTTCAGAGGAAGAGTCTGCTGGATACTAAGGGAAGTTAAAACGGAGTGTGGAGACCGATACCCGTCATCTGACGATGATGGTGAGCCTGCTTTCATCAGCCTGGATTGAAACGGAATTGCATTTAGCAGCATTGATTAAGTGTCAGAGTTCATCTTTCACTGTTCACTATGGGTCAATCGCAATCTGAACCAATCATATGTCGTCCTTTGTGTTTGTGGGTACAGCCTCTTCGCTGCCAACACCTCGGTCTCCTTCCTCTCCCACACCTACTGTCTTTGTCAGGGTTCTGCCCAGTCTCTCCACCCAGGACATGAAGACCACAGGTCAGTTACACTACAGTAGCTGCATAAGAGACTATGTATAGGCTGTGCAGATAGACCGATTGAAGATTTGGGACGTTTGCTCACACAGCTAAACCAGAGCTGGGAGAGAAGGACATGAGAGCCATGCTACGGAGACATAGAGAAAAGAGGAGACGACAACCGGTTAGTTTCTTCTATGCTTCTCCATACACACACACATCCCAGAAATCTGCCATCCATTTGAATCCTGAAATCAATGTGTGAATGGATATGAGGGACACTCTCAACCTAATATCATCTTGCACAACATCCCCTCGCGTCCTAATCCTCGTCATTCTTATTTGCACAGGATCATCCAGATTTGATGACCTCTGACATCCACTTGGGCGACATGATGTCTAGAGTGGACGTGGGTCGTAAAGGAGCCATAATGGGTGAGTACAAACACCAACACCATAAACGTCAAGCGAAATTAATCGTAATGTCGAAACAATCTGAACTTGTACCTTCTATTATCTAGCACTGTTTGAACTGGGTCGGCCCAAGAGGAAGATGAGGAGAAAGAAGATGAGGAGAATTAAAGTGGAGTCCGAGGATCCCTGTCAGGCTCTGATGCCTTCAGAAGCTCCAGCTCTATCACTTGACACCCCAGCTGCTCTTCCTGACACCCCAGTCCCTCCACTGCCCAGTGTCAAGGAAGAGTGAGTTAATGTAGTCATCCCGCAAAGATGGCATTTTTATCTGACGAGTTTCTAATTAAATCTGGCATTCTATTGATACATTAGAACATCTGTGGTAATAGGTTTGATGAAATGAATCAAAATCCCAGCTTGACTGATATTCCTGTGCTACGGACATTTCTATGCGGTCATGAATTCAATTGCACACTGCACTCCATGCTTTTCACTCTGCGTAGGCCTGCTCTCATGTGCATCTTCTATCGCCATCTACAGGCCGTTGGGGGAGGTGCAGAACAGCCCTGTCATGGCGGAGGAGATTGCTGTGACCTTCTTCAACCTGCTGGAGAATATCCTGAGACTAGAGGGGCTCGCCAGCACAGCCATGGTATTCACTCGTGCCTGCCTACACAAGTACATAGCCACACAAAGGTTGTTTTTTTGTTGTCAGTGGTTCTCAAACTTTTGACCCTCGACCCTCCAAGAAGAAGTGGTTCAAATCTTGCATTTTGAAAACGTAAGATACAGAAATAAACTACATTTTATACTTGCATTTTTAGCTGAAAGTCATTCATGTTAGGAGCCAATATCAAGTAGAGATATCATGCCATTTCTCTGGAGTCCAGAGCAAGCAGCTACAGTAGGATACAGCCTGCTTGTATGCAGGAGTGGATGAAAAGTATGGCCTTTTTTCTTCCTCACAAATATCGTAATTCATTCGCCAGAACATGTTACATCTTCATCCCATAAGTATTGAAGGAAGTGCGATGTTACTGCAGTTTTGAGAAATAGTTTTTGCCAGGCAAAATCCGGGAAAATGTCACTAATCTAGGGATGCGCGCCCAGCAATTCTGACGTCTGGTCATTCGTCAACAGTCAAGACATGCATCTTTTTGGATGCAAAGTTTTTGAGACAACAATTTGCTGCAATACCGTAGGCTTATGTTAGTAACCAGATCGAAATGGGTCAGTTTTACACTTGCGACCCCCAGTTTGAGAACCACTGGTGTATGTGATGAGCTGAACTCTAACTATGTATTGGAACTGTTGTAAGACTTGAAAAGGATCTAATGATTCATGCATGTCCCCGTGTTAGTTGGAGGAGAAGGTCCGACAGTGGCAGACATCTCCAGCTAGTTCCCTGAACCCCCGGTTCTCCTCGGCCTCCTGCTGGTCAGAGATGGTGCTGCCGGCCCTGCACTTCCTGGCTGGGGAGACTAAAGGTGAGCACGGCAGACTCCATCTCCTCTGGATCATTTAAAGCAGTAATGTGTCCCATCGTTATCTTTCTTTCTGCTCTTCGCTCACCATCTTCCGATCTCTCGTTCAGTTGGTATGATGGCTCTTCCCAGTGGCTTCACCCCTTGTGTTGTGTTCAGGGAAAGCTCACAGCAATGGAAATGGATTGGTAAGATCTCTTTTGTCAGTTAGTTGATTCGTCCAAATTCTGGTACAATGCAAATGAAACCATTTCAGAAGTAGGAGACGTAGAGATTTGTCTCAATCTCCGGTCTTGAAGGTCCAAGTGAGAATGGAGAGAAGGATTTGAGTGCTCTGTGTCAGCTGTGGGTCGACTCCAAGGGCCTGGTTGTGGTCAAGGTATTACAATGACCCATTTTCACCTCTCACTCCTCTCTGTCAGGGTGGTCGTTTTCTGTTCCCTGTAATACACTTTGAATAAAATAACAATGTCCCCCCCCACAGGCAGAATGTGACGAACTACCAGAGATGACTTCTCTCACCCCTAGAGCGTAAGTTTCCGTGTTTCTCATGTCACGGATGACCTTCCTCAGAATGACTTAGTGTATGTGTTCATTGCCATAGAGGGGTTTTATTGTAATACTGACTGCTGTTCTCTCTGGAACTAAGCAGTTGGACAGACTACGTGGTGCGGGCCAGCACTGGAGACGAGAGGCATGTTTTTCAAGTGCAGGTCAGTGTCACGTCTCTACCTTTTTTTTTTTTTGTCTTAGATATCGAGTATCATTCATAAAGACCACACACATTCTCTGCAATCGTTACGTGTCCGTGCTCTTGTTTTGATCATCAGGAGCAACAGCGGTATGACCAGCCACACAAAGCCTTCACCTTCAGAATGCATGGCTTTGAGTCTCCGGTGGGGCCTGTTAAAGGGGTCTTTGACAAGGAGATGTCTCTCAACAAAGCCAGAGAGCACACTCTGCTGCGCTCGGACCGCCCAGCCTATGTCACCATCCTCTCCCTGGGTAAGACTGACCCCTGTCGTCAGTGTGAGATGTTGTTGCGGTAGCTTCAGGTTAGATGTGCGGTATGTGACTGGACTGCTGCTCCTCCTCAGTGCGGGACGCAGCAGCCCGGCTGCCCAACGGAGAGGGGACCAGGGCTGAGATCTGTGAGCTGCTCAAGGACTCTCAGTTCCTGGCGCCAGATGTCACCAGTGCTCAGGTTAGAGGTTCACTGTTGCTGGGTTATTGTTGTCACTCGTATACACAATGTTTTGACACAGCTGTCCGGTCGGTGTTTGTCTGTCTGTGACTGAGCAAGGCACCTGATGCGTGGCCTCCTGCAGGTGAACATGGTTGTGAGTGGGGCTCTGGACAGGCTGCACTATGAGAAGGACCCCTGTGTGAAGTATGACATCATCCGCAAGCTGTGGAACTACCTGCACCGCGACCGCGGTCAGGAGGAGTTTGGTGAGCAGGACATTCTGCCAATGGAATAGGATAGGAATTGTCACAAATGCTGTAACCTCGTCCCCAGGCTATTGTGCACAGCGCATATACACCTGGGATATCAACCACTCAAAGTTGGCCTTGGTGGGAGTGACCTACGGAGTGAAGTATTTGTTGTCTATTAATTTTAGCGAATCGCACGACTGCGATGCGTGGCTCTGTGCTTTTGGCGTGCTAGCGACTGGGTTAAGGCTAGGGTGGAGGTGTTGTGGGAGATCTGTTAGTAGATTAAGCCAATGCCTATGCGCCGAGAGTGTCTCCCGGCTCTCTGTATTGGCTAACGAAAGGCCACATTTGACTATTACAACTACTTTAACTACAAGTTGTTATTCTTTCCCCGCCCAGAGAAAATTCACCAGGCTCAGGCTGCCGCTGCCAAGGCCAGAAAGACACTGCAGCAAAAACCTAAACTTGCATCCAAGCCTGTGAGTCCCACCGCCTCTACTCTGCTGTGACTACTGCACTGCTGACAAATAGATGGTTCATAATCTCTCTTCTTACATACCCTCTCTGGAGACTTGGCATCTTTGAATGTGGAAAGTCTTGGCTTGAACCACTTGTCAATGGAATCCTGGTGGACTAATCAAACTGTTTCTATATAATAGGCTCTGTTGTTGTCTGACATGCACTGAGTGGACAAAACATTAGGAACACCTGCTCTTTCCATGACATAGCTTTCACCTGGTCAGTCCATGATTCCTTTTTGATGTCGGCTGTTAAATCCACTTCAGTCAGTGTAGATGAAGGGGAGGAGACGGGTTAAAGAATTAAAGAAGGATTTTTACTCTTTTAGACATTGATTGTGTTTGTGTGCCATTGAGGGTGAATGGGCAAGACAAAATATTGAAGTGGCTTTGAACAGGTTATGGTAGTAGGTACCAGGCTTTACCGGTTTGTGTCAAGAACTGCAACACTGCTGGGTTTTTCACGCACAACAGTTTCCCGTGCGTCTCAAGAATGCTCCACTACCCAAAGGACATCCGGCCAACTTGGCACAACTGTGGGAAGCATTGGGAGTCAACATGGACCAGCATCCCTGTGGAACGCTTTCAACACCTTGTAGTCCGTGCCCCAACTCAATATTAGGAAGGTGTTTCTAATGTTCTGGACACTCAGTGTATATTATGGTATGTGTGTTGATGGTGACGAACCATCCTGTGTGTTATAAGTCTGGCAGTAAGGAGGGCGGTGGTAAGACCTCTGGAGGCCTGGAAGCTAGTCATATGGGGGGTCCCATGTCCCCAACTCCCAGCACCCTTGGAACCCCCAAATCACCCCTAGCCCCTGTAGCCACAACCCCCACCAAAGCTGGGATCCCAGATTCAGTCAAGACCGGTCCTGGGTCAGTATAAAACCGCTTCTGTGGATGAAGTCTTATCAGGCTCAATTAAACACATTCAGTACTTGTATATTCTTGATGTTATGGAAGTACTAATGCCCTGTTCTCTTCGCTCTTAGTGTTCTCTTAGTGTCTCCTCCCCCCATTCCTCAACTGGGGACCCTGTTGTCCAGCAGCCAGTGTGGCCCACAGGTCTCTCAGCCAGCTACCTCCCAGCACTCAGCCAGGGTAGTGGGCCATCAGTCAGGCTCTCCGCCTCAGGTAAGAGTGGTCTCTGCCCAGACAGCAAGAGGACAGCAGGCCATGTTGGTGCACCAGACCCCTCGACAGATCAGAGTGCCAGTCACTGTGGGTGCTAAGGGCATCACACAGGTGAATAACTGACCATCCTGTTACCAACAATCCTATTTTTAAACAACTAACTGACCGATGTCTGTTCAATTATTTGAATATCATTTTGTTTGTTCTTTTCCTGTGGGCTCTGTGTAGTTTCTGTAGAGATAAATCAGATCAAGCCTGAATTGTGCGATGTAGTAAGGAGCTGTAGTTACAGGCCAAGATTCTACATACACTGCTCAAAAAAATAAAGGGAACACTAAAATAACACATCCTAGATCTGAATGAATGAAATATTCCTATTAAATACTTTTTTCTTTACATAGTTGAATGTGCTGACAACAAAATCACACAAAAATGATCAATGGAAATCAAATTTATCAACCCATGGAGGTCTGGATTTGGAGTCGCACTCAAAATTAAAGTGGAAAACCACACTACAGGCTGATCCAACTCTGATGTAATGTCCTTAAAACAAGTCAAAATGAGGCTCAGTAGTGTGTGTGGCCTCCACGTGCCTGTATGACCTCCCTACAACGCCTGGGCATGCTCCTGATGAGGTGGCGGATGGTCTCCTGAGGGATCTCCTCCCAGACCTGGACTAACGCATCCGCCAACTCCTGGACAGTCTGTCGTGCAACGTGGCGTTGGTGGATGGAGCGAGACATGATGTCCCAGATGTGCTCAATTGGATTCAGGTCTGGGGAACGGGCGGGCCAGTCCATAGCATCAATGCCTTCCTCTTGCAGGAACTGCTGACACACTCCAGCCACATGAGGGCTAGCATTGTCTTGCATTAGGAGGAACCCAGGGCCAACCGCACCAGCATATGGTCTCACAAGGGGTCTGAGGATCTCATCTCAGTACCTAATGGCAGTCAGGCTACCTCTGGCGAGCACATGGAGAGCTGTGCGGCCCCCCAAAGAAATGCCACCCCACACCATGACTGACCCACCGCCAAACCGGTCATGCTGGAGGATGTTGCAGGCAGCAGAACGTTCTCCACGGCGTCTCCAGACTGTCACGTCTGTCACGTGCTCAGTGTGAACCTGCTTTCATCTGTGAAGAGCACAGGGCGCCAGTGGCAAATTTGCCAATCTTGGTGTTCTCTGGCAAATGCCAAACGTCCTGCACGGTGTTGGGGCTGTAAGCACAACCCCCACCTGTGGACATCGGGCCCTCATACCACCCTCATGGAGTTTGTTTCTGACTGTTTGAGCAGACACATCCACATTTGTGGCCTGCTGGTGGTCATTTTGCAGGGCTCTGGCAGTGCTCCTCCTTGCACAAAGGCGGAGGTAGCGGTCCTGCTGCTGGATTGTTGCCCTCCTACGGCCTCCAACGTGTCTCCTGATGTACTGGCCTGTCTCCTGGTAGCGCCTCCATGCTCTAGACACTACGCTGACAGACACAGCAAACCTTCTTGCCACAGCTCGCATTGATGTGCCATCCTGGATGAGCTGCACTACCTGAGCCATTTGTGTGGGTTGTAGACTCCGTCTCATGCTACCACTAGAGTGAAAGCACCGCCAGCATTCAAAAGTGACCAAAACATCAGCCAGGAAGCATAGGAACTGAGAAGTGGTCTGTGGTCCCCACCTGCAGAACCACTCCTTTATTGCGGGTGTCTTGCTAAATTCCTATAATTTCCACCTGTTGTCTATTCCATTTGCACAACAGCATGTGACATTTATTGTCAATCAGTGGACAGTTTGATTTCACAGAAGTGTGATTGACTTGGAGTTACATTGTGTTGTTTAAGTGTTCCCTTTATTTTTTTGAGCAGTGTAGTTTAGTGCAGAAAACATGGTAATTAACTACAATGCCCATAATCCATTGCGCAGCCGTTTAAACTTGTCCGGTCTGTGCGGAGCAGAGAAGAGAATGCGCAATCGAGAGGGATTGAAAGCATTTGCTTCGAGAGCTTGAAAGTACTACGTGATTGATAGTTATTCAGCAGTCATAAAAGTATGCCTTATTTTCTTTGATGTCTTATTTACTTTGAAGAACTACTATAGAGATGAGATGACTTGGAATGAAGTAACAATGTCATCAAATATTAAAGTAATGTGAATAAATTATGGTTAATAAGTGGACAGTAGTAATGGACAGCAGTGGTTTAAAGTACTTAAGTCAAAATACTACTTAAGTAGTATTTTGACTTATCTGTACTTTGACAACTTTTACTTCACTACATTTCTAAAGAAAATAATGTACTTTTACGTCCCTACATTTTCCTTGACACCCAAAAGTACTAGTTCAATTGTGAATGCTTAGCAGGACAGGAAAATGGCCTAATTCACACACTTCTCAAGAGAACATCCTTGGTCATCTCTACTGCCCCCGATCTGTTGCCCTCACTAACACATGCTTCGTTTGTAAATTGTGTCTGAGCATTGGAGTGTGCCCCTGGCTATCAGTAAATTAACAAATAAAATGATTCTGGATCATTTTCTTTATATGAGGAATTTGAAATGTTACTTTTACTTTTGATACTTAAGTATATTTAAGACCAAATACTTTTATTATTTTACTTGGTGACTTTTATTTGAGCAATTTTCTATTAAGGTATCTTTATTTTTACTCAAGTTTGACAATTGAGTACTTATTCCACCACTGATGGACAGTCTCTACCATCATGGGATTTTTAGAAATGGTATTATTCTGTGTTACAGCGTTCAACCCACATAGTTCATAGTGCGTTTTAATGTTCCAAAAAATAATCGATACCGTGAAAAAAAATTCAGAATTGAACCAAAACTGAACCGACCTCAAAAAGCACAAATTGCTCAGCACTATTAATCAGACATCGTCTTGAACCACAGATAAGAGACATTTCTTTGCTGTAATGCACCGGTGCATGTAAATGAAGGGTTGTTTCTCCTCTCTTCACACTGTTACCGTGAGCAGACCGTGGTGTCGTTACCACTAAGGACCCTGTCTTTTGGTAGCCCCATCCAGGGGCAGGTAGCCAGAGGGCAGACGACCCTGTCGATGTCAGGCCTGACCACTGCTCAGACTGGCTTCCCTGGCAGCCCTGCACACCACACAGCCTCCCCCGCTGTCCTACAGGGAGTCACCAGCCAGAACATCATCCAACAGGTGAACACGAAAATTTTATATTTTCGTAGGAGCCATTTTAAGAAGGGTTTACATGGAAATAAGCTTTCAAAGAGAACATTTTAATCTAGTTTCAATGTAATGTGTTCATGAAAGAGCCTTCTTTTTACATTTTGTTGAAATCATTTTCTGTGTTTCATGCTCACATAATTTCTGTCTCTAAAGGTGGCCATCACAGGCCAGATGGGCGTGAAGGCTCAAGGTGGAGCAGCTATTTCAATACCCGCTACGGATCTCTGCATCCAGGGCAAAGATGTGCTCCACCTGCCCCCCTACTCCAAAGGACAGACGGTGCTGCGGATCACACCTGAAATGATGGCCACCCTCACCAAGTCCCCCGTCACCACCACCAAACTCACCCCCGACATGTTAGGCACCGCCACCACCAAGAGCATATCTGCTACTCTCCATTTGACCCCACCCCAACACTCCTCCCCCTGCAGCCCAGCCTCCTCCTCGGGTGGCGTTCTGACGAACAAAGCCTCCGCTGGCACCACCACCCTGCTGAAGGCTGCAGGGGACGCTATGCGCCTGATGCCCACCCTGGCGGTCGCTATGGCCGAGCAGAAGGACCAAACCTTCTCCACCGTCTCCTCGTCTGACTCCAAGAGTGGCACCACCATACGAATAATGCCCGGACTCGGGGTCATCCCACAGAAACGGGCCAAAGCCATCACCGTGACAACGGCCACCAGCAGCAAACCAGTCTCCACTGGGGCTGCGACTGTCCCCAAAGCCACCAGCGGCTTGGCCGTAGCTGAAGGGGTGACGATTGGCCCTTCTGCCTCAGGCTCCCTGACTCTGGGAACAGCCACAGATACTGTCCGCCAGGTCCCCGTCACAGCCACAGTGGTGTCCACACAACCAGTAAGACCCACAGCTTCATCAACATGACTATTATCTGCCTCTTCTATTTACTGTGGGATTCAGGATGGTTGTATAATAACAGCACTGTAGTTGGGAGGTTTATCTTCAATGGATATGTTTTCATTTCAAGACATTCTTCCTAGCCTACGTTCTCTATAGCCCCCACCACCTACCTTTGAAATGGTCTTCCAATGATTCTCCCCGTCTTTGACTTTATTTCCCCAGGGGAAGCTACCAGCTCGGATCCCAGTGCCTCTGTCTGTCCTCAGCCAACCACTTAAAAGCAAGAGTGGGATGACCACGCCCATACTGAAAGGAAACATCAGTACGAAGTGAGTCGTCATGTTCAGCCTTAATGGTCTGTAACAATATATGTGTCAAGTCTTCCCAGTGGCAGTAAGCAGCCTGGTATAGACTGACTGGGGTGTCTCTGCTCTGTGCAGTATCAGCAGTCTGGGCAGGAACATCATCCTCACCACCATGCCTGCAGGCACCAAGCTGATAGCTGGGAACAAGCCAGTCAGCTTTGTCACAGCGCACCAGTTACAGCAGCTGCAGCAACAAGGGCAGACCACTCAGGTCAGTCAGCAGCTTATTCAATACTCACCCAGCACCCAAACAAACTGAATTCAGTTGTAGGAAAAGTAACGTTTAGTATGCAGGAGCATTTCCTGACCTTGTGATGGGGGGGGGGGAAACTCCTGGCCCGAGGCATCGGGTATAGTAGTTGGTAGGGCTGGTTGATGTGCCTTGTCTTCCCCAGGTGCGTATCCAGACGGTGCCTGCCCTGCAGCTCCAGCAGCTCTCTGCAGCAGGCTCCCCCAAGTCTGTGTCCGCTGCCGTAGTCACCACCGCACCCTCACCCAAACGAACCCCGGACCCGCCACCGCCGGCACAGTGAGACGCAGTCCCAGAGCCTGCTACTGCTCTGTGCGGTGCCACGACCTGCGCTTCAGAGGCAAGTGATGCTTGGGAGCCATAGCGCATCTCTGCTCTCTCAATGTTTTGGAGGACTCTGATGTCTGGAGAGTTTGCAGCAGATGAACGGAGTAATCCCTGGACAGCGTAAACCATTTGGAGACATTTGGTTTCACCTGACATACAGTGCCTTCTGAAAGTATTCATACCCCTTGACCTATTCCACATTTTGTTGTTACAGCCTGAATTCAAAATGGATGAAATAGATTTGGTTTCTCACCCATCTACACACAATGCCCCATAATGATAAAGTGAAAACATGTTTTTAGAAATGTTAGCACATTTTATTGAAGATTAAATGCATATCTCATTTGCATAAGTATTCACACCCCTGAGTCAATACTTTGTAGAAGCACCTTTGGCAGCGATTACAGCTGTGAGTCTTTCTGGGTAAGTCTCTTAAGAGCTTTGCACATCTGGATTGTGCAACATTCCCCATTATTCACTTCAAAATGATCAGCAACCTCTGACAAATTGGTTGCTGATCATTGCTAGCCAACCATTTAAGTCTTGCCATAGATTTTCAAGCAGATATAAGTCAAAACTGTAGTTCGGCCACTCACGATCATTCACTGTCTTTTTGGTAAGCAACTCCAGTGTAGATTTGGCCTTGTGTTTTAGGTTACTGTCCTGCTGAAAGGTGAATTCCTCTCCCGGTGTCTGGTGGAAAGCAGACTAAAGCAGGTTTTCCTCTAGGATTTTGCCTGTGCTTAACTCCATTCCTTTTATATCCCGAAGAAATGTATGATTACAAGCAGTGGAGGCTGTTGACCGGAGGACGGCTCATAATAATGGCTGGAATGGAGTGCATGGAAGCCACACGTTTGACACAATTCCATTTATTCCAGTCCATCCATTACGATGAGCCGTCCTCCCTTCAGCAGCCTCAACTGATTACAAGCATACCCATAACATGATGCAGTCACCACTATGCTTGACAATATGGAGAGTGGTACTCGGTAATGTGTTCTTTTGGATTTGCCCCAAACATAACACTTTGTATTAAGAACAAAAAGTGAATTGCTTTGCCACATTTTTTGCAGTATTACTTTAGTTCCTTGTTGCAAACAGCATGCATGTTTTGGAATATTTCTATTCTGTACTGGCTTCCTATTTCACTGTCAATTAGGTGAGTATTGTGGAGTAACTACAATATTGTTGATCCGTCCTCAGTTTTCTCCAATCACAGCCATTAAACTCTGTTACTGTTTTAAAGTCACTGTTGGTCTCCTGGTGAAATCCTGATTCAGAGGGGTTGTGTTAAATGCAGAAGACACATTTCAGTTGAATGCATTCCGTTGTACAACTGACGTGTGTGTGTGTGTGGTGTGTAGGCCAGTGACGACAAAAATCTACATTTAATCCATTTTAAATTCAGGCTGTATGGAAAAAGTGAAGGGGTGTGAATACTTTCCGAGGGCACTGTATCTGTTGTGAAAGGCTAAGAGTTTGCATCACCATGGAATAGATGGAATTGAATTGCTTTACTACAGTAAGTGTCAGGCAAGGTTCGGTCAACAGCTCGCAAATGTCATTATGCAAACTAGACTGAAACTACCCTAGTTTCTACTCATGGTAAACAGACTGGAGGTGGATTTTTTTTCTCCACCCGACCTGTTGATCTATATAAAACATTTCAAGTTGATTTGCTATTCATTCCCATCCACTTTAACGCCTGACTAGTACGATGTCTAAGCAGATACATTGTTCTAGGTATCTTTAATCTCATGGATGCAGTGATGAAGCCCACCATAGACTAATCTTATCACTGCGATTAGTGAAGATTTGAGTGCAAAGTTTGTAGTTCCATCTTTTGGGTATGGTATGAAAATATATCACACAATGTAATCTCTCTCCTATATAATCTTCTTTCATTTGTTTGTGTTAATTTTTGATGAATCTGGTAGCAATAAAGTGTTTTGTGGTCATGTAAGTATTTTGTACCTAAAATAATCATTATTTAAAAAAATTAAACTACACAGTGAATGAAAAAATATTTATTGGAAATATATTATCTCTGACAATCATTAGACATTCTGTTTTCCGGAGGGAAAGAAGCATGTTGCTCTATAGCAGGGCTCTCCAACCTTGTTCCTGGAGAACTACTGTCCTGTTAAAATCTCCAACCCTAACCTAGCACACCTGATTTTAATATTTAGCTGGTTGACCAACTGAATTAGGCTAGTTACAACTTGGACTGGTGCGAAAACCTACAGGACTGTAGCTCTCCGTTCTGTATAGCCATAGGCAGGACGAGTATGCAAATGTTTCAACTGGCTTAAGAGGAGAGGAAACCCCAGCAGGTAACATTGTCGTGTTACAATGTCGGGTGTATTCATTAGTCAGATTCCATTTTCAAAATGTTTGGTTTCGCAACAGAAACCGTTTTCTCCAAACTGAGTACGTATTGCAACAGAAATAATATTTCATTATTGGACAAATTCAGGTAGGTCCTATCCCCCGTTTTTGTTCTGTTTGGTTTTCCATTGCACAACATAATGAATACACAACAGGTGTTAATGTGTCACAAGAAATGTTGAAATTCTCTCACCTCCATGGAATACTTTTACATCTCACCTATTTTCCTTGGTCTCATAGCAACCTCCTCAGTTTTGAAAATCAGTTATTAGCTTTTATACTTTGAATTACATTACATTTGTCCGGGCTCAGTAAAGCATTTTATTTCAAATTAATTTGGCTTGAATCTTAACTCGACAAGGCATGTCGTTATTTCATTGATAAAATGACACTCAAAATACACATACACAGTAGCAGGGTTACAAACCTCGACTCACCGGTGCCCCCCCACTGACTCTGTACTGGTACGCCCCTGTATATAGTCTCGCTATTGTTTTATTGCTTCTCTTTTTTTTACATCTTATTTGTATCTTCTTTTTTTTTCCCCCTTTAAGCTGCATTGTTGGGGTCCGTAAGTAAGCATTTCACTGTAAGGTCTACTGTTGTATTCGGCGCATGTGACTAATACAATTTTGATTTGATTTGAAACGAGAGAAACCAGTTAATCAAATTTCAGACAAACAATTGTGGAGAATTGCGTAACAGTGATCTACTACTGGACACACTTCATGATGCGTCTGTCTACTCTTCGTCTGACTCCTCTAGCAGAGCCTTTTTGGAGCTGGATGTCTTTCTCATCATGATCTCTATGTCACTTCCTCTTCCTGAACATCGTTGTACACAGCTGTTAGGACCAGAGAAGAAGAAGCCATGGATTAGCATTGGCTCATGCAGGCAGTGAATTTACCCAAGCAATGGCAATGGAATGACTTTATTTGATGAAGTTAAACTGACCTATTAAAGAGGCGATATGACAAAGGTATATTGATAAAAAGGAAGATGCTCACCACCAGCCCATCCAGTAGTTGATGCCAACGATCAGCAGGGCCACAGCTAGATGCCAGCAGAAACACATGGTGATGAACATGGTGTTATCGTGTGCCTGCAGATCCCACTGTACTCCGTTTAATGGGTACAGCACGAATCCAATCTGAAAGAGTACCCACTTTGCTCAGTTCCTCTGTGTGAGCGTGATGGGATTGACTCGTTTGAAAATGACAGTGGTTCATTTGGTGGTGGTTACTGTTCTACCTGAAAGAACCAGGAGCCTTGCAGGATGGTCATGCTGGTCCTGAGCAGTTCCAGTACGATGTTATCTCGCATGAACACCTCCAACAGGGTGATGGCCGCCCCACCAAACACCGGCACAAACAGCATGGAGTGGATGTGGGTATCCAGAGGAGGGCGCATGTGCACATGGAAGTAAAACAGGAGCCCTGGAGGGGAATGGAACATCCTGGAATATTGATACAATATGCAGATAACATCTAATCTGTCTAGTGGTCAAAGAGCATATGAAAACAGACAATTATACTGATGGTAGGAATACCTGCTAATTCAAATCTGCCTCTAGTCTGGTAAGGGATATGTAACAAATAACATTCAAACTCTTGACACTGTACCTTCAATAAAAAAAGCCAGGGAGAGAGCAAGGCGGTCAAGACCAAGTGGGACTGGAAGCGGTGACATAGTGAGGACTTTAACAACTCCAGCGATACTGAAGAAGAGGTACATAGTGCTGTGCTGCCAGTTCATCAGCTTCACCCAGGACTGGGTCTCTCTGTTGTACAGGTGGGCATGGGGCCCATCAGGCACAAACTGCTCTGCCATGATGCCTACAGAGTGACAGGACAACATCAGGGTCAAACAGCAAGCCTCTTGCAGATCATTCAGAGGTTGAGAGATTCCATAGTGTAAGATCTTAAAGAGAGAGCAGTCCAAATAAGTGCACGAGGGAAGACACTCACCCACAAAGGCAAAGAAAATCATAAGTGTCCCCTCGATTAAGTCTATTCTGTTAAAGAACAGGGGCAGTTTTTGTCTTGCTTTAGGCTGATGCCTCCTCCAGCAGTGTCGGAGAGGGTACATCACTGACCAACACAGGCCTAACAGCAGAAAGCAGCTGCCAGGAAGGGCATGTCCCTTGAAGTTGGCCATCATCCAGTCAACCCTGACAAATGAGAAATGTGAATTATGCATTAAATGTGAAATAAATTATAGGAAAGTTGTTTTGTGCTAAAAGTAATTACCATGGCAAATAACTGTTTGAGTAACTTTACTGTTTACATGAAACTTTAATAAAAATGTGCAAAAAGGTGTGTGTGAACTTGTCAATCATTGGCTTATTGGTGAAATCAGCAATCAGACAATATCTTCTTTAAGTCACACAAGATCAAAATGTCAAACCAGACAGTGGTTACTTCTCTTTATCTAGTTCCGGTCTGACTCAGACCAAGCCTGCAAGCACACTCTCACAACAGCCAGGGCTTAACCACAAAGACTAATATAGATGGCTTGTGCAACGTATAGTGGCAGAGTTTTACACACATAGCAACAGTATCTGATAATAAGGCCTGCAGCAAAACCTATGAATCTTAAAGGTCCCCTTAAACAAAAATGGATAGGGTCTTTGGAACCCACCCCCTACAAATAAAAATTGAAATTATTTTAAAATAGGCCCATTCAGTCGTTAGTAATCCAGATTGTAGTATTTGTTCATCTTGTGAGGTCAATTTAGAACAGGCATTGTGTACAGGTAATTCCTTCCATGCATCCAGGACAAGGCTGGATTACCGCATTTGGGGCCCTGTGGCAAATTTCCTGCAATTCTACACATTTTGCCATTGCTTATGACGTGTTCAAGACGAATAGTTTGAGAAATGGGATCTATCTCCTGGAGGGCTGGATTATCAAATGGGCACACAGGGCACATGTCCTTTTTTTAAAGAGGGGGTTGTGGGCCCCCAGGAGGTCATGGGCCCCGGAGCACTTGCTCTGCATGTCCTTTCGTTAATCTGACCCTCCACAATCTTGTGGATACAAGATACAAGTTCAAACCATTTGTCTTGCAAATGGAAAAGGCCTATTAATTTGTGCAGCCCCATAGGAGAGAAGGGTAGAAAGAAGCCTGAGGTGAATCGTAAAGGATAACAAGGCAAGACAATTCTGTAGTTTGCACACCAGTTTGTCGTTTCCAGCCATGTCAGATAATTGACGTTAAAAATATGTCATAAAATATTTTGTTTGTGAGATATTGACAGCGAGTTCCTAAAAAGGCACCTGGTATTATTGTGAATGTACCTTACTAAAAATGGTGTGTTGACTATGCGCTGAGAGGCAGGCTACATTTTGCTATGTTGTCTTTACTTGAAAAGCAAGAGTTAGAAAACCGGCCGTGTGAGTGATGTAGGTGATATCATTGTCCTTTAAGTCATGCTCGCAGTGAATATCGGTTTGTTATTTGTTTATTAGACTTTACACGAGGCTAAAGTGCCATCCTTTTTATTTGTTGGTAGTTACTTTCGCTGTAATGTAATGTAATGTATAGTATACCTTTGGTTGGTTAAAGCTTACCGTTGTTTCGACAGAGGACATATGAATAAGGTGTGTGTGTGTGTGTGTGTTGACTTTAATATGCACTCCAGGATCTTAAGCACAACAAAGTTGTAACATATAGTGCAAATTGGATTCATAACATATGAATTGCAAAAAATATTTATAATAATAATAATAATTTGCCGGCCGTGACATATTTTACGAAATGGATGATGTAATACACAAATTGAGGAAGTAGTACACAAAAAGGGGGCCCACTTTTGGCTCGTGAGCACCACTTTCAAAATTACTGGCTGATATAATCAAACGTTTGAGAGTGCATATTTAACATGGAAGAGGAGTGGTCGGTATTTCTACTTGGATTACTATTTGTCAGACAAGGTTTTCTCGACTGGCCGACCTCGCATTCGACATTGCGTAGAATATAGTATTTTTCTGTCAATTTGTATTTTCTCATTAGAGTGAAAAACTAGGAAGCATTGATTTGAAGTTTAAATGGAGCAATTTCTCCTCTTCTGTCCAGTCCTATAAATGTAGCCTTCAGACCTGTTGACATTTGGACCATTGTCGGGACAACGCCATATACTTTGGACCCTTTACTCATCAATCATGAGAGAACAATGGTTTTACTCTGCTATTCATAAGTTACACAACAACCACAAACACACAGAGACAATTTGAAATGTTCAGACCTTGTTCGTTGTCACGCCGCAGTTGGCCGACCTCTCCCTCTCAAATCAGTGAATCCTGTTAGTTGAGATGAATATTGAACTAACAGTGGCCCTAGTACCTGTGTCCACACACACACCTGCTCATCTACCTGTAGTGTAAGCATCACGTGACACCGCCCTTGCTTGCTTTGCATGACTTGACTGCGACCAAGGAGCACAGCACCCAGGGTACTATTTACAAATGGACAACACATGATATGCTTATGTTGACTATCTGTTTGTTTAATTCATATATTTTTCTTTGATCGCCTGTAATGCATCAATGGAATGATGTGAGGCACCTGCAGTGTAGGCCTACTTCAATAACACAACACTAGTTTTATATGCAAACAGTTTGATCCTCAATATAATATAGCTATTTTGTGTTAAAGTTGTCAATTTCAAAATAACCAAAATTGGGCTATTATTGGCACTAATGATGTTGAAACCCTGAAAAGGTTCACAGCACTCTTAGATGTTAGACATTTTACAGTAAAGTATTGCTGAGGTTTTTAGACGGATTTAGGTGCAATTTAAGTTAATGTGTAATCTCTAATTGTCAGGGCAGTGTGCTGAAAGGGAGAGGCTAGTATGTAAGCTAGGTTTGTAGGCCTCGAATGAACTTTGCTCCCATCGTAAAGAACGTTCTATTTCAGTCAATCAGATCAATCCAGATAAATAATTCAAGCACATACATATACACCTTTTTAAAATACAAAAAATCATCACACTGATTAGGCCTACCAAAACCAAAATGTTCAAGGGTTCTTCAACTGTGTTAGCATTATTTGTCCTGAGAACTGTCAATTACTTATTGCTAATAATGACACAAAACGTAGAGTTATTGTATTTAATAAAGTGAATTTGTGGGGATTAGAGTATGGCACAGAAGAATTTCTTCTCCCGAAAAGGGTTCTCAGAGGATGACACTGGTATCACCAGAGGGTCCTCCTTGGCATGAGCCTCACAGAAGGCCATCAGATCAGCTGCTGCTTTGGACACCTGCACATAGAACACATGATTAACAAGGACAACGCTATCAGATTGGAGAGTGGGAGCCAATGTGCTCTATTTACAATGTAAATTGACAATGGACAGCTTGTTTGGTACCTAAAGAGATCAAAAATAAAACAGAAAATGATCTTGTGCCTAATAACCATTGTGCCTTAAACCATTCCTTGCTCACCATCATTCTTTCGATGTTAACTTCCAGTTTCAGCTGTTCCACTGTCTTGCGGATATCTGTAATCTTAGCCATGTTATTGGACATCCTGCTTCCTCTCACTGTACCTCAGCCTGGTACAACAGTTTGTAGATCATGTATTATGTTAATGCTTTAAAGAAGAATGATCAGAATTTTAAAAAAAATTAATCAGTTATACAGGTATTGCCATATACCATGCATCAGACGTAAATGCCAAAGCACGAGATGGAACCATGCCAATGTATAATGGTTTCATTTGCTTGTTATTGCTGCTGCCTGGTCCTAAGCTGGAAGTGTCACAGTGAGGGCCTCAGAGGGAAGAGGTGCAGGGAGAGGCATGCATAGGCAGCGGCATTATGATTCCCTGATAAAATAAAGGTGAAATAAACTAAAAAATAAATTACCCAGGGTGTTTCTGCTAGCACATCACCTGTTTCCCTGTTGCGTATCTGTTAATAAAATGTGCTGAACACTTGTTATTACCTTGTCATGATAGTCTTACTGTATTTGTGATGATTCAAATTAGTAGCATTAGTTCTCTTACAAATTGCATGTGAATAAAGCAAATAACAGAGGAAATTCCGCAATCACCTCTCTCATCCCTCCATAACCAATTATGTAGCTGGTCATCATGTGGCACAGTGTGGCTCTCAATGACAATTGCCCACTCGGCCCCTTCAGAGGGCAGTTTCTTTTCGTTAATTTGTCCTCAATTTCATAGACAACTGATGAACACTAGCTTTGTTTTTTACATGAACATTTACATAACATGTAGGCCTACTACACTTTAATGAACTGTACAACAACACTGTACAACAACACATATCTCAAACTTTATAGTTTGTTGTCTACATCAGAACACAGACAAATATACACTGAACAAAAACATACAGTGCCTTCGGAAAGTATTCAGTATTTCAGTTGTATATTTGTAATACATTTGCAAAAATGTCTTAAAACCTGTTTTTGCTTTGTCATAATGGGGTATTTTGTGTTGACTGAAAAGAAAAACAATTATTTCATCCATTTTAGAATAAGGCTGTAATGTAACAAAATTTGGAAAAAGTCAAGGGGTCTGAATGCTTTCCGAATGCACTGTAAACACAACACGCAACAAAATGTCTAAGATTTTCCTGAGTTTACAGTCCACATAAGGAAATCAATCAATTGAAAAAAATAAATTAGACTCTAATCTAGGGATTTCCAATGACTGGGAATACAGATATGCAACTGTTGGTCACAGATACCTTAAAAAAAGGTAAGAGCGTGGATCAGAAAACCAGACAGTATTGTGTGACCACCATTTGTCTCATGCAGCTCGACACATCTCCTTCACATAGAGTTGATCAGGCTGTTGGTTGTGGTGGCCTGTGGAATGTTGTCCCACTCCTTTTCAATTGCTGTGTGAAGTTTCTGGATATTGGCGGGAACTGGAACAAGCTGTCGTACAGGTTGATCCAGAGCATCCCAAACATGCTCAATGGGTGACATGTCTGGTAATTATGCAGGCTATGGAAGAACTGGGACATTTTCAGCTTCCAGGAATTGTGTACAGATCCTTGCCACATGGGGCCGGGCATTATCATGCTGAAACATGAGGTGATGGCGTCGGATGAATGGCACGACAATGGGCCTCAGGATCTCGTCACGTTATCTCTGTGCGTTCACACTGCTATCGATAAAATGCAATTGCATTCAATGTCCATAGGTGCCAAGGCCTGCCCATACCATAACCCCACCGCCACCATGGGGCACTCTGTTCACAACGTTGACATCAGAAAACCGCTCTCCCACACGATGCCATTCACACTGTTTGCCATCCGCCCAGTACATTTGAAACCGTAATTCATCTGTGAAGAGCATACTTCTCCAGCATGCCAGTGGCCATCGAAGGTGAGCATTTGCCCACTGAAGTTGGTTACAACACCGAACTGCAGTCGGTTCAAGTCCCTGGTGAGGATGACGAGCACCCAGATGAGCTTCCCGGAGACAGATTGTGCAGAAATGTGGAGGTC
This sequence comes from Oncorhynchus mykiss, assembly GCF_057628025.1. Taxonomy (NCBI): domain Eukaryota; kingdom Metazoa; phylum Chordata; class Actinopteri; order Salmoniformes; family Salmonidae; genus Oncorhynchus; species Oncorhynchus mykiss. The sequence continues at coordinate 46,064,754 of NC_143031.1, forward strand.
CTGGGCTGACGTGGTTACACGTAGTCTGCGGTTGTGAGGCCAGTTGGACGCACTGCCAAATTCTCTGAAACAACGTTGGAGGTGGCTGATGGTAGATAAATTAACATTAAATTCTCTACCAACAGTTCTGGTAGACATTCCTGCAGTCAGCATGCCAATTGCACGCTCCCTCCAAATTTGAGACATCTGTGGCACTGTGTTGTGTGACAAAACGGCACATTTTAGAATGGCCTTTTATTGTCCCCAGCACAAGGTGCACCTGTGTAATGACCATGCTGTCTAATCAGCTTCTTGATATGCCAGTCAGGTGGATGGATTATCTTGGCAAAGGAGAAATGCTCACTAATAGGGATGTAAACAAATGTGTGCCAAACGTTTTTGAAATAAGCGTTTTTGACTATGGAAAATGTCTGGGGTCTTTTATTTCAGCTCATGAAACATGGGACCAATACTTTACATGTTGAGTTTATATTTTTGTTCAGTGTATATCAATATTATATTTACAACAACATCAACTGTCACTATGGACCAGAACACAATCAATCTAATTTAAGGATTCTAATTAGCCACTTACCGCAAAAACAAGACAGACAGGTTGGTAGGTCCAGGACTCCCGAGTTGAGGTGGAATGGTTGAACAAGGCAATCTCTCTACAAACAATTTGAGAGTTCCAAATGGAGAGAGATTAGTGAGTATGATGGGGAGGAGGGCTTGAATAGGTTCCCTCCTCTCATACAGTAATTACCTCTCGTTCTTCCCCCTTGTTGGGCTCAATGCAACGAAAGCAGACGACATAGGGTGTGACCTTCCTCTCTTGACAGTGCCTATCATTTGATTGTCATCAATCAGACTTGTCATTTTAGCTGTTTACTTTAGAGGAGACTCGTACAATTTTGTTGTAAAAGGTTGTCATTTCATCCCCTAATCATTTTTTCAGGCAAATTTGGGTTATGCTTATTGGGTCTGATTATTTATTATAAACAAAAAATAATCTGTGTTGCTCTTACATTTTCTGTTTAAGACTGTATTTATTTTGTATTGTTGTATTACTGTACTACAGTTCTGTGGAAAAAGTAAGTGATTTGCATGTAACCAAGAGCCTTAGGCAGGAGAGGTGTCATGAGAGATAAGCCTAGTGGTTGTTTTCCACATGCTACCCACAACAAATATTTACCTGAAAGATTACAAGGGGGAGGCTTCGTACCACCGTTGTTGTGCTACACTGTGGCATACTTAAATACTTGTGTAGTACGGAGTGTTATAGTGTCTAATACCATATATTGTGTGATTAGGGATCCTGATGGTCTAAAATGGAGTGTGATGTGGAGTCTCTGAAGAGGAAGTTACATTTAGCTTCCAGTAACTCTAAGTACTGTCTGGATTTTCAGTATCTCTAGCAGGGCTTGCAGGGTTGCCAGGCTACAGCAGGGGCTGCAGTGCCTGCCTCATAGTTTAATGCCAAGTGCATCATTAGCAGGTGTTTCCCTGCGTTGATTGGTCGTCTCACTGCAAGTAGAGTGCTTCCAACCAGCACAGCCAGGTAAAGTCCTTCAACACTTACGCTTTCTCTGCTGCAGGTTGATGTTTATTGTAATTAATCTTGCCCTGGAGGCAGAACTGAGCAGTTTCCACTAGATGGGCCAGCTGCAAAGTCAAAATTGGCATTTCCTGAAAACAAAAAATGAGCTTTTTGGTCTTAAATTTGAACCCATAACAGTCTAACCTATTAGCCCGTACAAACGCATTGGATAACAGATTCCCTACATGGATCAACAGATAGTCCGCCCAGAAAATCTAAAGGAAGTTTGTTCTGAAGTGTCTGTCATATATCTGTGAGATATAAGAGAGGTTCATATAATCTCCATATATACTGTACTTCCATTCATTTTTTCAACTGGTACCAGGGGACCTTCGGACTAGACTTGTGAGACCTGTGGGAGTCTTAGAGCAAAGCAACATACATGTACATTACCGTTCAAAAGTTTGGGGTCACTTAGAAATGTCCTTATTTTTGAAAGGAAAGTACATTTTTTGTCCATTAAAATAACATCAAATTGATCAGAAATACAGTGTCAACATTGTTAATGTTGTAAATATTGTAGCTGGAAACGGCAGATTTTTTAAATGGAATATCTACATAGGCCCATTATCAGCAACCATCACTCCTGTGTTCCAATGGCATGTTGTGTTAGCTAATCCAAGTGTATCCTTTTAAAAGGCTAATTGATCATTAGAAAACCCTTTTGCAATTATGTTAGCACAGCTGAAAACTTGTGTGCTGTTTAAAGAAGCAATAAAACTGTCCTTCTTTAGACTAGTTGAGTATCTGGAGCATCAGCATTTGTGGGTTCGATTACAGGCTCAAAATGGCCAGAAACAAAGACCTTTCTTCAGAAACTCATCAGTCTATTCTTGTTCTGAGAAATGAAGGCTATTTCATGCGAGAAATTGCCAAGAAACTGAAGATCTCATACAATGCTGTGTACTACTCCCTTCACAGAACAGCGCATACTGTCTCTAACCAGAATAGAAAGAGGAGTGGGAGGCCCCAATGCACAACTGAGCAAGAGGACAAGTACATTAGTCTCTAGTTTGAGAAACAGACGCCTCACAAGTCCTCAACTGGCAGCTTCATTAAATAGTACCCGCAAAACACCAGTCTCAACGTCAACAGTGAAGAGGCAAGTCTGGGATGCTGGCCTTCTAGTTGCAGAGAAAAAGCCATGTCTCAGACTGGCCAATAAAAAGAAAAGATTAAGACGGGCAAATGAACACAGACACTGGACAGAGGAAGGTTGGAAAAAAAGTGTTATGGACAGACAAATCTAAGTTTGAGGTGTTCGGATCACAAAGAATCGGATGTCTCATGGTCTGACAAACTCTGCTCTAGCTCTGTCACCACAGATGCGGAAGTGCAACATCGGCAGATGCGGTGAATTAAGACGCATCCAGTGCACAAATAAACTCAGCAAAAAAGAAACGTCCCTTTTTCAGGACCCTATCGTTCAACAATAATTTGTAAAAATCAAACAACTTCACATATTTTCATTGTAAAGGGTTTAAGCACTGTTTCCCATGCTTGTTCAATGAACCAAGAACAATTAATGAACATTCACCTGTGGAATGGTCGTTAAGACACTAACAGCTTACAGACGGAAGGCAATTAAGGTCACAGTTATGAAAACTTAGGACACTAAAGAGGCCTTTCTACTGACTCTGAAAAACACCAAAAGAAAGATGCCCAGAGTCCCTGCTCAATTGCGTGAACATGCCTTAGGCATGCTGTAAGGAGGCATGAGGACTGCAGATGTGGCCAGGGCAATACATTTCAATGTCCGTACTGTGAGATGCATAAGACAGCGCTACAGGTAGACAGGATGGGCAGCTGATCGTCCTCGCAGTGGCAGACCACGTGTAACAACACTTGCACAGGATCGGTACATCCGAACATCACACCTGCGGGACAGGTACAGGATGACAACAACAACTACCCAAGTTACACCAGGAACGCACAATCCCTGCATCAGTGCTCAGACTGTCCGAAATAGGCTGAGAGAGGCTGGACTGAGAGCTTGTAAGGCCTGTTGTAAGGCAGGTCCTCACCAGACATCACCGGCAACAATGTCGCCTATGGGCACAAACCCACCGATGCTGGACCAGACAGGACTGGCAAAAAGTGGTCTTCACTGACGAGTCGCAGTTTTGTCTCACAAGGGGTGATGGTCGGATTTGCGTTTATCGTTGAAGAAATTAGCGTTACTCCGAAGCCTGTACTCTGGAGCAGGATCGACTTAGAAGTGGAGGGTCCGTCTTGGTCTGGGGCGGTGTGTCACAGCATCATCGGACTGAGCTTGTTGTCATTGCAGGCAATCTCAATGCTGTGCGTTACAGGGAAGACATCCTCCTCCCTCATGTGGTACACTTCCTGCAGGCTCATGCTGACATGACCCTCCAGCATGACAATGCCACCAGCCATACTGCTCGTTCTGTGCGTGATTTCCTGCAAGACAGGAATGTCAGTGTTCTGCCATGGCCAGCGAAGAGCCCGGAACTCAATCCCATTGAGCACGTCTGGAACCTGTTGGATTAGAGTGTGAGGGCTTGGGCCATTCCCCCCAGAAATGTCAGGGAACTTGCAGGTGCCTTGGTGGAAGAGTGGGGTAACATCTCACAGCAAGAACTGGCAAATCTGGTGCAGTGCATGAGGAGGAGATGCACTGCAGTACTTAATGCAGCTGGTGGCCACAACAGATACTGACTGTTACTTTTGAATTTGACCCCCCCTTTCTTCAGGGACACATGATTAAATTTCTGTTAGTCACGTGTCTGCGGAACTTGTTTAGTTTATGTCTCAGTAGTTAAATCTTATGTTCATACAAACATTTACACATGTTAAGTTTGCTGAAAATAAACGCAGTTGACAGTGAGAGGACGTTTCTCTTTTGCTGAGTTTAGATATCTCTATCTTAAAAACTTATTCGGGATTGGTGTCCCATCCATGGGACGGTTAACCTAACATAGGTCTAATGTAATTAGCATGAGGTTGTCGGTAACAAGAACATTTCCCAGGACATAGACATATCTGATATTAGCAGAAAGCTTCAATTCTTGTTAATCTAACTGCTCTGTCCAACTTTTAGTAGCTATTACAGTGGAAGAATACCATACCATTGTTTGAGGAGAGTGCACAATTTTGAACATGAAAAGTTAACAAATTAGGCACATTTTAGCAGTCTTTTGAATTTTGAACAGAAATCAATGGTTCATTGGATCAGTCTAAAACTTTGCACATACACTGATGCCATCTAGTGGCAAAAAAAATCTAAATTGCACCTGGGCTGGAAAAATACATTATGGCCTTTCTCTTGCATTTCAAAGATGACGGTACAAAAAAACTGTTGGTTTTTTCTTTGTATTATGTTTTACCAGATCGAATGTGTTATATTCTACTACATTCCTTTCACATTTCCACAAACTTCAAAGTGTTTCCTTTCAAATGGTACCAAGAATATGCATATCCTTGCTTCAGGGCGAGCTACAGGCAGTTAGATTTGGGTATATAATTTGAGGCAAAAATTGAAAAAAAGGGGTGGATCCTTAAGAGGTTTTAAACTAACATAAATATAAAAATATTATGCAAATTAGATTTCCGTGGGGGGTGCAGAAATTTACTCTAGGGGTTTAAGATTAGGGTTAGGCATTAAGGTTCTCAGTGTGGTTAAGGTTAGGTTTCAAATGAGATTTTGTGACTTTGCAGCTGTGCCAGTGACCACTCTGCAGACTCTGCAAATCAAATCAAATTGTATTTGTCACAAGCGCCGAATACAACAGGTGTAGGTAGACCTTACAGGGAAATGCTTACTTACAACACCCTAACCAACAAAGCAGTTACAAAAAAAAGTTATAGATATGAATAACAAATAATTAAAGAGCAGCAGTAAATAACAATAGTGGGGCTATATACAGGGGGTACCGGATGCCTCTAGTACATGAGTCACCCCAATAAATGTCAACCTACTTCTCTGCTGCTAGGGGCATTGTAACGATTTTCTTCTTCCTCTGAGGGGGAGTAGGAAAGATCGGACCAATGCGCAGCGTGGTAAGTGTCCATATTTTAATGAAAGATAACTGAACACAAAAAGAACAGGAGAAATAAATGAAAACCGAAACAGTTCTGTATGGTAAAACACAGACAGAAAACAACTACCCACAACCCATTGTGGGAAAACAGGCTGCCTAAGTATGTTTCTCAATCAGAGACAACGATAAACAGCTGCCTCTGATTGGGAACCATACCAGGCCAAACACAGAAATAGAAAAACATAGAACACATAGAGAATGCCCACCCCAAATCACACCCTGACCAAACTAAAATAGAGACATAAAAAAGGAACTAAGGTCAGGACATGACAGGCATAGGTTGAAAGTTTGCCCATATACATTTTGTCTGTAAAGTAGAGATGTTTTATTTGATTGAATTGATGTTATTTTATAAAACTTTTACTCTAGTGTATCCATGGTGTAATGATATGGCAGTTACCACAGTAGTATGAGGGCTATGCAGCTGGATGGGCCATTCAGATGTTTATGGGTTAAATAACAGCAGTTCCATGTACATTTGATGATACAGTATATTGTGCTGAAATCCATAATCCACACTGAACTGGATGAATTCTGTAGACAATAATGACGGCCCATTGTCAGACAATAACTTGTTCAGAATACACGTGAGACTGTCCAGGTGCATTTTTGCAGTTGTTCCTTACTTCATACCATGCTGCCTATCCATTTCCATTAATGTTTAGTCAATTAATATATTCCAAATATATTTTTTAAAGCTGTACTTAGTTTTAAGGCCTGTTATTATGAACTGACCGGAACAAAACATATTTCCTGTAACAAATTCACATAGGCAAAAACACTACCGGTCAAAAGTTTTAGAACACCTACTCATTCATGGGTTTTTCTTTATTTTTTACTATTTTCTACACTGTAGAATAATAGTGAAGACATCAAAACTATGAAATAACACATATGGAATTATGTAGTAACCATAAAAGTGTGGATCAAATCAAAATATATTTTACATTTGAGATTATTCAAACAGCCACCCTTTGCCTTGATGACAGCTTTGCACACACTTGGCATTCTCTCAACCAGCTTCATGAGGTAGTCACCTGGAATGCATTTCAATTAACAGGTGTGCCTTCTTAAAAGTTAATTTGTGGAATTTCTTTCCTTCTTAATGCGTTTACGCCAATCAGTTGTGTTGTGACAAGGTAGGGGTGGTATACAGAAGATAGCCCTATTTGGTAAAAGACCAAGTCCATATTATGGGAAGAACACCTCAAATAAGCAAAGAGAAATGACAGTCCATCATTACTTTAAGAGATGAAGGTCAGTCAATACAGAAAATGTCAGGAACTTTTTGAAGTTTCTTCAAGTGCAGTCACCAAAACCATCAAGCGCTATGATGAAACTGGCTCTGATGAGGACCGCCACAGGAATGGAAGATCCAGAGTTACCTCTGCTGCAGAGGATAAGTTCATTAGAGTTACCAGCCTCAGAAATTGCAGCCCAAATAAAAGAAAACCCCTTGAATTAGTAGGTGTTCTAAAACTTTGGACCGTTAGTGTATATTAATGTATTGTTAAGACACAGGATATCATCATCATGCGGCCATAGACTGTCTTGATTGGCAGACTCTCCTGTTAGCGCGCATTTATTGCATGATCTCAAACCTCATGATAATTACGCACAGCAATTCCTAGGAATGGGCAGAAGTGTATGGTGAGTGAGGTGACAGGATCTCTACCTCTAGCACCAGCCCTAGCACTCACAGTAGTATCCAGAGATGTATTTTCCCCATGAGCTTAAAAGAGGCGATATTTGATTCCAGCCATGAACTTGGATCTGCTTCCTGTTTTCTTGGTGTAGTCCCAAACAGTGAGGCTGCAAACCTTTGTCACAACCAAGGAAGAGACGCGGTTGATGATATGGACGTCAATTCAACACCTATTCCACGTTGATTCAACCAGTGCATGCCCAGTGGGCGGGTAGGCATCAAGGTACTCTCCCGCGCAAATGTTCTCGCAATAATAGTGACTGTCCTCCAATATGCACGCACAAAACTTCACGCCGTCTGCTTCTTTCAAACTATAGGGTTATCGGCATTGTGCGTTGCGGACTTCAAAGCACAAAAGTGGTCCGAAGCAGAACGATCATCACATTCATGGTTGCCTTGTGTGGACAGAAGGGGTACAGTTATCTCCTTAAGTGACCAGTGTGTACCATACACTCGCGTCAGCTGTTGGCAATTGACCCTGTCTTCTTTGTTCAGTACCACATGCGACTTGTCTTCATGGCCATGCAGAGGCCCAAAGGCACGAGCCCACCAGAGAACTTCAGTTTAGGTGCATCAAACAGAAGGATGATGCGGTCGACACGTTCTGCAAACCAGCGCAGCACTGCTGGGGAATCATATCCTAAAATAAGAAAGAACAGCACAGTAATTTTATGAGTGCATTAAAACAATGGGGGAAAAGTATATGAATAAGGACAACATGTATAATCCCAGTGGACCTCAAATATTGTATTGGATTGAGTGTTGTTAGCAGCTCCACCCATAGATGAATATCTCCACATATATGAATCCATCTGTCCTCCCATCCCATACATACTGTAATTTAGTGTCATCATCCATTCTGCTTCAAATCAACACCAGCTCGTCATGGCAAAATGCTAGATGGATACGGTATGTGCAGTAGGCATGCACTATTGACACGTTTTTTCATATCAAACAGTTGATTTGAAAATAAGGTCTTGACGATGACGGAGGTGAGCACGCACATCGTTGAGGCAGCCACGGTGTTTTGGTCGATGATCGTGGTTGGGTTTACTTATTTGTTTGTTCATTTTTGGATCACAAAAAAAAAAAAAAAATCTGAGCTACTGAATATTAGGGACACATTACCGGACTGCTTTTGTCCTAAAATTCTGTCATCAGCAGAATATATACTACTGTCGGATTTGAAACCGAAGCAATGGGACTGTGCAATGGAGACACAGGGGAGGTGAGCCGGGACACTAGTGCGTTTCAGAAGGCGAGGACTCCGTGCCCCTCTGCCGGGCATTTTCCTCCCCAATGTGCTTTCACTCGCCAACAAAACCGACCAGCTACAACTTCTGACAAAAAAATGACCTTTATTCACCTTGTGAATTTGCCTCAGTCATTCTGAGTCTACATTGCGCTGAGCCCCTGTACACATACAGTGCAACAGCTACTGGTTGATCAGACGCAGATCACAGAGTTGGAAAGGAAGCACCCGGATTCTACTTTGAATATCATGGGGATTTTAACCACACCAGCGTGTGGTTAACCACATTCTGGACCCTGTTTACAGCACTATTAAATGGGAGGTACTGGAGCGCTAAATCAATGTCCAATAGGCTCCTTAATAGCTTCTTCGCCCAAGCTATAAGACTGCTGAACAATTAATCAAATGGCCAGTATTTGCATTGACCCCCCCCCCCCCTTTTATTCTGCTGCTACTCGCTGTTTGTCTATGCATAGTCATTTTACCTCTACCTACCTATGTACAAATGACCTCAAAGACCTCTAATAACCTGTACCCCCGGACATTGATTTTGTACCGGTACCCGCTGTATATAGCCTTGTTGTTATTTTATTGTGTTACTTTTTTTGACCTTAGTTTATTTAGTAAATATTTTCTTAAATGTATTTTCTTAAAACTGCATTGTTGGTTAAGGGCTTGTAACTAAGCATTTCATGTTAAGGTCTACACCTGTTGTATTTGGCGCATGTGACAAATACAATTTGATTTGATAGAGACCAAGAAAAAGCTCCCATCAGGAATTAAGGCAGCCAAACAGCAGTACAAAGACAGGCTAGAGCAACAGTTATCCAGCAACAACTGTACGTCTGTCTGGAAAGGACTGAAACAAATGACCAAATACAAACCTAAATGCCCTTCAATCACCAGGACAATGCCCCCCTCCACCTACCCCTGCTTGCCACTTCACCCTCACCTATCTACCCTACCCCTGCCATCCCAGGAATCCCCCACTCACCCTCTGTCCCCCCACCCCCCTCCTCCACCCCTGGTCATCACAGAGCAGGTGGTCAACAGACTCTATAGGAAACAGAACAGCAGGAAGGCTGCAGCCAGGATAAGGTCTCTCCAGCCACACTTAAGTACTGCGCTGACCAGCTCTCCCCTGTTTTCACTGACATTGTCAACCATTCACTAGAGCAATGCACTGTTCCTGCCTGAGTCAAAACTTCCATCATTGTTCCAATCCCCCCAAAAACGTTGGGATTTAATATATATATTAAAAGTAAACCATTCCATCCAGTGTAAGTAACATTGTAATATTGAATGAAAAATCAAATGAACCATCTGGTGAACGTTCCAAGGCCGGAGGCTTGCTGTAGTGGCAGTCAGTTGAAAAAAACGTATATTTGACCTGGCTGTGATACCTCACCAGTCATTGAACCTCACACCCACCCTGTCTGGCCTGGGTGAGACAGATCGGGGACAGACAGACAGACAGCTAACCGTCGGCATCCGTTTTCCCTCTCAATTCAGATATTGAAGTGTAGGCCTACAGTTTTTTAGCAGTTAGCTCTCTCTACCTGCCATGGAGAATATCTGGAAGACTTGAGTAGAATTTATAAGAGGTGAGTTCCTATTAAAACTATTAACTAGCTCGTTAGCTGATAACAGTCAAAGAGCTTTCTAATTGGTGATATATAGCTAGCTTTCTCATGAAACAGCACCATAAATAACGTTACTGCCTTTGACCACAACGTCAACTTCTTCGCCTTGCTAGCTAGCTAGCTAACTGTTACTCTCTAGTAGCATAGGAAATTCTGAGGTGATTCTGTTTTAGTAGCTAGCTAGCTAAGTTTGCTTACTACCATGTGGATGAAGATCTTTCAGCCAACCAGATAGCTAACGGTATGTCAAAGCAGATTTAAAATAAATAACGTTTAGCTAAAACACAATTTGTTTAGCGAATTAGCTACTTGAGGCGAATCATTCACCAATTGGAACTAACAGTTAACGTTAGTACTGTAACAAGCAAGCACCTCTTTCTAGCGTTTAGCTAGCTAGCTCGCTTATTGATTAACCAATAAGTTATTGATTAACCAACCGAATTTTTTTCACCCAAACTGTTAACCTAAATCCAATGACATGGTGACATTTGTTATAGATTTTACGTTCACGTTAGTTGACATCTCAACCAAATGTAAATCAAAACTAGACCATGACGTCTGTGCCCAGTGAGTAGACTCCACATGCTGTTGGGCTTAAGTTACTGTTTGTCCTTTACCCTACAAATTAACACATGTCAAGTAATTAACTCCGTTCAATGACTGGTACCTTGTATTTTGTTTTAGACAACATGACTGTGTGTAACGTTAAAGTTACTGTCAATGAAGGAAGTAACTACATTTGGTTGCAGATATGGCAAACAAGCAGACATACTGTATCAGGGCCTCTTAAGAGAGACAATGTTGGAGACTGAGGAATGCACCAAGGGGTGTTTCCCCCCCCATTCTACCAGTGAGCACTTCACTATTGATGATGTTGACGTCCTCAACACCCCCAACCCACCACTTCCCTTCTCGCACCCATTTCACCCAGAGCCTTGGATGGGATGTGAGCCAAATAGAAACATGGAGATTGGTGAGCAGTTGTTGTAGCAGAATATAACAGAATATAGGCAAATAAATGTGTTGTCTGAGTAAGCAGTTTGGGTGCATTGAAGAACGATAATGCCATCCCAATTTGTGTTAGTTTTATGTTTGAGTATTAGCTAGGTGTGCTTAGCTATATGCCTTTTTCTGCAATATCACTTCAGATAACTCCTCTGGTCCTGTCATCGTGGGAGAGGGCACTCTGTTGGAGCCATTTTCATTGACAGTACCTGTCAGGTCTTCACCTTATGAGTGTACGCTCTGCCATAAGATGTTTGGAACAGCCAACACACTCAACAAACATTTACTGACCCACCAACAGGAAAGACCACATGTTTGCCCCATCTGCCAACGAGCATTTAAACGTCATGATCACCTGTGAGTCATATCCCCCCGCTCTAGAAACAATAATTATGTATTAACAATTACACTGAGTGTACAAAACATTAGGAACACATTTTTCTCTCAGAACAGACCCAATTTGTCAGGGCATGGACTCTACAAGGTGTTGAAAGTGTTCCACAGGGATGCTGGCCCATGTTGACTCCAATGCTTCCCACCGTTGTGTCAAGTTGACTTGATGTCCTTTGGGTGGTTGACCATTCTTCATACACATGAGAAACTCTTGAGTGTGAAAAACCCAGCAGCATTTCAGTTCTTGACGCTACTACCAAACCCCGTTCAAAGGCAGTTAAATATTCAGACTTGTCCATTCACCCTCTGAATGGCACACATACACAATCCATGTATCAATTGTCTCAAAGCTTAAAAATTATTCTGTAACCTGTCTCCCCTTCATCTACACTAATTGGATGTACCATGTGACATCAATAAGGGATCATAGCTTTCACCTGGTCAGTCTATGTCATGGTAAGAGCAGGTGTTCCTAATGTTTTATACACTCGTATGTTTTTTGATACAGTCATTTGACATTTCAATGCCCTGATGAAAATGATAACATCTCTCTGCAGCAATGGCCATATGTTGACCCATCAGAAACGCAAGCAGTTCCGATGTGCTGAACCTGGGTGCCAGAAGAGCTACTGTGATTCTCACTCCCTAAAGCGCCACTATATCTCTCAGCATGGTCTCCCTCTCATCCCGCCCATGTCCCAAAGCCCCCCGAAACCAAGCCACCCAGCCCACTCTGCTACTACCCAGTGGGAGCATGTGGATAGTGCTGCATATTTGGGAGGTTCGACAGCTCACTGTAATTACCGTCCCATGTTCCTGACCCAACCCAAACCGACATCAGACACTCAACAGAAGGTCGCTGATTACTCTGGCTTTTTCAGCTTCAACAGTTACAAGGGGTTTGCTCCTCCAAGTGGCTTACAACTGAACAACTACTCAGAGCAGAACATCTCTCAGTCAAGGCCTATCTTAGTCCTGGACACCTGGATGCAGCAGTCTGACAAAGGTCCTTGTAGTGAGTGCCCAGGCGAATTAAATCCACCCCAGTGGGCCCCTGAGCCTAGTAACATCACTGCTACTTTACCATCACTACTTCCTGGAGTGGATGGCCCAAGTCCTCATGGCTGGGAGAGTGTAGTTGACTTCCCTGTATCTGACCTCCAAGTGCTTGAAGAAATGTTGTCCTGTCATCCCTGTAGTGAGGCTGGTAACCGGGAGTGTTTAGTGAAGCCAGCGTCCCCGGAGAAGAGCTACTCTCCATCTAAGCAGGAGCAGTCGACTTATGGCCAGATGAACTCGGATGGAAAACCCCAAGTTAACACTCAGCTGCACTCTTTTGAACCAACAGCAAGCTCAGATTCCAGTGTAACATCTATGTCGTTTCCCAACACTGTTTTCATCCACTCAAGCTCAAGTCTTCCAAACAAGCCCAACCCAGTCCCACCTATCCCGCCGCCACCAGCCATCGTCCTACCCTGCCTCTACAGTGTGCAGAAGTCAGAGACTTGCAATACAAAGAGCGACAGTAAGAGAAAGAGAGAGAGGAGGAAGAAGGGGAGGACTGTAGAGCTTCCTGCTCCACCTCTCCCCACACCTCGCCCCACCTCTCTCCTGGCTCCCCGACGTCCCCGCCCTCGGCCACACTACCTCGTCTCTCCAAGCCAGGTGGCTATGGCCTCTTTTAGCTCAGACAGCAACCCTCGGCAGACCTTCCAGGTATGTGCACTACTAGCAGTGCTCAACAATTGAACACTTGCCAGTTTGTTTATCAATACTGTATTTATAATATTTCTATATTCCCCCGTACAGGGAAGAAATGTCAGTGTGCCAGGAGAGGGACAACAGTGTAGTGACGGGTAATGATGAATAGAAATAAAAATACACTGTTTCATGAGCTGAAATATAAGATCCTAGAAATGTTCCATACTTACAAAAAGCTGATTTCTCTCAAATTTTGTGCACATTTGTTTAAATCCCTGTTAGTGAGCATCTCTCCTTTGTCAAGATAATCCATCCACCTGACAGGTGTGGCATATCAATAAGCTGTGTAAACAGTATGATCGTTACACAGGTGCACCTTGTGCGGGGGACAATTAAAGGCCACTCTAAAATGTGCAGTTCTGTCACACAACACAATGCCACAGATGTCTTTAAGTTTTGAGGGAGCGTGCAGTTGGCATGCTGACTGCAGGAATGTCTCTGTTGCCAGAGAATTGAATGTTTAATTTCTCTACCATAAGCCGCCGCCAACGTCGTTTTAGAGAATTTGGCAGCACGTCCAACCAGACTCACAACCGCAGACCATGTGTATGGCTTCGTGTGGGCGAGCGGTTTGCTGTTGTCGACGTTGTGAAAAGAGTGCCCCATGGTGGCAGTGGGGTTATGGTATGAGCAGGCATAAGCTACAGACAACGAACACAATTGCAATTTATCTAGATCCTCAGGCCCATTTTTTAATTTTTTTCCTGTATCTGAACGACAGATGCATATCTGTATTCCCATTCATGCGAAATCCATAGATTAGGGCCTAATTCATTTATTTCAATTGATTGATATCCTTATATGAACTGTAGTAACTCAGTAAAATCAATGAAATTGTTGTATGTTGTGTTTATATTTTTGATCAGTAGAGATTGGCCTCTTAACTGCTGGCCTTCTTCCCATAGGATATTCCCTAGCTTTCACAAGACAGAACAGAGCTACAAGGCCAGGTCCTCAAGTAGACCATGTGCACCCTCTATTAAAATGGAACCTTACTCTCCAGAGGTAACAGCCATATTATTATTTACATTATGATATTATTAAACATTAGTCATCTTGGGGCGCTATATTTATTACATGTCCAGATGTCAAGTAAGCACAAGTGTCTTTTTTGTAAGTACAAACTTTTGTCATTACAGACTGTATGTCTATTTGTGCCTATGATGTTTCCTGTAGCCTGGAGAGAGAGCACCACAGACTCAGAGGTCTCCATCTAGAACAGAAGACATGCCTCTGTCTCCTTTGGTCATCCCTGTTTCAGTTCCAGTCTCTGCGAAGACTGATCCTGACACTCCTTCATCACTCAATGTAAGTATAGGAAAAAAGAGATCAGTACAACGGTCAGTGCCTTCTTAAATAATTACTTATACACTGATAACCCCCCTGTGGTTGGTTGTGTGGCAGGCAGAGAACCCTCAGAATGGTTCAGGGAGGTCAAAGAGGAGCCGACGTCTTGACTTCATGAAGACTCTGATCATTCCTCCCCCCATGCTCCCACAGCCGTCCCCACGGAGGCTCCTAGGCGAGGAGGGTGGGGGTGCTCCCTGGTGTCGTGCAGCAGGCGGCTACCCCAGTCAGCTACGCTCCCCCATGTACCTGGCAGACCACCTGCTCAACCCCAGCTTCCAGCCTCCTCCTTACACACCCCCACCCATGCTGAGCCCCCTACGCCCAGGGACCGGCCTGTACTTCAGCACAGTGCCTTGGCTTCACCCCGGCCCTCCTCTGCCCAGCAGCTACACCGCCTCTTTGGGTTTGTTTTTCGTGTTAGGAAGTATCTTCCCAGGTTCAGAGTTTTGCCACTGAAATATATGAAGAACTTTATATTTTATGGCTTCTGCTTTTCAGATGGAGCTGATGGAATCTCCTTGATGATGGACGACACAGTGGTCAACATAGAGCCGTACGTTTCTCTCTGAAGTGTGTTCAGCCAAAGCTTTAGTGTTACAATTCATGAGAGTCAGTCTGTCTATATACGGTGCATTCTGAAATTATTCAGACCCCTTGACTTTTTCCACATTGTTACATTACAGCCTTATTCTAAAATTGATTAAATATGATTTTTCCCCCCCCATCAAACTACACATAGTACCAAATAATGCCAAAGCAAAAATTGGTTTAATTTTTAAAACTAATTTATTAAAAATATTTAACAAAAAACTTGAAATATCACATTTACGTAAGTATTCAGACCCTTTACTCAGTACTTTGTTGAAGCACCTTTGGGAGCGATTACATTCTTGAGTCTTCTTGGGTATGACGCTACAAGCTTGGTACACCTGTATTTGGAGAGTTTCTCCCATTCCTCTCTGCAGATCCTCAAGCTCTGTCAAGTTCGATGGGGAGCGTTGCTACACAGCGATTTTCAGGTCTCCAGAAATTTTAGATCGGGTTCAAGTCTGGGCTCTGGCTGGGCCACTCAAGGACATTCAGAGACTTGTCCCAAAGCCACTCCTGCGTTGTCTTGGCTGTGTGCTTAGGGTTGTTGTCCTGTTGAAAGTTGAACCTTCACCCCAGTCTGAGGCCTTGGGTACTCTGGGGCAGGTTTTCATCAAGGATCTATCTGTACTTTTCTCCGTTCATCGTTGCCTCAATCCTGACTAGTCTCCCAGTCCCTGCCGCTGAAAAACATCCCCACAGCATGATGCTGCCACCACCATGCTTCAGAGTAGGGATTGTGCCAGGTTTCCTCCAGATGTAAATCTTGTCATTCAGGCCAAAGAGTTCAATCTCAGTTTCAACAGACCAAAGAATCTTGTTTCTCATGGTCTGAGAGTCTTTCTGTGCCTTTTGGCAAACTCCAAGCGGACTGTCATGTGCCTTTTACTGAGGAGTGGCTTCCGTCTGGCCACTCTACCATAAAGGCCTGATGGTGGAGTGCTGCAGAGATGGTTGTCCTTCTGGAAGGTTCTCCCTTCTCCACAGAGGAACTCTGGAGCTCTGTCAGAGTGACCATTGGGTTCTTGGTCACCTACCTGACCAAGGCCTTTCTCCGATTGCTCAGTTTGGCGAGGCGGCCAGCTCTAGGTCTTGGTGGTTCCAAACTTCTTCCATTTAAGTATGATGGAGGCCAGCCACTGTGTTCTTGGGGATCTTCAATGCTGCATAAATGTTTTGGTGCCCTTCCCCAGATCTGTGCCTCGACACAATCCTGTCTCGGAGCTCTACGGACAATTCCTTCGACCTCATGGCTTGGTTTTTGCTCTGACATGCACTGTCAACTGTGGGACCTATATAGACAGGTGTGTGCCTTTCCAAATCATGTCCAATCAATTTAATTTACCACAGGTGGACTCCAAGTTGTAGAAACATCTCACAGATGATCAATGGAAACAGGATGCACCTGAGCTCAATTTCGAGTCTCATAGCAAAGGGTCTGAATACTTATGTAAATACGTTGTTGTTTTGTTTTTGTAAATTTGCCAACATTTCTACAAATCTGTTTTCGCTTCATCATTAGGGGGTGATGTGTGTAGATTCCTGAGGATTTGTACCTATTTGAGAATAAGGCTTTAACGGAACAAAATGCGGAAAAGGCCAAGTGGCCTGAATACTTTCCGAAGGCACTGTATAAGGAGCCTGTGTGATTTCCAGGAGAATCAACGTGGGCCAACGTTTCCAGGCTGAGATCCCACCCATTCGTAACCTGCTTCTAATGCTATATGACGAGCACCCTGCTCAGCTTGTCTGGGCTCCATGGGGAGACATATCCAGCAACGTGGAAACACAAAAAGGGGGTGTGTTTCTCTTTTTAACGATCACACACACACACGGTTGTACTATATATTGGTATGAGCTACTGTATTGGTAGTACAATTGATACTAGGTTGAATATATGCAGGTTAGGATAACATAATAATTCCAGTTTGAAAATAGACAAATTCATGGGACCAGCAGCGTTGCTGATTCTACAGGATTAGCATTGAAAACATGACCCGCGGTCGGGGAATCAAGTAATAAAGTTGCTGTAGATCATTTTTAAAACTTTGAAATGAATAGAATGACAGTAAAGCAGTTATGATATGTGTTTGCTGAGTAGTTAGCCAAAATTCACAACATATCTCACTGATGGCGAAATTTCTGTTCTGCTAAAACTCACTTCCAGCAATTTTAGCTCGCATTGCTTGTCCCATTGTTTAGAATTATTCTGCATTCATGCAAGGAGTTATGGGATATTAGAATTCTCTTGTCCTAACTTGGGTAGCTTCAACCTAGACCTGATGTCGACATGAAATGTGAGAGGTGACTTGTCGTTTTGACTGTTTTTCCAGTGACTAAACTGATAGACTTGTGCTGTTCCAGTGTGCTGCCAGGAGGGGGCACCAACACAGAGCTGGCCCTCCACTGTCTGCATGAGGTGCAGGGAGACATTCTGGTGAGCAGTACAACAGTATGGTACCTGAGCTCAGCTCAAATTGAAGACAATGTTGATTTATGACAACTTATGGTATACGTCGTGTGTTGTGTCCCTAGGCTGCACTTGATTTACTGTTAGTCAGGGGAGACTTCCGTTCCTCAACACACCCTTTGTGTGACTATCACTACCCAGGTACCCAATTTGATACTCTGAAAAGTGGAATGAAGATAAACAAGTTATGAATATTGACGCACATTTCAAGACCATTCAATTATGTTCTTTGATGTTTACATGTTTAGTTCAAGCCATGCGGTACATGCTACTAATACTTTAACTTCTCGTCATAAAACTGTCATAAAACCTATGGCTGACAGGTTCAGATGATTGGAGTCCTCAAGAGAAGAAACTATTTCGTAAAGCGCTGCTCACCCATGAGAAGGACTTCCAGCTTATTCACAGTGTGGTAAGAGAATCATAATATTGAAATGCCCAAATACACTGACTGTACAAAACATTAAGAACACCGTCCTAATATTGAGTTGCAACCCCATTTTTGCCCTCAGAACAGTCTCAATTTGTCGGGGCCTTGACTCTACAAGGTGTCAAGCATTCCACAGGGATGCTGGCCCATGTTGACTCATGCTTCCCACAGTTGTGTCAAGTTGACTGGATGTCCTTTGGGTGGTGGACCATTCTTGATACACATAGGGAAACTGTTGAGCGTGAAAAACCCAGCAGCATTTCAGTTTTTGACACAAACCGGTGCGCCTGGCACCTACTACCACACCCTGTTCAAAGGCACTTAAATCTTTTGTCTTGCCCGTTCACCCTCTGAATGGCAGACACACAATTGTCTCAATTGTCTCAAGGCTTAAAAATTCTTTAACCTGTCTCCTCCCCTTCATCTACATTGATTTGAAGGGGATTTAACAGGAGACATCAATAAGGGATCGTAGCTTTCACCTGGATTCACCTATCAGTCTATGTCATGGAAAGAGCAGGTGTTCATGTTTTGTACACTCAGTGTATACTTGTAATGTCGTGCTGCCATTGGACAGGGTATAGACAGAGAAGGAAGACTGAAGAAATGGCATTGACCTGACAGTTGTCTCACACTGAAGTTACAGACTAAGTCCGTGACACAGTGTGTGGAGTACTACTATGCAATGAAGAAGCTCAAGAAGTTCAAGCAACGCAGTCGAGGATCAGACAAAAAGGAAGCAGTTGGTGAAGAGCTTGTGAGTTTATTGTAGTATTGTATTGTAGTATTGTGTATAGTATTGTATTGTAAAATATGTATCAAACCTCCTTTACAGTACAAACAGTTATGTCAAACAAGTCGGACAATATTTTCCAGTGAAATAATTTACACTTCCTGTATATCAGCAGATGGAGTCACCTGGCTGTTGTGAGGACAACCATGTGGGACGGAGAGTGCCCAGGAGGACACTTACTAAACCAGGGAACGGGACTAAAGGGGTACAGGAGGAGCAGACTACCACAGGAGGTGCTTTGGAGTACATCTGTCGAGAGTGTGGGCGGTCAGTTGAACTTCACTAAAACGATGCCAGGGACACATCACAATGATATCGCAAAACATTGCTGTCTTGTTGAGCATTCCCTCAGTTAATTAATCCAGGATGGCATATTGACCCCCCTACCCCTCTATTTCTGAGCACCTTTGATCGTTCTCACGTCATCATAGTGACATGTACAATTCTGTCCCCATCCAGGGTATTTGACAAGGTGAAGAGTCGTAGTGCTCATATGAAAACCCACCGGCAGCAGGAGAGGGAGTGGCTGACCAGGTATGTCTGGCCTATGGGCTGCCCTGCAGACAACCCTCATCAAGGAGATCCCGGCCAGGACTCTGCCAAGGTGCCTTTACTCTACTGTACGAGAGGAATCCTCTATAGTACATAGTGGTGAGCACAGGACTGTTTCAGTTACTGGCAAGTCAAGTATATGTCGAAATCTTACACATGACCGAAATTCACTCACTATGAATTCATATTGGCAGGTATTTATTGAAAATCACTTTAAAATAATGTTTACCTAAAGAAAGCAACAACAATTTATGTTTTTTTCTCTCCAAAAAACACACCCTACTTTACTATAAGGTTTAGAACTTTATGTGATGTTGCATTCGTGTTCCTTGTCATTCTCTGTTGTTGGACAACACGTTCTGTTATTGTTGGTTCACATTGTCCTAAAGTTTCTAAACAGCATGCTCTTTTTAAGCAACCTGAAATCCTTGCTAAAATATCCTGTGCTTTTAATTACATTTGCATCAATATGAAAGCCAAAGTTTGCCTGGTATGTTCAATTGAATAATCCATTGTAAAATAATTCAGTTATTATATGAGTTATTACTCTTTGTAAACAACGACAAGACATTGACAATTGGTCATAAAAAATGCATATGAATCAGGGTTAGATCCTGGGCAGCTGAGAACAGAGAATTTATTTACTGAACTGTGGCCCGCTCCTCACAAACAGTTTTGGCCTGAGTTTAACACTTCTGGATTGGATCTTGTGTTATGTTCTTTAAGTTAAAATTCTTGATGAACAATCCACTAGTTCAGAACGAGTACGGGCTTTACCTGACTGGCATGTCCTCTATGTGAGAGTGTTGATGAAAGTTAAACTTGTTGTCTCACTCAGGTGTTGTTTTAAAATAAATGTGCTTGTCTGAACAATGTTGTTTTCAACCATTCCTTTAATTACAACAGTTTTTCCACAGTTAGTGTTTGAGACATTTCTAATTTCTAAATCGACATCATGCTGCAATTACTGTACAAGCTTTTCATTTGAACCAGTGTTTTTACTTTATGCAAACCAAGGATAACATGCATTTCTGTTGCCATTCAGCAAGAGTGACCGTACATCTACAACTTCTCACACATTTACACATAGGCTACATATTTTTGAAAGCACTTTACAATGATGTATGATGTAAATCACAACTCAAATGTAGATATGTTGGCCAGACACTATTTTACATGTAAATACAGACGCCACACAAGTGTGGCTTTGAGTCCAGTAGCTGCATTATTTGCTTTGCCTTGTCGTTGATTTTTCTGTTTCAAATATTTTTATTAAACACACACAAGAATGGTGTATAAGGTATACAAGACAGGTATACAATTCTTATCTAAACATAAAAGAGCATACAAGAACAACAAGACCCAGAGTTCTGGGTGCAGAACAAATAATACAAAACACGACATACAAAACAAGGACACGTAGAAAGAAAGAGGGAAGATGTCCCCCCCTATTCCCCCCCCCCCCCTCCCCCCTCCCAACTGCTCGGGTGGCAGGGCCATCACATGCTGCCCAAAGGTAGATTAAAATATTACAATTGAGAGTGCGTTAATAAGTACAAATTCACAGCGCCGACTCGTCCAAGTAGGAGAGGAAAGGCTGCCAGATTTGATCAAATGTTGATAATTTATTGTTCAGAATATATCTAATTCTTTCTAAGTGTACAGTGTTTGCCAATTCACTGAGCCATAATTTGGTAGAGGGCGCTTCCCTCCTCTTCCAAAACAACAATATTAGTTTTTTTGCCGAGATGAGACCGTACGAGATTAGTTGTTTTTGGGGGTTGGTTAATCCGTTTAGGGACTCAGATACTCCCAGGATTATCAGAAGCGGGTCTGGATCTATTGAAGTCTCCAAAACTTCAGAGAGGATCCCAAAAATTCCACTCCAATAACCATGCAAGCTAGAGCATAGGGCAAAGCAGTGGAGTAGTGTACCCTCCGTAGCCTGACATTTATCACATGTAGGGGATGTGTCAGGAAATATCCTATGCAGTTTAGTTTTGGAATAGTGTAATCTGTGTAATACCTTGAATTGTATGAGACGATGTCTGGAATTAATGGAGCATGTGTAGATATACTCCAAGCTCTCTTCCCAGTCTGCCACCGAGATGTCAGTCCCTAGTTCTTCCTCCCATTTTGCCTTGATGGCATCAGTGGAAGGTGTGCTAACAGATTGAAAAGCATCGTATAGACGCGATATCAGTTTATCGGATGTGGGGCATATTTTTATGCATCCGTCAAACATGGAAGGTTTAGCATTCCCAAATGTTGGGAGGTGTTTTCTAACGTAGTCTCTAATTTGTAGGTATCTGAAAAAATTACTTCTGGGAAGGTTATAAGTTTCCCTCAGCAACTCAAAGGAAGCAAAGGTCCCTTCTATGTATAAATCCCCTATGGTACTTATCCCCAACTCTCCCCATCGCTCAAAGGTGTTATCAAGGTTAGAAGGGGCAAAGGAGGGATTCCTGGCGACAGGGAGCATGAATGACATTGGTCTAAGCTCAAAGTGGACTTTAATTTGCTTCCAGATTCGGACTGTGCTATGTATAATAGGATTGTTACAATAAAGTGACATCTCCAGATTGACAGGCGACAAAATCACAGCGCCAATAGAGAAGGGGTGACACTCCTCACGCTCCATACTAAGCCAGCTGGATGCCGGAAGTACGTCAGCAGAAACGTAACAATGCGGAGGTTAGCGGCCCAGTAATAAAATATAAAATTTGGGAGAGACAATCCTCCTTCCAGCTTGGATTTACAGAGGTGTTTTTTACCTATCCTGTGTGTTTTATAATCCCAGATGAAAGGATTGATAATTGAGTCCAGTTGTTTATGAAAGGATTTAGGTATGAATACTGGGATGTTCTGATATAGGTAGAGCAGTTGTGGGAGGAAGACCATTTTAATGGCATTAATTCTTCCGAGCAGAGAAATTGGGAAAGTTCTCCAAAATAGTATGTTTGCTTTGAGTTTTTGCATCAGAGAGGGGAAATTCTCTTTAAATAGTAAGGAGTATTGTTTGGTAACTACAATTCCTAGGTAGGTAAATTTTTCTGAAGATAACTTAAATGGGAGATGTTCTAGCCAGGAGGTATTTTGCGACCGTATGGGCATTAATTCACTCTTGTTCCAATTTATTCTGTATCCCAAGAAGGTACCAAACAAATGGATCACATCAAGAATAGCTGGGATACTAGCCTGTGGTTCTGTTACATAGAGGAGGATGTCATCTGCGTATAGAGAGATCTTATTTAGAGTATCTTTAGTATTATAGCCGTGTATTGCTGCATGAGATCTAATCGTCTGAGCGAGCGGTTCGATAATTAGGGCGAAGAGCATAGGCGACAGCGCACAACCCTGCCTTGTCCCCCTGTTGAGGTTAAATCGGGGCGACAATGATTGGTTAGTGAGTATTCTGGCACAGGGGTTCCTATATAAAAGCTGGATCCAATTTATGAACCTATCTCCAATATTAAATTTCTGTAGGACCTTGAATAGATAGGGCCACTCAACTTGGTCAAAGGCCTTTTCGGCGTCAAGAGATATGACGGCAAGGTCCACGTTGGGTAACCTCTGAGAATACATAATATTGAAGAGGCACCTGAGATTGAAGAATGAGTTTCTGTTAGGGATAAAGCCGGTCTGATCCGAATGGACCAATTTGCCAATTGAAGTGCTAAGCCTGTTAGCCAGAGTTTTTGCTAAAATCTTTTGGTCTGTATTAAGGAGAGATATTGGTCTGTATGACCCTACCTCTTCTGGATCTTTACCCTTCTTATGTATAACTGTAATGAACGCTTCGTCCAAAGTAGAAGGGAGAGCTCCATCCTCATTGGCCTGAACCAACATTTTGTGCAGATAGCGAGAGAGCATGTTGCTGAATGTTTTATAGAATTCACCAGGGTATCCATCTGGGCCCGGGGTCTTGCCACTCTATAGAGATTTAATTGTTTCTCGAATTTCATCAAGAGATATTTCCTTATTCAGGAAGTTAGAATCTTCCTGGTTCAGGGCAGGAAGACTACAGTCCTCCAAAAATGTTTGCATAATTAAGGGTTTAGGATCCGCTTTAGATGTATATAGAGTCTCATAAAACTGCCGGAATCTGTCATTGATGTCTTTGGGGGAAGAGAGTAATTCCCCAGATGCAGATTTAACCCTGTGAATCATTCGGTCACTCACATTTTTTCGAAGTTGTCTGGCGAGTAATTTGTGTGGTTTGTCACCAAACTCAAAATATTTTTGCTTGGCATAGAGAAAAGATTTAGCAATTTTAGCTGAGAGAATCTGATTATATTCAAATTTTAAAGAGGTAAGTTTCTCCATAGATGGGTGGCTAGCATTCTCCCTATCCAGTAAGTGAATTTGTCCCTCCAGTTCTTCCAGTTTTCCTCTGTTTTGCCTACTCCTGGCAGCCTGAAAGGAGATGATACAGCCTCTCAGATAAGCCTTCAGTGTTTCCCACAATAATGCTGGGGAGGTCTCTGTGTTGTCGTTGGTATCAAAGAAAAATGTAATTTGGTCTTTAAGATATTCACAGAATGTTGGTTCTGTGAGGAGCTGAGGATTCAACCTCCAGACCCTCTCGTTTGGTACAATGTCACCCAATCTCAGGGAGAAGGTGAGTGGACTGTGGTCCGAGATTATAATATCATGATACCTCACATTACAGGTATAAGGGAGTAGTCTAGCATCCAACAAAAAGTAGTCAATTCGAGTGTAAACCTTGTGAACATGAGAGTAAAAGGAGTATTCCCTACCCGTAGGGTTAGCGATCCTCCATATATCAAATAAGTTAGAATTTTTTATGTAGGTATTCAAGAATTCGCTTGAATAGGAGGTAGTTGTCGTTGATTTTTCAAACTCTGCATCCAAGATGAGTTGAAGTCAGATACATCTTGGGCATGAATGGAGGCCTATGCACAACATAGTTCTTTACTTTATAAAATAAGGTATGTAGACTGATCACAACTTCTCCCCTCCCAACCAAGCCTTGCTCTCATAGGACACTAAAGACTGATACAGAGTCTGCTTGGCTCCATTCCTGTCACTGCCCCTCTCTTCATGCCCTGTAGACCCTCCCATCAGTTTCTCCACATAGTCACTGTTCTGGTGAAGGAATAGAATATGATCTAAATGCTGGGGCCCCAGAATGGCCCTGCGTTGAGCAACAGTAGTCTCTCTAGGAGCAAAGGCCCTGTCTGCAGGCACAGCAGTAGCAGGGATAGCCAGAAATGTGCGGGCAAGTCTGGCCACGGCAGGGAAGCGATGCTCCTTAGAGCGCCACCAGTGGAGAGGTGACAGGCTGCGTTTGCACAGCGGCTCTGCAATGTAGTTCCCCAGCTGTTGGTGGATCTCAGGCATTCGCTCAGTGGGATCCTCTCCAAGCAGTATGTCGTACATGCTTTTGGGCACATGACTCACTTGCCTATAAGCAGGGGGCTGCAGGTCTCCTTTTAACAGGCTAGACAGTCCTGCTACTCTCCTGGGACCATTTCCAGCACTGCAGCGCGAGCCTTCACCCAGTCCCTCTCCACTGACCTGTGACGGGGCAGTCTGGGACAGCCCCTTTAACTGTTGCTGCAGCACAATAATGTCCCCCTCTTCATTTGATTCACAGGACACAGGTGAATCCAGAGGAGCAATGGTTGACTGTGAGTGATCCAATCCCCGATTCCTCACTTCCTTTTCCCTTCCCTCTTCGCCATCCTCATCCTCGCCTCCTTTGTCACACTCTCTGCTCATTTCCTCCACCTCTATTTGTGCTTGGGCAGATAATAGTTCCTTGACCTTGTCGTGCAGCCTACTACGTGCATGTGGGCTGAGGAAGCGCAGCTCCTTAAACCTTGGGTCCAGGAATGAGGAGAGGACGGCAGGGCTGTCCAGTAAGGCTTCCTCTTCACCCAGTCTCCACTGTCGCTCCATCCCTGACCGCACCGTCTCCATTACTCCCCGAGCCACAGGGCAGCTGGTCTCTGCGATATGTTGCTCTAGGACACGAGATACACCATGCAGGCACGGCATAAGGGCGGAGATGGACAAATTGATGTCCTCGCTCAAGAAGGAGGCAGCGATGCGCACGGTCTTAAGTACTGGCACCAGTTCCTGGAGGAGGCGCCACTGGTGGTCCGCTAAATTTGGAGCAGCTTTCTGCTCCTCGAGAACGGAGCTCACCACCCACTTCAGCTCGAGCAGACTCTCACACATGTCGATAGCAGTCGCCCAGCGCCCTGGGTCATCCAGCACTAGACAAGCGCCTGCCTTATTCGCCGCTTCTGCCTTGTGGATCAGAGCGGCGGCAGCAGGTGCATCATGCTGGAAATGTGAGATAATCCTGCGGGCCTCCGCAAGAGCCTGTCTGACAGGTTCCATCCATAGTCCGTCCTGGATGCAGAGTTTGAGGGCTTCCCCTGCACAGTGTAACGCTACCCAGCCTTCTGGGAGATCCTGAGGTGATTGGTGTGGTCCAGCAGTACGATTAACTTTTTCTTTCGGAACTCCCATATTCTCAGTCCCTTTGGCCTCCGAGATCCTGGGAGTGTCATGTACAACACAGAAAACAGAGCTCTGGGGAAGATGGAATTCAGAGAGAACTGCCTTCAGCGTGTCCCCAAATTGAATGAACCCTCTTTCACAAATCTTCTCCCTGATATCGGGCATGGGACAGGTCTGCAGCACACAACGGGCCAAGCGCCAGTCTTTGTCAACAAAATGTGCACTTACAGTGAAGAAGAGGCGACCGCCTGCTCCCACCGCACAACCTGCTACGGACTGCCAGTACTCAGTGCAAAGTGTTATGCAACGTGGAGCCAGGCCAGACTGAAGATACTGCTGCAGGTGCCGTTTCAGAACATCATAGTGATGCCAAAGGAGGCTGCCAAGCTGAGAGGGAGACGGCACTGGGTACTGTGGTTCTAAGTAGCTCAATAGAAGACGAAATCCCCTCTCCTCCACCACAGACAGTGGCTGAAAGTCCCTGTACACCATTTCCAATATTAGGTAAGTCAGAACCCCAGTACGCTTGCCATTGGATTCTTTGGTGGTGATACCACTATGGCTGGTGACAGGGATTGCATTGGCACCGCCTCCTACATCTAGGGGAGGAGCACATGTGATTCGGGCACGTTTGGCCATCCCTTGTTCAGGAGATAAGTCAGCATCCTGCTGCTCCTCTTTTACAACTATGTGCAAATCTGTCTGGAACATACATGTGTTGGCTGTGGCAGATGTAGTAGAGATGTTGCAGGGGAATCCGGGCTGGGCCCTTGGCTGGAGTGATGTAGCTGGAATCGGGGCCCCGGCCACTGCTGTGTTATCAAGTACAGGTGGCGCGTTGTCGCGTATATTATGTTTGCGGACAAGGTGCTCCCTCATAGTCGTAGTGCTGTTGTGAAAAGACAACTGCCTCTTGCATATATTACACTCAACATACATCTCATTAAGCTGGATGTAGTAATTCCAAACGGTTGACTTGCGCCTATCCAGAACCAGTCCTGTTGCTCCCCGTTCGCCCCTTCTCCTCAAATTTGGGGCCAGACTGCTGGACAGGGGGTACCCTCGGAAATCCATGTTCCCTCGGAAATCCATGTTAGAGTTGTCGGAGATCACTGGAATGGAAGATAAAAAACATTTTTGTTCAGTGTTCGGTTAAATTGTGTTTTGTTACATAGCTTCCAAATATTAAGATGTACAAATAATTGCCATGTAACTCGATCAGTAGCCTACTACACAGTAACAACTAATTCAAACGGGCACAGCAAACATGCACCAATTGTAGGATGATGATGATACACCATCATTTTTAAAATGTTGTTTTATTTTTACCCCCCTTCTCTCCCCAATTTCGTGGTATCCAATTGTTAGTAATTACTATCTTGTCTCATCGCTACAACTCCCGTACCGGCTCGGGAGAGACGAAGGTCGAAAGCCATGTGTCCTCCGAAACACAACCCAATCAAGCCGCACAGCTTCTTAACACAGCGCGCCTCCAACCCGGAAGCCAGCCGCACCAATGTGTCGGAGGAAACACCGTGCACCTGGCTACCTTGGTTAGCGCCCACTGCGCCCGGCCCGCCACAGGAGTCGCTGGGATACACCATCATTTTTGGCATGCATTGAGATTTTCCTTTCTATATATATTCAAAACAGAATAACGATCTCAATATGTTCTCCTGACTGAAATATTTTCACCGCCAAGGAGTTTGAGGTTCCTAAACTCCTGGGCTGTCTCAATTCAGACTAGGGACCGTTGATCACCTGAGATAAACAATTATGTCCAACCAGCCACTAATTACCTAGAGTCCAGAATAATTTGAATATGAAAAATAAAACATTCACACAAATATAAGAACCCCACGTGAATACCTTCATAAAATTACGGCGCTCGTTGTTTCTCTATCAACAGCTGGAGATTTTTGACCCGTAAAATATCAAATACTTTGGGATATAGTCAAACGTTCATGCGCTCCAGATAACCTCTTAAAAACGAGAAACCGTCAAATAACCAAATACAATTTTGCCCAATGAACACATATATGATATCCTAAAATACCTGTGTTTTTTTCCCCCGCAAATGGTATTGCAAGCGTATATTGCTGTGATGGTAGGAAAAGCTTTGCTCACAATGAGAACAGTAGACTGTGCTTTTTTTTAGCATCCAATTTAAAGCCAAAACGTCTATGTAAACTTCAACTGAGTGGTTGATAGTCATCCATTGTTTGTAGTAATATTTCGGTGATAGGCGCAATGACACAAATGTATCCAGAAGTATTCTTCCTACAACAACGTATCACAGCAGGAGCGTATTCATTATGGAAACCGTTTACCGAAACAAATGGTACGAAATGGGAGTTGTCCAATAGAAACTGTCGTTTGCTGTTTCCGTTTGTAGTAAACGGAAGCAATTTTGCAACAGACGAAACACCCAATGTTGCCTACCATCACGTGTTTTTATGACAGATCACCTGATTTGTACTTCCGGCTTCAGTGTGACGTGACGGTATAATAACAACGGATGTTACGCGTTGCTAAATGTAAATACAGAGCTTACTGTGGTCTGCATTGAATACCACGTACAATTTCCAGAGCTAACGAAGAATAAATTGTTTAAAAAATATGGATAATTCTGGGAAAGAGAAGGAGGCTTTGGCTCTCATCGCTGAGGCTGATAAAAAGATGAAATCCTCAAGAGGATTTGGGGCTTTGTTCGGGTATGTGCCAAATAAGTTTAGCTATCCTAGTTAGCTTATTTGATTTGTATTAGCTAGCTACGACTAATTCAGATCACCATCCCATATGTATTTTAACATCAAAGTATGGACCTACGAAAGTACTCACCTAAGAATAATTATATATAAGATGACAACGTTGACTAGCAAGCTATGCTACACCAAATTGTGAGCCACAGGGAGTATTCAGTCAAATATTCCCTTCTCATCTAGCCTGGCTATATCAAATTTCTTCCTTGTTCGTTCATTGCCATGCCAAACATGTTTAGTATTGATATGTAGTATTCATAAGGTCTAAACAGCATTATCTGTGTATTTCTCCAGAGGTTCATCCCGGAAATATGAGGAAGCGTGTGACATGTATGTGAGGGCAGCAAACATGTTCAAAATGGCCAAAAATTGGAGTGGTAAGATTTGGTTCGAGTTTTATAGTGGACATTTAGAACAAGCGGGATTATGTTGGATGTAACCAACCTAATATTGGTTCACATTTTGTTCCAGCTGCTGGTAACGCATTCTCCCAAGCAGCACACCTCCATCTGCAGATGGACAACAAACTTGATGGAGCCATCAACTTACTTAATGCAGGCAATGCTTTCAAAAAAGCAGACCCACAAGGTAAATCCCATTTTACTAAAGAGATTGCAATTGCATTATCAAAATTATAGTTGGGTTTATGGAACAGACATTACATATAAATTGTATTATATCCTCAATTGTTGAACAATTTGTGCCACTGTGTATGCCCTATTACAGTGGTCACGAACCTTTGATTGAGCATACATTTAAATAATTTTACTGGGCTGATGGTGCCTGCATCTGATGGTCAGTCTCAGCGGAGGGAGAGAGCAGAAGACTGAGGGTCCGTCTCTCAACATCCATCCGCTCTCCCTTTCCTCCACTGACCAAAAAGGGACACCGTCTTCCAGCTGATGGCAACTCTGCCTCATGCACAAATTCATGTTGTTACTCATATGAACAGAGAAAGTGAAATATTCCTTGAAATTAAAAAACACCCAAGTCGCTAATAATAACAACACAAACCTATAGATACACTTTCCTACTCATTCATTACTGCTGCACTGCCTGTTGTAATGCTGAGTGGAAATAGAAAGAACGTGCATTTTATGGCTTAAAAAAGTGTTGACAGTGCTGAGTAAGAACTTAAACATGAACTCACTCATAAAAACAGCAGCTCTTTGCTGTATTTGTTGACAGTCTCTCTAGTCATGGTTTTTAAACGTTTTGAAATCTCAGTATACATTTTGTGGTAGATTTCTTTTATGCCTGCTACGTTACTGCAGACTCAGTCATCTGAGCAATCTGATTGGCCATGGGTGGCATAGTGCACTTGATTTCCTCTCCATGCCCACCGGGAAGGCAGAGTTTGTACCTTCAGACACATGAAATGGCAACAGTTTGCTTAGGGCAGCGCAGTGCAGCTGAATTGGCTGCACCTACCACCAACAGCCCAAGACTAATAAAAAAAATAGGAACACAAGGCTTTATCGTTGGGTTCTTTACTGCAATGTTTGGCGATCGACAGGTTGGCGACCACTGCCCTATTAGAATCATTAGAAACAGTGATTCCTGTTTGACTTCGATTCTATTTGAATGTACTTTTTATCTCCACAGAGGCCATCAACTGCCTGAACCAAGCCATTGAAATTTACACAGACATGGTGAGAAGCTAGGAGTATTTCTGCATTTACTACACAGTGTAACAAATAACTAAATCTCAAGCCTGCTCAATGAGAGTAAAATTGTGCCTAGTGTTCAGGAGCACTAGCTGTAGGGTGTTGATTATTATTTCACCTCTTCTGGTCTGCAGGGCCGTTTCACCATTGCAGCCAAACACCACATATCTATTGCTGAGATATACGAGAGTGAGCTGTTAGACGTTGATAAGGTCAGTTACCCAAGCCTTATAGGGTGTTGTATCCTGTAATGTACTGTTTTTTTTTATTTTTAGATCTTTCACATATTTCAGCCTTTGATATTAATAAGTGGCCATGACTAGTACATGTACCTCTTTAATCCACAGGCCATTGCTCACTATGAACAGGCAGCAGATTACTACAAAGGGGAGGAGTCAAACAGGTGTTTCAATGTTCTGGCATAATCTCTTATGGTTTTATTGGTCTATTCCATCCCACTTTTCATACATTTCTTTTAGTGTTGTGTGTCTTTTGAACTGATTATTTTCCTGCCAATCTAATTGTAGTGCTGCAAATAAGTGCCTTTTGAAAGTAGCCACCTATGCTGCCCAACTGGAACAGTACCAAAAAGCCATTGAAATTTATGAACAGGTGTGTATTAAATTACCAATTAACTGCTATAGTGGGCTTTCCCAATTACCTTTTTTTATGAGTTTGTTTCTTGTGATGCTTAGATTGGAACATATGCAATGGACAGCGTCCTGTTGAAGTATGGCGCTAAAGACCACTTCTTCAAAGCAGCTCTTTGTCACTTCTGTGTGGACATGCTTAATGCAAGGGTGAGTCTTTGTTTTCCTCATACCTACACATCGACACTTTGCCTCTATGTAGTAGTTTTGACTTTGCTCTGATCTGTTGTCTACCGTCAGCTGTCTGTACAGAGATATGAGGAAATGTTCCCAGCCTTCTCAGACGCTAGAGAATGCAAACTGGTTAAGGTAGGTCTATTATCAAATCATGGGTCACTATGTTTGTGTGTTGTATTTCTGCTTTATTTTCTCTTTGAATGGCTTTAAATCTGAGTGGATATAAAAGCAAACATGACACATTTAATGAGGGATACGTATTGTGACGGTGTACAATAAAATGCCTTCTGCTGTCATTTTAACAGAAACTTCTAGATGCATATGAGGAACATGATGTGGATGCATTCACTGATGCGGTAGGTTTTTCTCATGCCATTTCATGATGACAGAATTAAATCTTTAAATGATGTTTGTCTGTTGAACCAGTTCTCCTTCTCTAACAGGTGAAAGACTTTGACTCCATCTCAAGATTGGATCAGTGGAACACCACTATGTTACTTCGGATCAAGAAACAAATACAGGATGATGAGAGCGACCTTCGCTAATCCTTCCCCCTGCCAATCCATCAGAACACACCTGGAAGTTTACCGCTATATATATATTTTTTTTTCATGTCACATTCCTGAATAACTTTCCATTTTTCTCTCTGGCTGGTCTCATCCTTTAATCACAGGCATTGAACCCTTTAAATGAGTGTTTCCTGTCTATCTATTAATCTCTGTGTTGTCAAGCAATTAGGGTGCTGGCCCAGACACCAAAGATAAACTACTGGCAAAATCCTGTGTAGAATAGCACCAGGTAGATAATGAAGTGTAGCTATTAGCTATCCCATCCAAATAAGGTGGATAATTACCTGAGACTAAACATTGTCGTGGTTTATTTCTTGTCATGTGTTGTTTTCTATCACAGTAACTCCACGTCACTTTTAGGTAATGTACATCCTGGACATTTCCAGAGGCAACATTATATAGTACTGGAACAAACTGTCATGGACTGGTTTGTTAAACAGTGTTTCAGTTGTAAAATGTCAAGGCTTCTAATTTACTTATTTGAAGTATGTTGGGCATTGCTCAATGCTGCTCTTGTTTTAGACAATAGGAAAGTCATCAGCCAAATAAGTTTTTGTTGGGCATCTTATATTGGGTTTAGACTTTGGAAGAGATGGTAAACATTTTTCAACTCTGTAGAAGAGTATACATTATTTCAGAGGAGTCTGCTAGCAGCCATTCCCTTTTTAATTATTTATTCATCTCTTAAATGTTAACATGTTGAATTAATTATTCAATAGATACTATTTCTATGTTGTCATTCCAAAGGAAATCGCTTTAAATTCCCACACAGGGAGTTGGATTTACCTCAGTGCTATGGGTAGAACTAAGATGATTACTAGCAGCCTGCCCATGTGCATAAAGGTGGTGGCTTATTACAATCTTGCACATAACCATTTTTATTTATTTCCCATCTTGATTAATCTTTGATTAAACATTTTGTTTTAAATGATAAAATTATCT
This sequence comes from Oncorhynchus mykiss, assembly GCF_057628025.1. Lineage (NCBI taxonomy): Eukaryota > Metazoa > Chordata > Actinopteri > Salmoniformes > Salmonidae > Oncorhynchus > Oncorhynchus mykiss. The sequence goes on from NC_143031.1 coordinate 46,097,598, forward strand.
TGTGGCTTGATTTAATAAGAGGTAACGCAAAGTATACAGTTGATGTCGGAAGTTTACATACGCTTAGGTTGGAGTCATCAAAACTCGTTTATCAACCACTCCACAAATTTCTTGTTAACAAACTATAGTTTTGGTAAGTTGGTTAGGACATCTACTCTGTGCATGACACAAGTCATGTGAAAAAAGCAGACCCACAAGGTAAATCCCATTTTACTAAAGAGATTGCAATTGCATTATCAAAATTATAGTTGGGTTTATGGAACAGACATTACATATAAATTGTATTATATCCTCAATTGTTGAACAATTTGTGCCACTGTGTATGCCCTATTACAGTGGTCACGAACCTTTGATTGAGCATACATTTAAATAATTTTACTGGGCTGATGGTGCCTGCATCTGATGGTCAGTCTCAGCGGAGGGAGAGAGCAGAAGACTGAGGGTCCGTCTCTCAACATCCATCCGCTCTCCCTTTCCTCCACTGACCAAAAAGGGACACCGTCTTCCAGCTGATGGCAACTCTGCCTCATGCACAAATTCATGTTGTTACTCATATGAACAGAGAAAGTGAAATATTCCTTGAAATTAAAAAACACCCAAGTCGCTAATAATAACAACACAAACTTATAGATACACTTTCCTACTCATTCATTACTGCTGCACTGCCTGTTGTAATGCTGAGTGGAAATAGAAAGAACGTGCATTTTATGGCTTAAAAAAGTGTTGACAGTGCTGAGTAAGAACTTAAACATGAACTCACTCATAAAAACAGCAGCTCTTTGCTGCATTTGTTGACAGTCTCTCTAGTCATGGTTTTTAAACGTTTTGAAATCTCAGTATACATTTTGTGGTAGATTTCTTTTATGCCTGCTACGTTACTGCAGACTCAGTCATCTGAGCAATCTGATTGGCCATGGGTGGCATAGTGCACTTGATTTCCTCTCCATGCCCACCGGGAAGGCAGAGTTTGTACCTTCAGACACATGAAATGGCAACAGTTTGCTTAGGGCAGCGCAGTGCAGCTGAATTGGCTGCACCTACCACCAACAGCCCAAGACTAATAAAAAAAATAGGAACACAAGGCTTTATCGTTGGGTTCTTTACTGCAATGTTTGGCGATCGACAGGTTGGCGACCACTGCCCTATTAGAATCATTAGAAACAGTGATTCCTGTTTGACTTCGATTCTATTTGAATGTACTTTTTATCTCCACAGAGGCCATCAACTGCCTGAACCAAGCCATTGAAATTTACACAGACATGGTGAGAAGCTAGGAGTATTTCTGCATTTACTACACAGTGTAACAAATAACTAAATCTCAAGCCTGCTCAATGAGAGTAAAATTGTGCCTAGTGTTCAGGAGCACTAGCTGTAGGGTGTTGATTATTATTTCACCTCTTCTGGTCTGCAGGGCCGTTTCACCATTGCAGCCAAACACCACATATCTATTGCTGAGATATACGAGAGTGAGCTGTTAGACGTTGATAAGGTCAGTTACCCAAGCCTTATAGGGTGTTGTATCCTGTAATGTACTGTTTTTTTTTATTTTTAGATCTTTCACATATTTCAGCCTTTGATATTAATAAGTGGCCATGACTAGTACATGTACCTCTTTAATCCACAGGCCATTGCTCACTATGAACAGGCAGCAGATTACTACAAAGGGGAGGAGTCAAACAGGTGTTTCAATGTTCTGGCATAATCTCTTATGGTTTTATTGGTCTATTCCATCCCACTTTTCATACATTTCTTTTAGTGTTGTGTGTCTTTTGAACTGATTATTTTCCTGCCAATCTAATTGTAGTGCTGCAAATAAGTGCCTTTTGAAAGTAGCCACCTATGCTGCCCAACTGGAACAGTACCAAAAAGCCATTGAAATTTATGAACAGGTGTGTATTAAATTACCAATTAACTGCTATAGTGGGCTTTCCCAATTACCTTTTTTTATGAGTTTGTTTCTTGTGATGCTTAGATTGGAACATATGCAATGGACAGCGTCCTGTTGAAGTATGGCGCTAAAGACCACTTCTTCAAAGCAGCTCTTTGTCACTTCTGTGTGGACATGCTTAATGCAAGGGTGAGTCTTTGTTTTCCTCATACCTACACATCGACACTTTGCCTCTATGTAGTAGTTTTGACTTTGCTCTGATCTGTTGTCTACCGTCAGCTGTCTGTACAGAGATATGAGGAAATGTTCCCAGCCTTCTCAGACGCTAGAGAATGCAAACTGGTTAAGGTAGGTCTATTATCAAATCATGGGTCACTATGTTTGTGTGTTGTATTTCTGCTTTATTTTCTCTTTGAATGGCTTTAAATCTGAGTGGATATAAAAGCAAACATGACACATTTAATGAGGGATACGTATTGTGACGGTGTACAATAAAATGCCTTCTGCTGTCATTTTAACAGAAACTTCTAGATGCATATGAGGAACATGATGTGGATGCATTCACTGATGCGGTAGGTTTTTCTCATGCCATTTCATGATGACAGAATTAAATCTTTAAATGATGTTTGTCTGTTGAACCAGTTCTCCTTCTCTAACAGGTGAAAGACTTTGACTCCATCTCAAGATTGGATCAGTGGAACACCACTATGTTACTTCGGATCAAGAAACAAATACAGGATGATGAGAGCGACCTTCGCTAATCCTTCCCCCTGCCAATCCATCAGAACACACCTGGAAGTTTACCGCTATATATATATTTTTTTTTCATGTCACATTCCTGAATAACTTTCCATTTTTCTCTCTGGCTGGTCTCATCCTTTAATCACAGGCATTGAACCCTTTAAATGAGTGTTTCCTGTCTATCTATTAATCTCTGTGTTGTCAAGCAATTAGGGTGCTGGCCCAGACACCAAAGATAAACTACTGGCAAAATCCTGTGTAGAATAGCACCAGGTAGATAATGAAGTGTAGCTATTAGCTATCCCATCCAAATAAGGTGGATAATTACCTGAGACTAAACATTGTCGTGGTTTATTTCTTGTCATGTGTTGTTTTCTATCACAGTAACTCCACGTCACTTTTAGGTAATGTACATCCTGGACATTTCCAGAGGCAACATTATATAGTACTGGAACAAACTGTCATGGACTGGTTTGTTAAACAGTGTTTCAGTTGTAAAATGTCAAGGCTTCTAATTTACTTATTTGAAGTATGTTGGGCATTGCTCAATGCTGCTCTTGTTTTAGACAATAGGAAAGTCATCAGCCAAATAAGTTTTTGTTGGGCATCTTATATTGGGTTTAGACTTTGGAAGAGATGGTAAACATTTTTCAACTCTGTAGAAGAGTATACATTATTTCAGAGGAGTCTGCTAGCAGCCATTCCCTTTTTAATTATTTATTCATCTCTTAAATGTTAACATGTTGAATTAATTATTCAATAGATACTATTTCTATGTTGTCATTCCAAAGGAAATCGCTTTAAATTCCCACACAGGGAGTTGGATTTACCTCAGTGCTATGGGTAGAACTAAGATGATTACTAGCAGCCTGCCCATGTGCATAAAGGTGGTGGCTTATTACAATCTTGCACATAACCATTTTTATTTATTTCCCATCTTGATTAATCTTTGATTAAACATTTTGTTTTAAATGATAAAATTATCTTGTGGCTTGATTTAATAAGAGGTAACGCAAAGTATACAGTTGATGTCGGAAGTTTACATACGCTTAGGTTGGAGTCATCAAAACTCGTTTATCAACCACTCCACAAATTTCTTGTTAACAAACTATAGTTTTGGTAAGTTGGTTAGGACATCTACTCTGTGCATGACACAAGTCATTTTTCCAACAATTGTTTACAGATTATTTCACTTATAATTCACTGTGTCAATTCCAGTGGGTCATAAGTTTACATACACTAAGTTGACTGTGCCTTAAAACAGCTTGGAAAATTCCATAAAGTGATGTCATAGCTTTAGAAGCTTCTGATGGGCTAATTGACATAATTTGAGTCAATTGGAGGTGTACCTGTGGATGCATTTTAAGGCCGACCTTCAAAACTCAGTGCCTCTTTTCTTGACATTGTGGGAAATCAAAAGAAATCAGCCAAGACCTCAGAAAAAAATTGTAGACCACAAGTCTGGTTCATCCTTAGGAGAAATCTCCAAACACCTGAAGGTACAACGATCATCTGTACAAACAATAGTATGCAAGTATAAACACCATGGGACCACACAGCCGTCATACCGCTCAGGAAGGAGATGTGTTCTGTCTCCTAGAGATGAACGTACTTTGGTGCGAAAAGTGCAAATCAATCCCAAAACAACAGCAAAGGACCTTGTGAAGATGCTGGAGGAAACAGGTACAAAAGTACCTTTATCCACAGGAAAACGAGTCCTATATCGACATAACCTGAAAGGCCGCTCAGCAAGGAAGATGTCACTGCTCCAAAACCGCCATAAAAAAGCCAGACTACGGTTTGCAACTGCACATGGGGACAAAGATCATACTTTTGGAGAAATGTCCTCTGGTGTGATGAAACAAAAATATAACTGTTTGGCCATAATGACCATCGTTACGTTTGGAGGAAAAAGGGGGAGGCTTGCAAGCCGAAGAAAACAATCCCAATCGTGAAGCATGGGGTTGGCAGCATCATGTTGTGGGGGTGCTTTGCTGCAGGAGGGACGGGTGCACTTCACAAAATAGATAGCATCATGAGGTCGGGAAATTATAAGGATATGTTGAAGCAAAATCTCAAGACATCAGGCAGGAAGTTAAAGCTTGCTCGCAAATGGGTCTTCAAAATGGACAATGACCCCAAGCATACTTCCAAAGTTGTGGCAAAATGGCCAACAAAGTCAAGGTATTGGAGTGGCCATCGCAAATCCCTGACCTCATCCTACAGAAAATGTGTGGGCAGAACTGAAAAAGTGTGTGCAAGCAAGGAGGCCTACAAACCTGACTCAGTTACACCAGCTCTGTCAGGAGGAACAGGCCAAAATTCACCCAACTTATTGTGGGAAGCTTGTGAAAGGCTACCTGAAACGTTTGACCCAAGTTCAACAATTTAAATGCAATGCTACCAAATACTAATTGAGTGTATGTAAACTTCTGACCCACTGGGAATGTGATGAAATAATTAAAAGCTGAAATAAATCATTCTCTCTATATTATTCGGACATTTCACATTCTTAAAATAAAGCAGTGATCCTGACTGACCTAAGAGAGGGAATTTTTACTATGGTTAAATGTCAGGAATTGTGAAAATTTGGCTAAGGTGTATGTAAACTTACGACTTGAACTGTATATCCATTACACATTAGTCAAACATCTGTATTACAGCGCAACAGATTAAACAGAAGGATGATGATAGTTAATGATCCTGCTTACTTTCATTTACAGAATTGTTTCTAACCTAATTCACAGGGTTAGCAGAGATTCAACAAATAATGAAATGTTTTACCTATTGCGTTACATTGCCATGCATTCTGTGTTTTATTTTTATGCCAAATTAATACAAAATCTGTCCTTCTTATTCTCTACCTCTTTTATGGTTATAGAGATATACATTACCAGTCAAAAGTTTAGACACACATACTCATTCAATGGGTTTTCTTTATTTTTACTATAGTAGAATAATAATGAAGACATCAACACTATGAAATAACACATGGAATCATGTAGTAACCAAAAAAGTGTTCAAAGTAGCCACCCTTTGCCCTGATGACAGCTTTGCACTCTTGGCATTCTCTCAGCCAGCTTCACCTGGAATGCTTTCCCAACAGTCTTGAAGGAGTTCCCACATATACTGAGCACTTGTTGGCTGCTTTTCCTTCACTCTACTGTCCAACTCATCCCAAACCATTTCAATTGGGTTGAGGTCGGGTGATTGTGGAGGCCAGGTCATCTGATGCAGCACTCCAGCACTCTCCTTGGTCAAATAGTCATTGTCCTGTTTAAAAACAAATGATAGTCCCACTAAGCGCAAACAAGATGGGATGGCGTATCGCTGCAGAATGCTGTGGCAGCCATGCTGGTTGGACTCATCAGACCAAAGGACAGATTTCCACCGGTCTAATGTCCATTGCTCGTGTTTCTTGGACCAAGCAAGTCTCTTCTTCTTATTGGTGTCCTTTAGTAGTGGTTTCTTTGCAGAAATTCAACCATAAAGGCCTGATTCACGCAGTCTCTTCTGAACAGTTGATGTTGAAATGTGTCTGTCACTTGAACTCTTAAGCAGTTATTTGGGCTGCAATTTCTGAGGCTGGTAACTCTAATTAACTTATCCTCTGCAGCAGAGGTAACTCTGGGTCTTCCTTTCCTGTGGCGGTCCTGATGAGAGCCAGTTTCATCACAGCGCTTGATGGTTTTTGCGACTGAACTTGAAGAAATTAACAAGGCACACCTGTTAATTGAAATGCATTCCAGATGACTACCTCATGAAGCTGGTTGAGAGAATGCCACGAGTGTGCAACGCTATCATCAAGGCAAAGGGTGACTATTTGAAGAATCTCAAATATAAAACATATTTTGATTTGTTTAACACTTTTTGGGTTTCTACATGATTCCATGTGTTATTTCATAGTTTTGATGTCTTCACTAGTATTCTACAATGTAGAAAATAGCAAAAATAAAGAAAAACCCTGGAATGAGTAGGTGTGTGCAAACTTTTGACTGGTACTGCATATACTTATTGAAGGCTCACCCCACATGTTCTGACATGGCCAATTAAGGACAGGAGCAATTACTGAGGTATTCAGTTACTTGCCTGCTTCATGTGGAAAGTAATAAACAGTGAAGTCTGCCTTGCCAACACATCTGACAACGGTCTGATGTCTAAAAAAGTATGTCAATTAAATGCACAAACATTGTTTCATTAAAACCTGGTATTGGGGTGGGACACTGTTGGATCGTGGTGGGTGAGGGTGGGTTGGATTTGGTAGGGGATCAGTGTGTGTTTTGCTCTCTACCTGTTTGTCTGTATAATCTTTAAAAAATGACTAATAAAAAAAACATGTACAAGCATTGTTCTCTCAGTGGACATTGCTGTACGAATTGTTTTATTTGTTCTTAATAAATTAGGGGCTCTATTTAATCTATCGCTGAAGCGTTACAGATTCTGCAGTAGAAATGTAAAGGCAATTTTGAGCCGGCATATGCGGCGTTTACCATGAATGCAGTCTCAGCTAAAGCCGGAACATTGCCTTTAAATTTCAATCACGCTGTAAAGCTGAACTTTGCGACACGGATTGAACAGAGCCCAGTAAATGTTGCCTATTTTGTAATGTAGTGTTTGTTAACTACAAATTTAATCATCCTCTTCTTCCTCCTCCTCTTCATCTTCACCCAAGGCCTCTGTCTCTTCTTGGGCAGCCCTCTGCTCCTCCAGGGTTGCTTTCAGGGCTTGCTCTTCCTCCAGACTGGGATCCAGGGACTCTGTGATCTCTGGCCCACTGGGGTATTCTCTCTGGGGCATTGTTGGAACAGTTGGGATGTACCCTTCCCCTGCAAATTTCAGGCCCCAACCAATGTAGATGTTCTCAAACTTCCTAATTTAGTAAACAAACAAAAACATATTTATTCTATTGGGGATATTGTCTGTATCCCACAGTTATAATAATATATAATACATTACCCCTACAAAGTTCTACAAATAAATAAATGATACTCAATCTTACTTTCCACTGGCATAAGTATAAGCCCCCGGCCAGAGGTTTGAGCGCAGCACTGCAATAGCAAACTGAGAGATGAGGGTGGAGGACATCTTGGAGCTCCAGGGAGGGGTGTTGGTAGTCTCTGAAATGCATACACATCATGCATTTGAAAGGAGTTTAACACATAATAATAATAGACATGCCACCAGCATGGAGTGAAAATGTAGGCCAACCAACAGACTGAGAATAGACCAATGATTATATATGAATGGACAAAGCCATCGCTCACGTGACACCATTAATTCCTATGTGAAGACTCAATAGCGCATTGAAGCCAAATGAAGTTGGTTAAGATGGCATCTGATGGAGACATAAAATGCGCAGTTTGAGCTGAAAAAGGCTATAAGGATACGCCTGATGCCCAAACTGATATAAAATGTCAGAATTGATCAAAATTAGGTTAGGGTCTGGGTTAAGGGTTTGGTTAAGGTTATGGTTTCGTCTAGTCGGTCATAGCCGCGGGAAGTAAGGGTCCTGAGGGTGCTGCAGCATCCCCTGATAAATTGTAATGCCAAAACTATATATCATTAAAAAAAATCTAACTATGCCTTCATTACTCCGGCCGTCATGTTTTTTTCAGCTAAATCAGTGAACTAGGTCTTTATTATTCCTGGTGACTAATGAGCAGGTCATTATTTTTCCTCAATCCCCCCTCCCTCGCCCGTTGGCAGATATTTCTCGACAGCACCCCCAAACCATGGAGTCGGTGTAAGCGTCAGCTGTGTCCTTATAGCAGAGTTTCTAAACCCAAAGACGAAAAAATTGCCAGATTTCTGGGAATGCTTGCGAAGCAGACTCATCAGACCAGGGTTTGGCGTTTCAGAGGTCAATGAGAGAAGTGAAAACTTCTTCCTTAGTTGTGAATTTTCTATAAATCTAAAGGCACAACCTCGATTTGAGCCAATGTCATATGCATTTCAACATGTTATTACTCCAACCTTGTGAAAGTGACACGCTGACACATTTTTATTTTCATCAAAAATGAGTGCCTTTGATTTGTTTCTTGCTACAAGTTTGATCAGGGATTTCTATTGGAGAAGCAGTTTAAGCCTATCTTCATACCCTACTGTCTTTGCTTATTGTCGCTTCTGTTTGAAGCTACTCCGGGAAGTGGCGTTGCAGGCTAGCTCAGTGCTGCCACCTCTCATTTATTACCTCAAGTTGAAGGCCGACCGGGGTACTGCAGGCTGCCATTAGCAACTAAATTACCGTTATAACTTCTTCTCTGTGCGATTTTAAAATAATCGGTTCAAGGACAAACATCTGGTGTATTAGAAACAATTATTGGTACCATGATTGTCTTCAAATGTTGTATTTACTTACACGAAGATTGACATATTTCCATTCACTATAATGGGGGTCCTGTTTTGTGCAAACAATGCCTTCAGTACCGCGGTCGGACTTTAACTTCCATGGCTTCAATGAGAGGGGGCAGTTGTTCTCCGCTGGAATATACTGACCTGCATCCTCAGAGAGTGGAGTGAGGAGGGGAGGCCCCACCTCTGGATCAGGCTCATCAGGCTCCTCCTCCTTCTCCTCTTCATCTCCTTCCTCCTCAAAGTCATCCTCAGGCTTGTCAGCCAGGTTCACCCACACACAGCGACCCTAGGAGAAGGCCATGTGATAATTTTCAGGGCACAAAAAATGGGTTAAAAATGGCTTATCAGAATCACATTAGAAAAGTAATTTGTTTGAGTGTTACCTGTTGAAGGATGTGCTGGACATGATGCACCCAGGTGGATAGAGATTCTGCCATTTCAGGAACAGGAATTCCCTCAAAGTCAGAATTCTCTTCAAAGCTGTCTCGGGCTCCCTCCTCTTCCTCCTCACCTTCCTCCTCTGCAAACTGATAGAACCCGAGGGGACTGACCTGTGTGCCGGCAGAGATGCGAGCAATTTGGGCTCGCAAATAGTTGGCCTCATTGCCAGGAAAAGGAGGATAGCTGATGATGGGGGCATCCAGTCTCCCTGTGAAGAATTTGCGGATGTGGCGTGCGGCTGTGATCTGGGTGGGAGTGACAGTGGGCAGCTTCACCCAGGGAAGGCCAGGCTCTCTGCACACAAAGTAAGTAAACTTGTTCACACCTGTGCGATTGTCCTCCTTTGGCACCACAGGCGGGGGCTTGAAGGTGGATCTTGGGAGCGTATCAATCTAAAATGCAAAGTCATCATAAACTTTTCATACAAGAAGAAACGTAATATGAAAGCAACATACTGTAAGACAGTCATTTTTTCAGTAACTCACCACTTCCACCACATCGGCTTCCTCATCATCATCCCGAGGTTCTCCATCTCTTTCCTCATCTTCCACTGTTTCCTCATTACCCTCTTCCTCCTCCTCCCCCTCTCTGTACTCGCACTCAGCAACAAGATAGTTGCCCCCTGTGCCCAGGATTTTGCCCCAAAGTCGGCAGCGCACTAGCGGTTGGGAATCCACCAGCTGCTTGAGTGCCAGGAAGACCATCAGCATCTCCTCTCTACCCAGTCCCACTCCAGCCTGCTCGAGGAAGAAGCCAAGCTCACTCACATTGGGAAGCGGTGTTTCTACCTAATGAGACACAGACGCGTTGAAATAATTATTGATTACACTATACAACTTGCTCATTCATTCCCCAAATCAGTCTTGGTAAAGTGAATGTGCAAGGACCTGGGTCATTTATTCTCTTACCAGTTCCTCCTCTTGTTCTCCATCATCACCCCCTCTCCGTGAAAACAGTAACCTCTGCTGCTCAGCCAGGAGCTGTGCAGCCGTTGCCAGTGGCATGTCTCTCAAGGTGCTCTGCTTGTCCTGCAGAAATTCCTGCTTCACCTCACGGCTCATGTCTTCAATTATGTCAACCACATTGTCTGGACGCTCATCCATCACCTTGGTCAGTAATCGTGAAAGATGGTCATAGCTGGAAAGGTTGGAGAACAGTGTCATACTCACTTAACTAGCACGCCACCTTCACTATCCACTATGGCAATCATATAAATACTCACAGGTTGAGGTTGCTTTTTGTACTATTCTTGAGCATAAAGGCCTTGAAGCAGATCGCTGTGTGCTCCCTTTGGTTGTTCAGTGCTCCCTCTGCCATTTTTCTTGCGTTCCTAACAACTCAACAGAAAAACGGTCCTGTGGTGAAAACAGATTGCTAACACCCAATACGCACCACTGTCGTGGTTAAGTTAAGGTTGTTTATCAACACTTTTCCCAAACGTTAAAACTTCCAAAATCTCAAAAGATAGCCATCTGGGGGATGCTAGCTATCCGAGTTCTTGTTCTTCACCAGTAAAAAAAACACAGCGAGCAGCCCGTTGCTAGGGTAAACAATACTGTTGCTGTGCTCGTGGTACTTTGCTATGCATAGAACGTCCATCAAGCGGCAGCACATCCATCACCCCTGGCACTGCTAACCTGCAAACCTCCAAAACGGATCCTTAGCTGACCCCCACTAAACCCTTAACCCTGACCCTAACCAATTCTGAAGTTAAATGTCAGTTTGCAGGTCAGGTGTGTCAGTGTAACAGATGTGAAACGGCTAGCTTAGTTAGCGTGGGCGCTAAATAGCGTTTCAATCAGTGACGTCACTTGCTCTGAGACCTTGAAGTAGTAGTTCCCCTTGCTCTGCAAGGGCCGCGGCTTTTGTGGAGCGATGGGTAACGATGCTTCGAGGGTGACTGTGTGCAGAAGGTCCCTGGTTCGCGCCCGGGTATGGGCGAGGGGACGGTCTAAATTTGTACTGTTACATCTGTATAGCCTTTCCCTCCTAAAACAGTCTTGAAAAGGCATTCTCAATCAAAAACCTTAAATAACGGTTGAATTCACCGTCCACCTTTGACAGAGAGGTGATCAGTATATATGCATAGGCTGTACGTTGTTTGTTTCAAATTGGCCACAATGAAAAGACATGGGACAAATATAACAAACAAAAAGCTGTTTTCTTTTTTTTCTCATGACAGAGATTTTCTATTAAGGACTTTCAAAACAAAAATCTATTACATTTTGGTAAATATTTTCCCTGCTAGATTGCCCCAGTGCATTAGGCAATTTCGTCAAATACAAAACTAAGGACACATAACATAGATATTTTGGGATGAACAAGAATCAGTGTCTACTTTCAATAGGTTCATGGTGTTAAGAGCCAGTATAAATATAGAGGTGCAGTCACAATTTTGCAACTGTTCATCCTCAGTTTATAATATTCTTCTTTACGCCCTTCCACAGATGGAGCATAATTCAGCATTTCCTGTGCCAGTCTCAGGTTCTGTGGTACTGTCTTTCGATGACCACTTTTAATTGGTCAGTGACATCTGAAGGTTCGGTAGGTGTCTCCTTCATTGGCTCCCACTGTCTCTATAGGGTCCGGAGTAAGTTCTTTTCCACTACTGGCCAATCCACCTGGTGGAAACATAATTGAGTTATATTATCTACCATCTACCATCTACCATCTATCTACAGTATATCTAATAATAATTCAGCATGGGTGTTATGAGTGTCATTTTGAGGGGATACCCAGAGGGACTGTAGATGATTCTGCTCGTTATCGGTTGCAAGATACCAGTTGTGTCATTAAATCTATACCTTTTCAAAACGTTCACGTTCTTGTTGTACCGGATGGTTGTACCGGATGGGGTGCGGCCCAGATGGGGCGCAGATGTATGGTCAAGTCCTTGCAATGGGATATGGGATGGTTGATTTCAATCAACCTGGATTCGTATTATTCTGTATGTAAATCTGATGCATTTTAGTATGATATGTAACGTTTCATATGTTATGTATTCATTTGTGATGTCCATCACCCATTTCGTATGATATGTTACGGATTATATGTATTATATGTATTATATTATATGTATTATATGTATTATATTATATGTATTATGTATTATATGTATTATATTATATGTATTATGTATTATATTATATGTATTATATGTATTATATTATATGTATTATGTATTATATGTATTATATTATATGTATTATGTATTATATTATATGTATTATGTATTATATGTATTATGTATTATATGTATTATATTATATGTATTATGTATTATATGTTATGAATTTGGCTTAAAAATCCTTCTTTAACCTGTCTCCTCCGCTTCAACTACACTGATTAAAGTGGATTCAACCGGTGACATCGATAAGGAATCATATCTTTCACCTGGGTTTACCTGGTCAGTCTGTGTCATGGAAAGAGCAGTTGTACCTAATGTTTTGTACATGTTCACTGAGTGTGACACCTGCTCTTTCTATGACAAAAACTGACCAGGTGAATCCAGGTGAAAGCTATGATCTATTATTGATGTCACTTGTTAAATCCACTTTAGTATATTTTGCCATTGAAAAAGCATATGATACAATGTGGCGGGAAGGTCTATTGATTAAATTGAATGGGTATTAGTGGGAGAATGTACACCTGGATTATGGATTTCTTGTTTGACCGAACCTTCCAGGTCAGGGTGGGATCGGAGTTATCAAGAGGAAGTTGGAAAATGTAACTACACAGGTTGGTGCTATTAGTCCTACCTTAGTCATGTTGATGATTGATGATCTCTTTCTGGATATCGGACAGGGGAGGGGGTCTTATATGCAGATGATGGTTAGTTAAGAGAATATGGAGGCATAGATAGGTCGTGACCGGTCTCACACTCCAGGACAGTAGGTGGCGATGTATGCAGATGTCAGTTGGTAGCGATTCGGAAATAAAAACTTAAAGAAAAAGAAACAGACATACAGCGCAAAGATGTTTACAGCTTCGTTAGCGACAGAGTCGTCCATTTTGTTTTAGTTGAGTTGGTCGCTGCATGAATCTCTAGCAAGGACATTATAGGGGTGAGGAAAGAGGTTAGTAATGTAAATTCACATGACCTAGCTACACTATACTATCTATGGGCTCTCGAGTGAAGCAGCGGTCTAAGGCACTACAGACCCTGGTTCGATTCCAGGCTGTATCACAACCGATCGTGATAGGGCGGCGCAGAATTGGCCCAGGGTAGTACGGGTTAGGCCGTCAATGTAAATAAGAATTTGTTCTCAACTGACTGCATAATTTAAATAAAGGTTACAGAAAAAAAACATGATTGTATACAGCTAGTTATGTTGGTGTGACGTCAGACCTAAACTGGTTCTCCAGTAGAAATCTACCTAGCTAGCTAACTTTAAGAAAACTGTTGGATTTTGACCCGTGCGTTGTTTCGCAGTGTATTTATTGTATGTTTATGCTACGCGAGCGATGTCCGTGCATGGTCCTGTAATGCAACGAAATAGCGAGCTAGCTAGCTCAGGTGGGGCAATAATGTGTAACTAACTACAGTAAATAGCTAGTTAGCCAACGTTACCACTACTAGGCGGTTAAGTACATTTCTAAACTGAATTCCTTGCCTGTGCATTAATTTCGTATAGATTGGAATTTCTGATCACTGAAGAAGTTGCATGAAAAATGAGTGGAATCAATGTGAAGAAGCTCAAAGTCAACGAGCTGAAGGAGGAGCTTCAGCTGCGAGGCCTGGATACTCGTGGGCTGAAGGCGGATCTCGTCATAAGGTTGCAGTCAGCACTTGAGGCCGAGGCTGCAGGTGAAGGGGATGGGCCACCGATTGCCGATGTTGGGGAGGAGGGGGATCAGCAAAACGATATTGGCGGAGACGCTGGAGATGGTGATGACGGTACAAATATTGGGGGTTCAAAGTGTATGTAGACCGTTGTAAGATTGCACCAATACAGCCAAGGCCACTGTTGTTCACAGATTGTTTGCAGATGAAACTGCTGTGCTACTCCAAATATGTAAAACAAGCAGCTTGTGATACTGACACTGTTTTCTTTTTTAGTTAAAGATGATGGGGAAGAAGAAAAATATATTAAGGACAAGGAAGTACAGTTTGTCCCGCAGGCTGATGAGGCGAATGGTGATAACGAACAGAGTGAAGAAGACAGCCGGGATGGGGCGCAGATGTATGGTCAAGTCCCTGCAATGGGATCTGGGATGGTCGATTTCACAGAAGATGTGATGGAGCGACAGATTCCGCAGGCGTATGAGTCAGACAAAAGACTAGAGCCACAGGTGCTAGAACCGGAGATGGAGGAACCTGTGCAACCAGAACCTGTGCAACCAGAACCTGTGCAACCAAAGCCTGTGCAAAAAGAGCCACTGGAGTCGGAATCAATTGAGCCTGTGGAGATGCCTGAAATTAAGCCAGGTCAGTAATAACTTGTTCATGCTTAGTATATTCTCTCAATTCACACTGTTGCTCAAGCAGTAATTATTGACCACATTGACCTCATTGGTGCAGAGGAGTTTGTGATGAAAGCAGAGTTGAAAAAGGAGCAGGAGCAGTTGAAGGAAGAGAAGGAGTCCCAGCAGCCAAGGGCTCATCATCCAGAGCCAGCCAATGAATGGGGGGCTGAGCAGGCGACCCAGGCCAAAACGGAGGATAACCGACACAACCGTAAGAGGCCATACGATGAAGGCCGTGGCTATGGATACTATGAACATCGGGAGGAAAAAAGGTGTGTTAGAAACATTTTAAGTGGAACAAGTTTGAAATAGGGATGGGGGTTTAAAATAATTTCGCTATTCGAATAGTATCATGAATTTTTGTTGGATATCCAGATATTTGAAATGCATGTGTTGTTTTAAAAAAAAACTGCTGTGCGAGGGGAAAGGCTGGTGCTCTATTGCTGCATCTGCGGAGGTGCCTGTGAGATTGGAGCGAGCAGATGGAGGCATAGAGAGCCTCTACTGGAGTACAGCCAAGACTACCTAGCTTGTAGCAGACACAATGTTACTTATCATCCCATATAACAGTGCCTGTCTTGACTGGAGTAGCCTAGAGAGGCTAGCTACACTGTATGGCTAGTTGAGGCCACATTTAGTGATTTCTCCCCAACTCCATTCGGATAAAACAGCCTACCTGTTGGTTGCTCGTTGTAGCCTACTCCTTCTAATTTCGCTAACTTTTAATTCAGTCCTTTTATTCCGTTTTGCATTGCAATAGTGAACTCTCATTACTCTTGCTACACATTGAGCCGCTTTGATTGGCCAACATACACAACAAGCTACCAACGTGAAGGCTATCAGTCTTTTTTGTTTTATTAAATAAAATATTTGAAATGTCATGGTAGGATACTTGTATGGATACTTGTATAACATGTATCACATGGATATTATAATTTAATTTAGAATAAGCATTTCCAGTGTTAAAACAAGTCCATAAAATGTTTTGGCACAACAAATTATACTCACACAATATTCCAATACTAACGCCTGTTTCGGATATTCCAATAACTGTGCACATCGCTAGTTTGAAAACTACTTCACTGAAGTGTCTTGAAAACATTCTGTAGAACTACACCTCTAGCTTATGCTCCACACTCCTGTCACACAGGGGACGTTCTCCCCAGCCTCCAGCAGAGGAAGAGGAAGAAGATTTTGATGACACTCTTGTGGCCATTGATACTTGTGAGTGAAAGTACTATGTTTCGGGATTGTAGTAGGATTTGTTTAAATGGTTTATTATTGACTTTTGATGAGGTCTTGTTTTTTTTGCAGATAATTGCGATCTGCACTTCAAGGTATCACGTGACCGGTATAGTGGATACCCGCTGACCATTGAAGGTTTTGCATACCTGTGGTCAGGTGCACGAGCTTCCTATGGCGTCAACAAAGGGCGAGTCTGCTTTGAAATGAAGGTAGAGTATTTCCTTTTTAAATGAAGTTGCATTTCACTTAGGTGCTTTGCAGATGGAATATTCCTTTTTATTTATTTTTTGCTGTCAAGTCTCATTCGATTTTAATAATAATAATTTGGTGCATGTTTTTCTTGCCCAGATAAACGAGGAGATCTCTGTGAAGCACCTTCCCAGCAGTGAGCCTGATCCTCATGTAGTGCGGATTGGCTGGTCTCTGGACACCTGCAACACACAGCTCGGTCAGTTTAAAAAAAAAACGCTTCTGTACTTGAGCTGGAACACTTGGGATTATGTCATTGTTACTATCAATATTTCATGTGATTTGAAACAACACACAAACTCCTGTTTTTACTGCTTATTACAGGTGAAGAACCGTTCTCTTATGGCTATGGAGGAACTGGCAAGAAATCTTCGAAGTGTAAATTTGAGGATTACGGGGAAAAGTTTGGTGAAAACGATGTCCTTGGGTGCTACATTGTAAGTATTTGTGATGGTGCAGAAGATTCACTTAGATTCATCTGACTCATAGAAGCTGAGTACTCAATAAGCCTAAACGTTTTCCTCTCCATGTCTTGTTCAGGACTTCGATAGCGGTGAGGGAGTGGAGATGGCCTTCTCAAAGAACGGCAAGTGGCTAGATGTGGCCTTCCGTGTGTCACGGGAGGAGTTGGCCGAGCGGCCACTCTTTCCCCACGTTCTTGTGAAGAACTGTGCCATTGAATTCAACTTTGGCCAGAAAGAGGAGCCCTTCTTCCCCCTGCCAGAGGGATACACCTTCATTCAGAACGTCCCTCTGGAGAACAGGATGCGGGGGACTGTTGGGCCTGCCTCCAAGGCTGACTGTGAGGTGAGTGCCAGCCATGTTGGATCATGAATTTTTTTTATTCGTTAGACTAGATTGCTTCTGTCATCGGTAGCTGTGAGGTTCCATGACCAATTGCATGTTTGACCCTCTTGTTTTACCTCAGTTATTGATGATGGTTGGTCTGCCTGCGTCTGGGAAAACCACTTGGGCCTTGAAGCACGCGGAGGAGCACCCTGCAAAGAAATACAACATCCTGGGCACCAACGCCATAATGGAGAAGATGAAGGTCAGTTGTTATCTTTGTTTGAACACAGAATCCTTTAGTCTTGGTCTTTTTTGGTGTCAAGTTCCCCTCTAACGTAATGAAAACCTCTACCCTCAGGTGATGGGGCTGCGGCGTCAGAAGAACTATTCAGGTCGGTGGGATGTCCTGATCCAGCAGGCCACACAGTGTCTGAACAGGCTGATCCAGATCGCTGCCCGCAAGAAGCGTAACTACATCCTGGATCAGGTACTGTCTGATTTCTCATCCCATGCTGTGTTTTTGTGCTCACCCTCCCTCCTTCCCAACCCTGCCCACTGTTGTTCACCGATGCACATGTCCATTAATGCACTCTGTGATGCGGTCTCTCTAGTGTAGAGGCCTCGATCAACATCTGAACTCCTGGAAGTTATCACCCTGAACATGCTGCTGAAAACATTCTTTCTGTTTTGCTTAAATGAAAGCGGTGTTGCAATTGTATGTTTTTACTCAATATTTTTTGAATATCCTCTCTATGTTCTGTTCTTAAAGAGCTATAAGCTGTACAAATAGTCCATGTCTATAATAAGATGTTGAAAAACAAGTAAACACTGCCGGGTGGTGAGTAAGAAATACACCTTCTGTTCGTTAACTGTAAGATTAGTTCAAGTTTAAACTCTCATCACCTCTGATGTATGATAGTTGATTTATACATACAGACAGCATATGGAACTTTTTTTAAAAATGTTGTATGTTAAATAAATAAGACCTTAAGGTAAGTGAACTAACATGTTTGAATTTTCAGGGCGTTTGCTCAAGTTACTCAAGGTAGGTGAGGTTCTGGACGTTCTAATGGGTGCCACAGTGTGAGTGAGTATTGACAGGTAGGTATTGTCTGTTGTTATTGTCATGAGACAGTTGGGCTATTGACAAAAAGGTAGGTTCTGGTAAGTAAATGGGGACCCTGTTATTGTAGGTGAAATATTACCCAACTTTTAAAAATGCTAAATTATTTGTTGATCTTTTTTTTAGAGGTCATTATCAGAGCAGTGGTGTAGCAAATACCTGCCACATAGAACAGTTCATTGATTGTCCTTAAGGGTTTACCTGGAGACAATTCAATTGATTTTACAGATTTGGTTTTTCTACTGTTAATTATATGGAAGTGAATGTGAGCTGTGTGGCAGAAGGGATTAATGGGCACATTCATCTATTTGCTCAACCTTGTAAGGGTGCGTTGTAAACATGGCAAAAATGTATTAAAGGATGCAGCATATTTTTGTAATAGATTTTTTTTTTAAACGCAACTGTTATTTTGTAATGTAGAATCTGGCCTTAAGTAGCTAACGCTCTCAGCTTTTCACTGGAAACGTTGACCAGTTGAGAACTTGCAAGAATTTAGCCAATAGATGGCTAACATGGGTCCCCAAAGTTCTTTCTCCCAGGAAATGTATTCCAGACACAAAAGTAAGTTGTGAGAGAACCATATGTAGTTCCAGAACAGTATGGGGGGGTAAAAACTCTCACTTTCACCGTTGCAGGAATCCAATTTCCCTCCTATGGAACGCAAAGCCATAACAAAAGCAGACAAGTGAACAATAATAAACAGCTTCTACTTTTTTCTTGTCAACTTTGCTAGACAAATGTATATGGATCAGCCCAGAGACGAAAAATGCGTCCTTTTGAAGGTTTTCAACGCAAGGCTATTGTAATATGTCCCACGGACGAGGATTTAAAAGAGCGAACGTTAAAGCGAACTGATGAGGAAGGGAAGGATGTGCCCGATCATGCCGTATTAGAAATGAAAGGTAGGAATTCCATGGATAACAAAAATTAAAAACCACACAAAGACAATGCATTTCCTATGTTTTTTGTTTGTTTGTTGTTTTATCGAAACTTGGAAGATCCCACCCGTCCCCCGCCCCCCTTCAAAGAGCTATTCCCACTATTTCCCCCTTTATCATCTATCATTCTCTTGTTTTTTTAACCATATCTTTCATCTTTCTCATTCATCTATTTAGCACTGCAAACTCAGGGTGCAGGGGGATGTCCATTTCAAGTGTTGGTTTGGATGCTGACCCTTGAAGGATGAGATTTTTAATAGATTATCAATTGAAAATTTTAACAAAACCATTGGCAGTGCAATTTCCAGTACCAGGGGAGTGGAAGAAAATCCACATTTATTACTTAAGGACTAACTGAGGACATACGCCCACAGGCTATGCTTCCTTCCGTAAGCTATGCTTGTGGTTTACAACTGAAAACTCTACATATTCATCACTCTCCTTAGTTTTGTTATTTTTCTATGGTCTCCTGAGTGGGGCAGCGGTCTAAGGCACTACAGACCCTGGTTCGATTCCAGGCTGTATCATTATTGGGAGTCCCATAGGGCGGCGCACAATTGGCCCAGTGTCGTCCAGGTTAGGGTTTGGCCGTTGTAGGCCGTCATTTTAAATAAGAATTTGTTCTTAACTGACTTGCCTAGTTAAATACAATTCCTCCCTAAACTGGAGCAAATTCTCCCCTGTTCCCTTGAGGTAATGTTTTGCTATAATTCTGGTATAACTCTCCCCCACTTCCCTCTTCCCCTTCGTCCTAGTATTGTCTATCAGATAGTAATAATGATTTTCTTTCTTTCGACGGTGCCGCTATACTCGTCCTGACAACGTCCAACCCCTCTGCTTCCTGTAGCCAACTTTGTGCTCCCAGAAGCTGGTGAGTTTCTTGACGACGTGACCTTCATCGAGCTGAAACGAGAAGAGGCTGACACGCTGGTAAAGCAATACAACGAGGAGGGCCGCAAGGCCGGCCCACCCCCAGACAAACGCTTCGACAACCGCCAAGGAGGATTCCGTGGTCGTGGTGCACCCTACCAGCGCTATGACAACCGTGGTGGTCCCCAAGGGGCAAGGGGAGGCTATCAGAGTCAAGGTGGCAACTTCAGAGGAGGTGAGGTGGAAGGTTTCTGTGGAATTTATTTTGTTTTAAAAATTTTTTTTTTTTTTGCATGTTAGTGAGCCTACTTAACTGCTTTTGCTTTAAACTTTACAGGGTATAACCATGGAGGCTACCAGCAGAACCGCTGGGGGAGCAACCGTGATGGTGCTGCAGGAGGACAACATGGCTACAACCGCAACCAGCAATCTGGAGTGAGCTACAATCAGCACCGCCAAGGACAATATAACAAGGGAGCCACTGGGAGTTACAGCCAAGGACAGGTAAACTGTGTTAAATGGTATCTCCCTACATGTGGTTCTCCCTCTGGAATATGTTCCTCTGTCAACTCTTCACCAGTCCTTCAAACTTTCTGACATCGTATGTTTTAATTTGTAGCCACAGACATACAACCAGGGATACAATCAGGGCAACTACAACCAGGGTTACAACTACGGCAGCTACAGCCAGTACCCAGGTTACAGCCAAACTCCTGCCGCCTCCGCTGCTCCTGTTGCCACTGGACAGACCTACAACCAGCAGCAACAGACCTACAACCAGCAGTATCAACAGGTGAGTCGGGCCAACCTAGTTTCTTAGGTTGTCCCATATATCATGTTCACCTGTCTAAAGCTCTGTTGATAATGTCTTGCTCTCTCTGATCCAGTATGCACAGCAGTGGCAGCAGTATTACCAGAACCAGAGCCAATGGAATCAGTACTACAGCCAATATGGAAACTACAGCCAGGGTTCTCAGGGCACACAGTAGGCATAAAGTAGTGCGCTGACGAGACGGATCTCATTCCCTCAGCAGCATTCCATTGCTTATCCTGCCTGCAGGCTAGACCTCTGCCTTTTCATTGTCATACATCTCCTTAATGATTAGCCTGCACTTTCTTATAGCTTACATTTTCAAAAATGTTTAAGGGTCCAGTTTTTCTTCCCTGCCTTTTTAGATACAGGATTTTTATTCTTGCCACGCCACGACGTTAGCATTATGTTTGCAGTAGGTCCTGCAACACTTTAGTAACACGCAGCTTATTTTTCTTGCCTGTTCTCAATGTTGGCTATTTGAAATGAGCAACAGAGGTGTAGTTTAACATGCAGATGTAGGACAGTTTAGTGTTGCGCAAGTGAATGTTTGTTTATTAGAGCTCATAAAAGGTAGCTGGGATTTGCATGTGTACATTTCAAATGTGTTTTTAAGAGATGGAATATTTTTGGACAACATTGTTTTTGTTTTCAAATTTTGCTATTGACAAGACATTTTTTAGTTTTAGATCAAAGAACCATAAGTTTTAATGAAACTGGTGGAGTCTGGACTTATTATTCTCGTTTTGATTTAACCATTAATATTTTGCCCATATTTATTGAAATTGAAGACTGACATTTTGATGACTTTTTTTTTTATATAAAGAGAGATTGTAAAACCACATTTACCAGCATTTTTCACACCATTTAAAATATTCTGTAACATGTCCCTAAAGTCGTTTTTGAATCTTGTGATCAATAACTAGTTTGTGTGGTTGTAAAACTGTATAGAATGTATGTCAAACAGTATCTGCATATGGTTCTGTGTTCAAACAAAATGTAATCTTTTTGTATTTGAGAATATAATCTGAAGATTTTTACTTCAAAATGTAATTTAATTTGGTTGTCTCTTTTTCTTTCTGTCTTGTTTCCTTGAGTACGGCTCACAAAAGTCCAGATTTTAATTATGGATCATTACAAGAACCACACAGCTATAACATTGGACACCTAAAAGTTAGTGTTTTTAAAGGCACATTGTAAAGAAGTAATTAGGTGGCTTGGGGTTAAACACCTCACTGGGTTAAACTTCCTGTAATTTTCACAGAAACCACTTTTTCCACACTTTCATTGGCTGCCACTACTCTTGCTTAACAAAATGTTTTATTTGTCTCATCTCAACATTTTTTGATGTACATTGATATAATCATTCCCCCCACCCCCATCATAATGAGGATATTAATAGATGTGAGATGTGTAATGTCATTTTTACTTTTGATATTTGAGGGGGGGGGGGGGGGTGTTTTGCCCCGATCTATAACAAAAAAAAAATATTCTGCCCACTTCTCTTTAAAATGTGTTTGCTTCCGGATAGTTAGTACTGTATGTACATATCTAAATCTTACCAAAGGTTGCTTTTGGTTCTCATAAAATACATTAAGGGGTCGTTTCCCCCCAACACCCTACAACACTGCAGGCAACAACTAATATTATTACAAATGCCCCAATGCACATGAGTTAATTGCAATTTAGGTAAATTTAGAACTACACAGAAGTGGATATCTCATATGTCATGTGTGGTGATTTGATACAATTTATTTAACATTCGCATCGGTGCATCATCTTGACTCAATTATCGACATATGGAAACAGGAAGTTACAGTTTCCGTATCTTTGTCAACAAAACATTTGCGAAAGCCTGAATAAGAACATTACTCTCAGTAAGTACAATAGTACAATTTGTGAATATAATGGGGAGAGATAGGAACAATATGCTATATGGGTGAGTATATTGAAAACTGATTAGATAATGTTGACTTATTTATTTTATTATGGTGTCATGCCTCTTCTCACGGATCCCCAGCCCACATGAGCTTATAAAACACTATTTGCTGTAGCAAAGTAAAATAATATATACACACTTGACTTATTCCACATTTTGTGTTACAGCCTGAATTCAAAATGATTTCAATTGTTCTCACCCATCAACACAGAATACTCCATAATGACAAAGTGAAAACATGTTTTTAGAAATGAACAAATGTATTCAATTAAATACAAATATCTAATTTACATAAGTATTCCCACCCCCGAGTCAACACATGTTAGAATCACCTTTGGCAGTGATAATCGCTGTGAGTCTTTCTGGGTAAATCTTTCTCTGCAGACATGGATTGTACAATATTTACACATTTTAAAATTCTTCAAACTTTTAAGTTGGTAATTGCTAGACAGCCATTTAAGTATTGCCATATATTTCCTAGCCGATTTAAGTCCAAACTGTAATACGGTTGATGTCAACACCCCTCATCGAATATTTTAAAAAGTGTTAAAATAACGAGATGTATCTACTAATCCAAAGAGGAACAGGCGGGAGCTTGACAGCTAAACATGGAGGAGTCTTCTCTGCTTACAGATGTGTGCCATCAGGTAAGGATGAGACAGACTCCGACGGGAATGTGATATTCAAAGTGTCAGCAGAATTGTGCTGTGGATGCACATTTCTCGCACTGACTTCGGTTCAGGTGGAGTCACGTATTGCTGTGACAGAGCCTCTGCTGGACACCAATCTCAACCCTGAGCAATTGGTAGTTTGTCAAAGGAGGGGGTTGGTTTTCCTCATGACAGTGCTGAAGAATGTCTCAGTTTTTATAAGCCTTACTTTTCACTAGGTGATTCATTTCTCCATATGTTTTTTAAACCCATTTACAGGCAAATCCATAAGATACATCAAGATCTATTGGAGGACTATTAGTGTCAATGCCAAATGATAATCAAACGTTTTCAGGTTACGCTTCAGTCCTTGGCCTAGGGAGAGAAGAAAAATATGCAATATCGCCTGTATACTAAAAGTAACGTAATATGCAGGCTAAATCTATGTCCACATTAAAAGCACTAGAGCGCAAAGATTGAATTCTAGTCAATGGTGCGCAAACATATTCTCAAATCGGGCAGAACGAGACAGTGCAGCTCAGAGGCGTGTGCGCAGCACAGAAATGGATTTGGTTCCTATTATCACTTGTAGGGCTGCACGCGCACCACCCTGAGCAGTCTGGGCAAGGCACATATCATATCTGCTAAATATGATAGTGTGATAAGATATTACCTGTCCAACTCTAAGGGCCGTATTCAATCAGCGCCCGGTTTCCCAAAAGCATTTTAAGGCTAAGTACATCGTTAGAGCTTCGTTACATCTCCGAGCTGTTTCCCAAAACAATCGTTAAATTAGCTAGTAAGTGCAAGCTAACTAGCTAAATTGCCATAAACGTTTAATGCTTTTCGACCTGTTCCCAAATTAATATAATTGGTTCAGAGTTTGTTTTGATATTTTAACCTGCGTGTTGTGATCGCGTTTGGTGTTGGGGAACAAAATTAATTCATGCACGCGCGCAGCCGGTTTGGATTCGGTGTATAACGCTTGCCTCAGACTACCCATAGAAGTGCATCAGTGGATGCTTTGTTGCCCTCCGGCGTCACATATACATATTTAGATCTCCGCTAAACATAACATCACATGGTTTATTTGTCTCTCTGGACCACGGATAACTTCAGAACAAAGTTGACAACAAATACAAAGTTGCCAATGTCTTTGCAATTGATACAAACAAGCGATGTATAAAATATGCTTCAAATGAAAACAGAAATAAAATAAACAGTAGTCTATAGGCCTATTTCAATCATATTGAAATACGTTTAATGTTCAATTACGTTATATTTTTCTACTTGTAGGCTGTCTGTAATTTGTCTCAATATATTTCATGATGTGTAGTTTAACATAGTTAAAACATTCCTAAGCCTAAATTCCAAACTATCGGGAAATTGGGCTCGGGCCTGTCAACTGACCTGTATCCTTACAGCGCTAAAATACATATTTTTAGTCAGGAGCAAAGCTTGGCCTCAGATTGTGAGCTCAGGGAAGAGAACAGAAGAGCAACATAATTTTGAGCACTTAAGAGGGCACAGCAAAGTGCAGTGAGGAAGTCAGAACCAGAAGATGAGTACAGCTCCACAGAGTCAGCAAGAAAATTAGTATGAGGACGTCTGTGTAAGTCAGTCAGCATGAACATTTAGCATAATTATATGAAGTGCATATGGATGTAGACTTTTCTCAGTAACGCTTATATATCCCAAACATATCTTGTTTAGTTATATTTATTTGTATTGTTAATAGCTATATTAATGATGAACCTTTTTCCATGTTCTCCACAGCTGCGCAGCGCAGTGCACCTTGTCTCCCCGTCTCTTCCGCTTGCAGCAAGAAAGGACCAGTCTTACATTTTGCTAGTAAAGGCAGGGGAAAAGCATTGCAGTCTACAAGGTATGCTATAGCTGATTAACTCTGAGTTTTGTGTTTGACGTTAAAAAAAATTAAGATAAAGAGAGAAACTGCTCTGATTCTCCTCTGTCTCTGTTGACGGTATTGATGGCCGGTGTACCATTCTGTGGGTGGACGGCCAAGAGAAATTGAGGCCCCCACGCCCATGTGGGAGGGCCGGACTGAGGGAGGAGGCAGGCGGCATGGAGGAGGACGTGGAGAGCAACGTCAGCAACATCAGAACTTTTCTGGAAAAAAAGAAACGCACGACTGAAATTATGTGACAGAATTGATCAAAAATGGAGATAGAAAGACACCCACAAGGAGGGAGATTACATAATTCATGCAGATCCACAAAAGTGGCATCCTGACATTTTACTAAAAGTCAAATTCATAAACATTGTGTAGATTTGAATGTGCACTTTCAATTAAATTGTACTATGTTTGATGATGCATGTGTAAATAAGAATGGACTATAACCGTTTTATATAATATTATTTTTGTTGGACAAATAGGAAGTTGAGTATATGGATACAAGTCATTGTATTTAAAAAAAAAAAGATATATATATATATATCTTTACATTTGAATCATTTAGCAGACCCTCTTATCAAGAGTGACTTACAGAAGCAATTAGGGTTAAGTGCCTTGCTCAATGGCACATCCACTGATGTTTCACTTAGTCGGCTCAGGGATTTGAGCCAACAACCTTTCGGTGACTGGCCCAATACTCTTAACCGCTAGGCTACCTACCACCCCGGGAGTGTCTATTCATCGTTTGATTGACATTTCTCAAAATAGAAAGTAATCAAGCTGTATCTGTTTAAATAAAGACAAGTACTTCCTTGTACTTTTTTCTTGTTTTGTCATCATGAGAAAACAACTTGCACAGTAAGATCTGTTAACTTTTATCAAATCAAAATGTATTGGTCACATACTGTACACGTGTTTAGCAGATGTCATTGCGGATGTAGCGAAATGCTTGTGTTCCTAGCTCCGACAGTGCAGTAATATCTAACTATTTCACAACATATACACACAAATCTAAGTAAAGGAATGATGAATTAAGAATATATAAATATATGGATGAGCAATGTCAGAGCGGCATAGACTAAGTGACAGTAGAATAGAATATATACATATGAGATGAGTAGTGCAAGCTATGTAAATATTAAAGTGACGAGTGTTCCATTTATTAAAGTGGCCAGGGATTTCAAGTCTATGTATATAGGCAGCAGCCTCTAATGTGCTAGGGATGGCTATTTAACAGTCTGATGGCCTTGAGATAGAAGCTGTTTTTCAGTCTCTCGGTCCCAGCTTTGATGCATCTGTATTGACCTTGCCTTCTGATGGATAGCGGGGTGAACAGGCAGTGGGATGGATGGTTGTTGTCCTTTATAATCTTTTTGGCCTTCCTTTGACATCGGGTGCTGTAGGTGTCCTGGAGGGCAGGTAGTTTGCCCCCGGTGACGCGTTGGGTATACCGCACTACCCTCTGGAGAGCCCTGCGGTTGCGGGCGGTGCAGTTGACACACCAGGCGGTGATACAGCCCGACAGGATGCTCTCAATTGTGCAACTATAAAAGTTTGTGAGGGTTTTAGGTGCCAGGCCAAATTTCTTCAGTCTCCTGAGGTTGAAGAGGCACTGTCACCACACTGTCTGTGTGGGTGGACCATTTCAGTTTGTCAGTGATGTATACGCCAAGGAACTTTAAGCTTTCCACCTTCTCCGCTACGGTCCTGTCAATGTGGATAGGGGGTGCTCCCTCTGCTATGTCCTGAAGTCCACGATCATCTCCTTTCTTTTGTTGAGTGAGAGGATATTTTCCAGGCACCACACTCCCAGAGCCCTCACCTCCTCCATGTAGACTGTCTCGTCATTGTTGGTAATCAATACTGTTGTGTCGTCTGCAAACTTGATGATTGAGTTGGAAGCGTTCTTGGCCACACAGTCATGGGTGAACTGAGAGTACAGGAGGGGGCTAAGCACGCACCCTTGTGGGGCCCCAGTAGTAGGTAAAAATCTGTCATTCTGCCCCTGAGCAAGGCAGTTAACCAACTGTTCCAAGGGGCCAAAGACATGGCTGTTGATTAAGGTAGCCCCCCCGCACCTCTCTGATTCAGAGGGGTTGGGTTAAATGCGGAAGACACATTTTGGTTGAAGGCATTCAGTTGTACAATTGACTAGGTATTTCCCTTTCCAGTGTTGAGGATCAGCGGAGTGGAGGTTTTGTTTCCTACCTTCAGCACCTGGGGGCAGCCGTCAGGAAGTCCAGGACCCAGTTGGTTCAAGCTTAACGATGAGCTTGGAGGGTACTATGGTGTTGAATGCTGAGCTATAGTCAATGAACAGCATTCTTACATGTGTATTCCTCTTGTCCAGATGGGATAGGGCAGTGTGATGGCGATTGCATCATCTGTGGATCTATTGGGGAAGTAAGCAAAGTGAAGTGGGTGACAGGTAAGGTAGAGGTGATATGATCTTTGACTAGTCTCTCAAAGCATTTCATGATGACAGACGTGGGTGCTAAGGGGCGATAGTAATTTAGTTCAGTTACCTGTGCTTTCTTGGGTACAGGAACAATGGTGGCCAACTTGAAGCATGTAGCGACAGCAGACTGGGATAGGGAGAGGGAGAGATTGAATATGTCCATAAACACAGCAGCCAACCTGTCTGCGCATGCTCTGAGGACGCGGTTAGCGATGCCTTCTGGGCGGGCAGCCTTGCGAGGGTTAACACGCTTTTTAAAAAAAGGCCCTATGAATCAATGTCAATAAATGTGAAATATGTCCATTCCTGTATGGCGTGTATGTATGGGGCTCTTTTTCATTATGTATGGCGTGTATGTATGGGTCTCTTTTTCATTATGTACTGACCATTTCA
Source organism: Oncorhynchus mykiss (assembly GCF_057628025.1). NCBI lineage: Eukaryota > Metazoa > Chordata > Actinopteri > Salmoniformes > Salmonidae > Oncorhynchus > Oncorhynchus mykiss. The sequence goes on from NC_143031.1 coordinate 46,125,868, forward strand.
AACTATATTTGTGACTTCAGAACAGACAAGCGTCTCTGTGAACCGTGCCCATCACACCTACATTACGCCTTATTTGGGCACAGGTGACCGGAAGTATCTAATTTGATGGCGGCGGGATGAAAGGCTCAAAGACGTGCATCAACGTAGGCAACATCATTTTTCTACCTAGCTCTGACGAAATGTCGGTTTTTAATAGTGATGGAGTTTTCAAAAGCCACTACTTTCAACTTATTTAATTTTTAAAGAAGACATCCTAACTGGATCTACCAATGCCAAACCCCATGGACGACCGTCTGCGCGTGATGGCGGTGATACACGCTTTGAAAGCATCTGGAGTTCGCGTGAAAAACTGGAAGAACTTCTTGAATGGGCCATACACGAGCGACCCTGTCAGACAGGTAACCAACAAGGCCAATATGTTTTCTCAACAATCAATCTCAATGCGTCATTAGAGCATGTTTTCCATTGTCCACAACACGATATGCTGTCACAGACTTTTGATCACTTGATTGATTACTGTCAAGGTCGCGTTTCTTAAATATTCAAATGTACTTATCATAATTTGCAAACTACCAGTGTTGAGGTATTGATTTGTTGTAGAAAGCCTTTTTAGCACATCACCATGATTTGTTGTTGATGGATGTCTTTCAGGAGAACCAATCTAAATTTGCTTTTGGTCGGGACCTGATATTGCTGCCACAGTGTGATTTAACTGATTTGAGTGGGACAGTGCCAAAGTACGTGATCTTGAGTTGTATGGTTGCTGTAAATACAGTCATAACTGGGAGATGTGATAAAAAAATCTAACAAAATCTAATGTGGCCTATTCTGATTACAATGAACAACTGAAAGCCCAACGTTTTGGTTGTATATGACTTAACTTCCATTTGAGTGATCTAACTATTCCATAGGTTCTTGGTGGATGCCTGTGAATTTTTATCCCAGCATCTTCATACTGAAGGGCTGTTTCGAAAGACCGGGTCGTTTAGTCGGATGCGAGCTCTGAGGGTGAGGCGGCACAGGAGGGATGTGCAGGAATGTCAATTTTCTTACCTCCATGGGTCTATCTTTTCTATGTTGACGCTCTACCTCCTCATGACAGGCTGGCCTGGAGCAGGGGGAGCCAGTCTTTTCTCTGCCACATTCAGCCACTCTGCAGCCCTGTGATGTGGCGTCTCTTGTGAAGCAGTTCTTACGGGAGTTGCCCTCGCCCCTCATCCCTATGGATCTACAGGTGCCACTGTGTCGTGCACAGGGCTTCGACGAGGAGGAGGGTCGGCAGGAGCAGGGCGAGGATGGAGCTCTTCTTCTCACAGCCCTGTTCCCCCCGTCGCATTCACGGGCCCTCCGATACTTCTGCACCTTCCTGAGACAGACGGCTCAAAGGTTTGTTTCCAGAAGTTCAGGAGGACTTCTTCTTTTATCTGGGCTAAGAGAGCGGGAGGTCTGTGTCTCTCTGTGCCTAAGTTTCTCCATCCTCTCCTATCACTCACATTCACTAGATGTAAAGAGAATCGTATGGAAGTGGGCAATCTGGCTCTTGTGATTGCACCCAATCTGCTACATTGTCCAGCTGGGGGCTCTAAACTGACCGCAGGTACAGAGAGACGACTGCATAGACAAGCAGCAGTGATCAAGAAACTCATAATACATGCTCATCGCATTGGTAAGTTTAGAGAAATATACATTTGTATAGTAGCTGATGACGGATGTTAGGTTTAAAGTTGATACTAATTTCACTCTTCTATGTCCCCAGGTGTTGTCCCCCCTTCTATTATGGACATGGCAACAGTAGCAGAGTCCTCCACACCCCCAGTTGATGGGGGGAGGTTTCAGGAGAGGGCAGGACTTGGTGTGTATAGACTTTTAGGACATCAAAGGAGGCGCAGTGTTGGAGGTGAGAGTTTTGCAATGACTGGATAATGAGGTTTATACTGTGATAATAATTTCAGAATAAATACGTTGCTGGAAAATGTATGAATTCAATTCAGATTATTATATTTTTTTGCTTGATCTCTCCAGAGATATTTGTGGATGCTCTCAGTAAATTGAAGACGGGCCGCACTCACACTGACCTTTTACATCCCCCAGACAGTACGTGCATAATGTTGTGGTAATGATGTGATTTTTGCTGCTTGTTAACTGGTTGCAAAGTTCAAATGCTGTTAGTAAAAAGTGATGCAGAAAGGATTGTCGTCAATAAGGGCCAATCAGTGTGTTGCCTCTGACTTTATAACCTTGACCTCACAGGCCAGCAAAATACAAAGACCGCTCACCACAACACACCTGAATCACCAATCACATCTAAACGAAAGTCGACTGAAGATCCTGTCCCTGATGTCGAGAGCTCTGCTAAAAAAAGGTACTTGCATTTAACTGTCTTTAAAAAATAAATACATACACACTACCGTGCAAAAGTTTGGGGTCACTTAGAAATGTCCTTGTTTTTGAAAGAAAATCACATTTTTGGTTCATTTTAAGATAACATCAAATTGATCAGAAATACAGTGTAGACATTTATTGTTGTAAATGACTATTGCAGCTGGAAACATTTTTTTAAATGGAATATCTACATAGGCGTACAGAGGCCCATTATCAGCAACCATCACTCCTGTGTTCCAATGGCACGTTGTGTTAGCTAATCCAAGTTTATCATTTTAAAAGGCTAATTGATCATTAGAAAACCCTTTTGCAATTATGTTAGCACAGCTGAAAACTGTTGTTCTAATTAAAGACGCAATAAAACTGGCCTTCTTTAGACTAGTTGAGTATCTGGAGCATCAGCATTTGTGGGTTCGATTACAGGCTCAAAATGGCCAGAAACAAAGACCTTTCTTTATCTAACACAACGTGCCATTGGAACTCAGGAATGATGGTTGCTGATAATGGGTCTCTGTACGCCTGTGTAGATATTCCATAAAAAATCAGCCGTTTCCAGCTACAATAGTCATTTACAACATTACCTATGTCTACACTGTATTTCTAATCAATTTGATGTTATTTTAATGGACAAAAAATGTGTTCTTTCAAAAACAAAGACATTTCTAGGTGACCCCAAACTTTTGAACGGAAGTGTATATTTTGATGAACCACGTCTCTGAGATTTTTATTTTAAATGCTTTATGGAGCTAATATTATCCTTCTCTGTATACAGACGCTCAATCCATGACCTTAGAGAAGAAAACCAATCCATGAGCAAACAACCCTCCAATGGTCACGTATTTATAGCCTGTACTGCAGTATAGCTTTTAGTCAGTGGCATAAGATACGGTATGAGAAGTTCTATGTTTTGATTGTCCCAGCAGATTTCGAGGCGGCAGTCGGCCAAAGCCCTACCCGTAGTCACACTTCTGTCCTGAGTGGAGTGGAGGGCAGTAGGGAGCACGAGCGCTCTGTCACTCTCACTGCCCCAGAGAAGAGGAGGAATCACAAGAAAGATTATAAAACATCAAACAAGTTAATCTAAAGCATCATAAGCATTGATTCTAGTTCTTCTATTTAACCCTTGTTTTGTCTATCGCCTTGTTTTTGTGTCTGACTGTGTCTGTGTTTCCCGAAGGCATCCGGTGCAGGAGGACAAGGCTCATCGAAGGACATCTCTTAGATTCTTCAACATGACAGTCTGGAGCAGCCCTGTAAGTCTGGCGCTGTCCAATATTCTGTCCTAACACTGGGTCTTCACGTTGCTCATGCTTGTCTTTTGACGCTGAGCTCTATTGTTGGACTTATCTACTTTCTCTACAACTTTATTCTCAGGACCCTTCCCCCACATCCATTGGGAATGACACTGAGAATTGGATCATGGGCAGTATATTGGTCACTGATGGTATGACTGAAGCATCCAGCTCTGAGGTTGGACCATCCAGGATTCCTGTCATAATGACTGATGGTATGACAGGACCATCCAGGATTCCTGTCATAATGACTGATGGTATGACTGGACCATCCAGGATTCCTGTCATAATGACTGATGGTATGACTGAACCATCCAGGATTCCTGTCATAATGACTGATGGTATGACTGAACCATCCAGGATTCCTGTCATAATGACTGAACCATCCAGGATTCCTGTCATAATGACTGATGGTATGACTGAACCATCTAGGATTCCTGTCATAATGACTGAACCATCCAGGATTCCTGTCATAATGACTGATGGCCCAGGGCAAGGTTTATATTTTTTTAAATATTTTTTCAGTTACATCATGTATCTACATGTTAGTCACTTAAATACTCAATGTGACATTTTATCTGTATTCAGTTCTAGTGAGGAGTGAAGTGGAGGATGACCCTGATCTGCCAAATTACAGCTTTGCTGAAAATCCCGATCACTTCCTGGATCTCGCGACATTGGCCTCACCTTCCAGGACACAAGCTGGGGAATCATGTGAATGCTCTGGTGTCAAGTTGGAAACCGAGACGATAGTGGAAACCGTTAGACAGTATGAAACAAACCATGTATTGAGGGATCCAGAGCAGGTTGGGATAAAAGAGGACCCTGACGACGTGGGTCTAAGCAAGAAGCAGTCAGAAGTGGATATATCTGTCAGTCAGAAGCCCCGTCACCCTCGTCGCTCCATCAGTATGCCAGAGGTGGCATTGGACCAACTGAGGATTCAAGATGAAATTTACAAGAAAGAGAAAACAGATTGGATGATCGAGAAAGAAGATGGAGTCTCTGGGGACACACTTCAACTGCCGGTGAAGAAAGAGAAGATGACAGAGTCAGGACTGGGTTTTAAGAGGACACACATGTCTGTAGCAGAGCGCATCAGGCGCTTTAACGCTCTGACAACGCTGCTCCGTAACCCCAGGGTTCCTCCAAGGCCCCCTGAACCTCAGCTCAATGATGTCCTGCATGAGAGTCAGCGGGAGGGGGGTCAGCGGAGCGTTGTACGTCTGCGCCGGCAGGGAGCACGGCGGTTTGGACGCTCCATCAGTCATGATGGTGTTCCCGGACCTTGGCCAGGACAAGCCTCTAAAAATCATCAAGAGGTGCCAGTGGTTGTTCAAAGCCTCAGTGAGCCAGTCCTATGTCCACCTCCAGAGCCAACTCCTAGTGCTTATCAATTTGCCCAAGAGGGACAGTTTGAAATCCAACATACTCCTCAACTACAACAGGAACACCTCATGCAGACCATCCAGGATTTGTGCGCTCCTCCGTCACCCAATCCAAAGCAGAACAAGGACTCCTGCCAAGTGACGTTTAAAGAATCACAATTGAATCTCAAAGAAAGACAATTGGAACCGGTGGAGGAACAACCTAAGGAGTCAGAGCTACATGATCTGCTGGAGATGCACTTGAATACATGCAATCCAAAAGAGGAGCAAGACAAACACCTCACAGTTCCAATTCAGGTGAATAGACCGTTTCTGACCGACACGGTCATAGATGGTCCACCTCAGACCATGGCCCCCCTACAGCAGGAGTCCAAAAGTACAGAAGTCAAATTCCCTCTCCATTTTCCAACGAAGCCCTCCTCTCTCTCTCAAACAGAAACATGCTCTCCCATTCCCAGTGGACCCTCTCCCACACCAATAGACAGAACATCAACTGACCTCTACACTGCACACTTGGTGGCTAACTGCTCCCCTTTCTCTGTCACGACCTTTGGCTTTATAGAGATAGACATGGGGGTCAGTGAGAGTGATGGGGGTTCTCTCCCCGTTGAACTCTCTCCATCACCAGCCTTGCAGTTCAAGCTCCCGGCCACCAAGAGACGCTACAGAGACTCGCCCTGCTGGCCCGTCCATGAGATTAGCATGGCCACAGGGGACCCATTGCAGATCTGAGGGGTACAGGACAGACTAAATGGTATTCCGTAACTAGCGCATTGGTCTTGAGTAGTAGGGTTTACAAATGGGAAAATAAGATCACTCGCACAAAGAATGCCATATGTTTTTTTAATATATATTTTTAATGTAATTTTCTGTTATGCCAATAGGTTATCCTAGAAAAGTAGTATTTTAAAGCGGCAGTCAACAGTAGAACAATAACAAAGTGGCCTCCCTGTTTCGGTAAAAATCTGAGGGATGGGGCTGGAGAAATGTAACCACTCTCAAATGTATCGACAAAGCTATAGATGCAAGGCCTGCCTGTCCATAATATAACAATGATAGTTTTAACCATGTATTGAGACTATATTGTGTTTGTTTACATTGTTTTTCAAACATTGGAGTAAAATAAGCTTATTTTGGGTTCTGATGGTGTACAAATGTTACTAAGCTGTCAATCAATGGGTAAATATCATTATATCAAGTAAATTATATTATGTAGCAACTGCTGATTGCAGATTTTATTATTGTGAAGTTGCGTTTTACATATCTGACTAATTTGTGTAAGTGTATGTATTTCAGTTTGAATAAAATGATTTATTTTAATATTTTGATGTATTAATTGATATCAGATTAGTCTATTCCTCTTAGTAAAATTAGAGGTGTTTTCCTGATTTGTTTAGAGGTTGACTTCATTTTTCTGACCTAGTAGGTAGCAAGGTTTAAAAATCTGTGTATTCACAAACCTGTTGCAGACCTCACCAATGGCAATCCCTTTGGGTCTAATGCAACGACACTAACGTTTTAGGCGATGGCTTGGTCACTGACACATATTGTAGATATTTTAAAATCGGACACACGTTTACCAGTACATTTGTTAATATGGTACAACAATTCTATAGGACTTCGTAAAGGTGGCACCATGTTTTACAGTTCGCTCCACCCACTTTTCCCTTGTCATGTTGCACGGAGCAAGGAGTTAGTAAACTGTCACTCTGTCTCATAACACAGCCATTGCCACTGAACCCACATTGTCCTTCAGTACGCCCACACGCAGACAGACGCTGGGAGTGAGAGAAAAGAGGTGGGAGAGAGACAGCGAGGCTTGCTCAGGAACAACCAGGGAGAATAGAGTGATAAGTTATACATTAGAGGATGGCGGAAGGAGGAGATGGAGAGGAGGAGATTCAGTTCTTACGTACGGTGAGTGATGCTGGACTCCTTTGGCTCTGTTCGTTTCGATTGTAACTGAAAAAGGCTGTGAGAGAGAAACCATACTGCAGTATAACTACGATAAGTTGCCTTATCTTGCCGTAGGCCTAATGTGTGACTTTGGTGTAACTTCTAGTCCAATGCATTAACTTCCATACGTTTTGATAGTGGCTTCCCTTTGACTTTGGAAAGACCAGATTGACATGGACAGATGCTGGGCTTGTCTGCATTGTTATCTATTTTTATACCAGAGCAGCTTGAAATGTTACTGTTTGGGAGTTGGGCAGTTTGCTGGGTGCCAAGTAACAGCTGACGCTGGCAAATAGAAACGCATGAAAACGAGGGGTAGTAATACAAAAATAAAAAACGAAGAATGACGAACATAAGATGTAATGGGATGCGGAATCAGATTGACTATCATATTGGATTTTACTTTTAGGTGCAGTAATATGGGTTTTCAGACATATCAGGTCATGAGGTGGCAGCATGATGGAAAGGAGTGGTAGGTTACGTTGGTGCATCGGCGCATTTGATCCAGTCAAGAGAAGGCATGTCTTCACAGCAATTTAGTGACAGACTACAGCACATTTTGAGACCAGCATGATAAAGATGCTGATTTCCACACTGTTCGTTTTCTGAATGGCGAAGATGTATTGTGTTAGACACCTTTTCCTAATGGTGTGTTGTGACCTGTTCTTAGAATGAGTTCCGTCTTCAGCTGTACAGTAATTACAGACTGGTCTGCTTGTGGAGGGTTAGACCATTCATACCACTGACCCAGTGTGGAGAGACACTCTCGCACCACGTCTCACTGAACCTCTGGGGACATGGTGGAGCAGAGACAAGAAAACCTTTACCCCATCAGTTTTCTCACAGGGACCGAAGGCCTCGGATGACTCAAGCATGTCGCATTTCATATCTGTTATATTAAGATACACCGAGAAGCGAGTTAGTGGAAACAAATATAACGCTAAGCACTGATATTTTTGGGAACAGGCATTGGCATACTGTATTAGATACTGTACACATTATTTTCAACGTGAATATATCTCTCAAAGACTACCTGTAAGCTACATAGAATGTACAATCACAACAAGGCATTGACAAAGAGCATGGCATGCAACATGCCTTTTCTGAAAAAGGCTCTCCTGTTTCGATTGAGGCAGAGCTCTTTTCCTCATTAGGGACTCCCATGCTGACGTGAGGCTGAATCACATTTCAAAGGCACGGTTTTTATATAACATGTATTGCTGTGTCAAACCTGACTGATGCCAGGCAGAGATGGAGTGTTGTGTGTACTTGTCGAGGTATTATTCACCACCAGAGCAGAACACTTTCTTTTTATAGTGCCTGCTGCATATAAAGAGCTTTGTCCTACATTGCCTCTCTGCTTTGTTAAAGGCCCAGAGCAGCTGTTTTTATATCAATATCAAATATTTTTATGGGGTAACAATTACAGTGCCTTGCGAAAGTATTCGGCCCCCTTGAACTTTGCGACCTTTTGCCACATTTCAGGCTTCAAACATAAAGACATAAAACTGTATTTTTTTGTGAAGAATCAACAACAAGTAGGACACAATCATGAAGTGGAACGACATTTATTGGATATTTCAAACTTTTTTAACAAATCAAAAACTGAAAAATTGGGCGTGCAAAATTATTCAGCCCCCTTAAGTTAATACTTTGTAGCGCCACCTTTTGCTGTGATTACAGCTGTAAGTCGCTTGGGGTATGTCTCTATCAGTTTTGCACATCGAGAGACTGACATTTTTTCCCATTCCTCCTTGCAAAACAGCTCGAGCTCAGTGAGGTTGGATGGAGAGCATTTGTGAACAGCAGTTTTCAGTTCTTTCCACAGATTCTCGATTGGATTCAGGTCTGGACTTTGACTTGGCCATTCTAACACCTGGATATGTTTATTTTTGAACCATTCCATTGTAGATTTTGCTTTATGTTTTGGATCATTGTCTTGTTGGAAGACAAATCTCCGACCCAGTCTCAGGTCTTTTGCAGACTCCATCAGGTTTTCTTCCAGAATGGTCCTGTATTTGGCTCCATCCATCTTCCCATCAATTTTAACCATCTTCCCTGTCCCTGCTGAAGAAAAGCAGGCCCAAACCATGATGCTGCCACCACCATGTTTGACAGTGAGGATGGTGTGTTCAGGGTGATGAGCTGTGTTGCTTTTACGCCAAACATAACGTTTTGCATTGTTGCCAGAAAGTTCAATTTTGGTTTCATCTGACCAGAGCACCTTCTTCCACATGTTTGGTGTGTCTCCCAGGTGGCTTATGGCAAACTTTAACCGACACTTTTTATGGATATCTTTAAGAAATGGCTTTCTTCTTGCCACTCTTCCATAAAGGCCAGATTTGTGCAATATACGACTGATTGTTGTCCTATGGACAGAGTCTCCCACCTCAGCTGTAGATCTCTGCAGTTCATCCAGAGTGATCATGGGCCTCTTGGCTGCATCTCTGATCAGTCTTCTCCTTGTATGAGCTGAAAGTTTAGAGGGACGGCCAGGTCTTGGTAGATTTGCAGTGGTCTGATACTCCTTCCATTTCAATATTATCGCTTGCACAGTGCTCCTTGGGATGTTTAAAGCTTGGGAAATCTTTTTGTATCCAAATCCGGCTTTAAACTTCTTCACAACAGTATCTCGGACCTGCCTGGTGTGTTCCTTGTTCTTCATGATGCTCTCTGCGCTTTTAACGGACCTCTGAGACTATCACAGTGCAGGTGCATTTATACGGAGACTTGATTACACACAGGTGGATTGTATTTATCATCATTAGTCATTTAGGTCAACATTGGATCATTCAGAGATCCTCACTGAACTTCTGGAGAGAGTTTGCTGCACTGAAAGTAAAGGGGCTGAATAATTTTGCACGCCCAATTTTTCAGTTTTTGAATTGTTAAAAAAGTTTGAAATATCCAATAAATGTCGTTCCACTTCATGATTGTGTCCCACTTGTTGTTGATTCTTCACAAAAAAATACAGTTTTATATCTTTATGTTTGAAGCCTGAAATGTGGCAAAAGGTCGCAAAGTTCAAGGGGGCCGAATACTTTCGCAAGGCACTTTAAGTACCTTACTGTTCTTTTTTTTGCCCATTTTAATCCAAAACTCCATCCCACTACAACAGGCTGAAATGTCATGCAGTCTTTTCAAACAGCTCTCACACTAAAATGGCATTATTAGCAATTTCACAGTAGTATTCCAACCTCAAAATGTGGAAATATACACTGAGTATACAAAACATTAAGAACACCTGCTCTTTCCATGATAGACTGACCTATGGTCCCTTAATGATGTCACTTGTTATATCCACTTCAGCCAGTGTAGATGAAGTGGAGGAGACAGGTTAACGAATGAGATATAAGCCTTGAGGCAATTGAGACATGGATTGTGTGTGTGAGACATGGATTGTGTGTGTGTGCCATTCAGAAGCTGAATGGACTAGACAAAAACATTTATGTGCTTTTGAACGGGGTAAGGTAGTAGGTGCCAGGCGCACCGGTTAGTGTCAATAACTGGGGGCGTTTCAAGCGTTCTACAGGGATGCTGGCCAATGGTGACGCCAATGCTTCCCACAGTGGTGTCAAATTGGCTGGATGTCCTTTGGGTGTTGGACCAACCCAGCAGAGTTGCATTTCTTGACACAAACCGGTGAAGCCTGGCACCTTCTACCATACACCGTTCACAGGCCCTTAAATCTTTTGTCTTACCCGTTCACCCTCTGAATGGCAGACACACACAATCCATGTCTCAATTGTCTCGAGGCTTAAAAATCCTTCTTTAAGCTGTCTCCTCCCCTTCATCTAGACTGATTGAAGTGGATTTAAAACGTGACATCAACAAGGGATCATAGCTTTAACCTGGATTCACCTGGCCAAGTCTGGCATGAAAGAGCAGGTGTTCATAATGTTTTGTACACTCAGTGTCTCTATAAACACAGGCAAATCACGTTTTTGACTGCACTGGGCCTTTAAGTCTGTTTCGTGCTTCTCTCAGGATCGTTACTTGAGTCGGTTAGATTCTTATTGGAGTTTAATTAGAGAACCGCAGACATGTACTTTATTGTGAAAGTACAGTACTTACTACGAACATGAAGTAGTGTAAAGACATCTACTGTATTCATGTCCACGTTTGTGTGTGAGCGTGCCGTGACTATCGTTATAGCAGTGTGTGGAAGATGACGCTCTCGCCAAGAAGGGAACCATTTTCTTGAGCTGGCCAGCTGAATGTGGAGGTGTGAGAGAGGCTGGCCGTCACTTGCTTTGATGCTGTTCATCTTGAACTCTGCTGAGTTCTATATTTACGGAGTCTTGGGATTAGCAGGTTTATAGCCAGGGCCATGGGAGCACCTGTTTAGTTCTGGCCCTATGAGAACTGCACTCGCTCTACACATTGAGTATGATGAAGTGCTTTCGATTATATTATCTTTTGCCAGGTCAGAGTGATGGCGTCGTGTGTATATATGTCATGTGCTCTGATAGTTTTGGTATGATTGACAGTGGTAGTACTAGTACAAATGAACTGAAGTACACTGAGTTCTACAGCACTGTAGGCTTTGTAAAAGGTTTCTTGTTACATCGACTTATCGGTGTCCACTGTTCTTCTGTCATAACTAAGGAGTATGTCTTTTGCCCACTTTTGGCTGGTCTCTATGGTTGACTTTGGCCAGGTTTAGTGTGACTTGAGCTGTCAGCCTAAGAATGATAGTTTGACACCGGGTCTGTCTGTCTCACTGCTCTCTGTGTGAGTGCATTACAAATTATTATGCCAGGCCGGGTCTCAAATATCCACTGCTCCACCGAGGGGAATGTGGGAGCAGCAGGTGCAAGGTTCTGAAATAGAGGGCCGGGAGGAGCGGGTGCTTACCCACAGTCCGACTACCAAGGAGATTAGTGTTAGGACAGGGGCAGGGCCCGGCACAGAAGAATGACAAAGAAAATGTGGATGTGAAGGTTAGGAATGTGAGATCCAAGACCAGAGAGGGTCTGTTGACCACTCTTTGTTTGCTTTTTGACCTACTATGTTTCGGCTCCCCGTTACGACGGCTTTATCACTCTGCTGGCTCTATCTACTCTCATTATTGTTACCATATGTTGGTCAGGGTTGCATCCTTGTTCTTATGCGACATAAAATATGCCTGTTTGGTGCACAGGAATCATATTCACGCTTTTACTATATTCTCTTCCACTACAACCATTACACATCCACACTTAAGCCCCTCTAAATGGGTTTTGGCTGTAACTCTACCCCCTCTATTCATGTCATATGGGCCTATCAAGGTTATGAATGGCAAGTTAAATATAAAGTACTACTTTTGAAATGTTACCCAAGTGATGAAACATCTTAATGTAAAACAATGAAATAATAATTATGATATAAACTAGCTCAGCTGATTAACATAATCTGTTTTGGCCTTTGACCTTTTTTCTCTCTCCTGTATGTAGGATGACCAGGTTGTGCTACAATGCACTGCCTCCATTCTGAAAGAACAGATCAAACTGTGTCTTTCGTGTGAGGGCTTTGGGAACCGCCTCTGCTTCCTGGAGACCACTTCCAATGCTCAGGTAGAGAGAACCACGTTCCCCAATCTGATTACGTCTGTACTCCAGCCGTTGCCGTTCCCTGGGTTTTGCTGACGGATGTGTTGTGTTGTAGAATGTGCCACCTGATTTGGCGATCTGCTGCTTCATCCTGGAGCAGTCCCTGTCGGTACGAGCCTTACAGGAGATGCTGTCCAACACTATGGAGCTCAACGAGGTAAGAGACCAGTAGAGGGACTGATGGTTCTGTTGTGTTGGGATTAAAGGAGCTTATTTTACATCTGATGTTAAACAATTCTACAGTGCACACTGAGTGTACGAAACATTAGGGACACCTGCTCTTTCCATGGCATAGACTGACCAGGTGAGTCCAGGTGAAAGCTACGACTCCTTATTGATGTCACTTGTTAAATCCACTTCAAATCGGTGTAGATGAAGGGGAGGAGACGGGTTAAAGAAGGATTTTTAAGCCTTGAGACAATTGAGACATGGATTGTGTCTGTGTGCCATTCAGAAGGTGAACGGGCAAGACAAAAGATTTAAGTGTCTTTTAACGGGGTATGGTAGTAGATGCCAGGCTTCACCGGTTCGAGTCAAGAACTGCAGAGCTGCTGGGCTTTTCACGCTCAACAGTTTCCCGTGTGTATCAAGAATGGTCCAACACCCAAAGGACATCCAGGCAACTTGGCACAACTGTGGGACGCATTTGAGTCAACATGGGCCAGCGTCGACACCTTGCCCCGTGCCCCGATGAATTGAGGAAGTTCTGAGGGCAAAAGGGGGTGCAACTGAATATTAGGAAGGTGTTCCTAATGTTTTGATCACTCAGTGTACAGTACATGGAAATAGTTTTTCTTTGGCTGGAAAATAGAGGTGGTCTTTGTGTAGTGTCTGGTGAGCTTAGTTCTTTCTGAATCAAACTAATACAAACAAATGTCATGTTTTTCCCATATTATGGGAATCAGTACTTTTGGTAAAAAATTTCAGAAAATACTGTTATGCCTTATATGGTAGTGAGAACATCCTCTCTTATGTCATCGACACATAGTTGTAAAAGTAGCATTGTCGTGAATAGTTATGTGCTAATGACACATCACTGATGCATTTGAAATATGAGTATTATGTCAAGGCCTTTTGTATTTTTTAGCAACTTAACTTCGTTTTGTCTCTTTTCTGACCCCACACCCCTCACCTCCCACCTGCCAACCATAGGCAGTCGATTTGGACAAATGGGTATGTCTGCTCATGTTTCCCTTCCTGTCACATTTCCCCAAAGTTTTCCCCTCCTCTCCACCCCTTGTCTACCGTGAGAGTGCTCTCATCTCTCACCCAATGTCCCTGTCTCAAACAGTGATGCGCCACTTTCGTCTGCCCTCACTCATACTACCTAACTCCACACTTTGCTCAGTGTTGTCATAGCTGAAATACCGAGCGGCGTTTCAGATGACACTCGAGGAACGATTCCTGTCAGCAACACAGGAGCAACTAAGAAGCTCTCTGCCGTCGAGGGCTTCTGGCTGCCGTATAATCTCTACACTACGTCCAACAGCAGAAACGTGGACCACAGACCTAGTGTTGGATGGTGTCATTTGAAACAAGGCTCTTTACTGCCCTGTGACATTGTCCCTCTGAATGTCTCCTATACAACCTTCATCATACTCCCATCTTCACTCCTCACAGGCACATAAGTCCCGTTCATTGAATGTGGAACCAGACCAGCCCTTTACGTTTTCTTAATCCTTGCTATTCCGTCATCCTGTGAGTTACTGTGGTTTGACCAAACCATCACGGCAATTCATCTTAATCTTCAGAAAGTCTGGAATGTAGGGCAAAGTGTAACCTTGAATATCAAACTGCACGCACGCACGCACGTATACACACACACACACACACACACACACACACACACACACACACACACACACACACGGGTTCACTAAATCTGACCTAGAAGTCAGTCTTGCGCTGTGTTCTGACTCTCCACTTACTCATGGAATAATCAAGATGATAACAACATTGACGGTGGAAATGATAACCACTAATTATAACAAATGTTGAAGAAACAATATAGTTTGATTGTCTGAATGTCACTTTTTCTGCCTTCCAGTTAAATGTGACATGTGACTTTCTGTGGTATTGTTTCTTGCTTCCAGTATTGTTAATCATTTGACTTTTGTTAATCAATTTCCCTTTCCACTCACCCCTGGTTTGTATTGACACAATGTGGACATGTTTGCTGTTGTGTTGGTTCTCTGTGGTGGGCTCTCTGACTCCTCTCAGCCAGATACGTTCAGTACACAGGTTCTCTGTTGCCTGCCACGTTGTTCTCAGTTTGGTACGAGGAGGATGACTCGCTCAACTCCTGTCTCCCTCCTCGGTCTTTAACAGTCCTGTGTGCCTGACCTTAGTAGGCTGAATGTTGAATCATACACGACTCTCTTCGGTTGGATTTTTAACTTCTCGCTCTCCTGTGTTCTGCCCAGTCATCTCAAGGAGGGGGCCACCGTACCCTGCTGTATGGCCATGCCATCCTACTGAAGCACACTCACTCCAGCATGGTAAACAGACTCCTCTGTCGCACTGCGTAGTTTCACATGTTTCTCATTTCACCAACCCACTATCAGTTTCACATGTTTCTCATTTCACCAACCCACTATCATCCACTTCTTTCTACTTCTAACTCACCCAGACTACCACCCACACTACCACCCACACTATCTCCCACACTACCACCCACACTACCTCCCACATTACCACCCACACTACCACCCATACCAACACCAACACTATCACCCACACCAACACTATCGCCCACACTACCACCCACACTATCACCCACACCCACACTATCACTCATACCAGCACTACCACCCACACCAACGCTATCTCCCACACTACCACCCACACAAACACTATCACCCACACCCACACTACCACCCACGCCGACGCTACCACCCACGCCAACACTACCACCCACACCAACACTATCACCCACACCAACACTATCACCCACACTATCTCCCCCACCACCACCCACGCAACACTATCTCCCACACTACCACCCACACGATCACCAACACTACCACCCACACTATCACCCATACCCACACCATCTCCCACACTTCCACCCACACTATCATCCACACACAATCTCCCACATTACCATCCACACTACCACCCACACCACACTTTCTACCTCTATCTCACTCGTCATAACCACATAAGTCCCATTCATTGAATATGTACTATACCAGCCATTTACGGTTTTAGTGTGGGTGGTAGTGTGGGAGATAGTGTGGGAGACAGTTTTGCAGTTACATGGGTTTGCTTTTCAATTAGCGCTTCATTATTCATTGTGTAATTTGTACTCTCTGTGTGCTGCAGTACCTCAGCTGTTTGACTACCTCAAGGTCACTCACAGACAAACTGGCCTTTGATGTGGGCTTACAGGAAGATTCCACCGGTATGGCCTTTACCATAGAGAACAGTGGCATATTAATTTTCTGCACAGTGTTCCGTTCAGTGACGCAAGTGTTCCTCCACAGGGGAGGCGTGCTGGTGGACTATTCACCCTGCGTCCAAGCAGAGGTCAGAGGGAGAAAAGGTCAGGGTGGGAGATGACCTCATCCTGGTCAGCGTGTCCTCTGAAAGATACCTGGTGAGCCGCTTTGGTGACACACTGCCAAGTGGACTTTCAACCCCAGCAGGTTATGGATGGAGCTGACATGTTCTCTCTCTCTCTCTCTCTCTCTCTCTCTCTCTCTCTCTCTCTCTCTCTCTCTCTCGCTCCAGCATCTCTCCTACGCCAGTGGTGACCTCATGGTGGACGCCTCCTTCATGCAGACGCTGTGGACCATGAGCCCTGTGATGTCTGGCTGTGAGCTTGCTGAAGGTGTGTATATGTTTTTATTGTTTTTCTATTTCCTAGTCGTTAGCTGATCATCTAGAAACACTACACTTGACTGCCGTGTCTTTCTCTCATTGCCAGTGTAACATCAACCCCTCAGGCTTTCTGACTGGAGGCTATGTTCTTAGACTGTTCCATGGTCACATGGATGAGTGCTTGGCTATCCCTGCTGCCGAACAAGGAGACGACCAGCGCAGGTGATGAACACTGTTGAACTATTCCACATTTACATTTGACATTATATATATATATATGGGGAGGGGGCGGGGTGCTGTGAGATAATTTAGATACTGTTTGAAGAGGTAGGGTTTCAGATGTTTCGGGAAGATGGGCAGGGACTCTGCTGTCCTGGCACCCATTGGGGTGCCAGGACAGAGACGAGTTTTGACTGGGCTGAGCGGGAACTGCCCTCCCGTAGGGGTGGAAGGGTCAAGAGACCTGAGCTGGCAGAACTGAGTACTCAGGTTGGGTTGTAGGGTTTGAGCATAGCCTGAATGTAGGGAGGGGCAGTGCCTCTTGCTGTTCCGTAGGTAAGCACCATGGTCTTGAAGTGGAAGCCAGTGAAGTGTGCGGAGGAGCGGTGTGACATGGGAGAACCTAGGAAGGTTAATCAGATGTTAATCAGATATTTAATCTGACACTGCATAAACACCACCTGTCACTAACAGCCCATCTCTGTTTTCAGAATTGCTCATTATGAAGGGGGTGCTGTCTGTAGCCATGCCCGGTCACTATGGAGACTAGAACCCCTCCGGATTGGGTGAGTGGATGCCCTTCTGTTCATCAGCTTTATGTAACAAAAAACCATTACAATTGTCTTACATGAGTTCTCTCTTTGGGGTTGTACTTATGGCTCTGTGTAGATGGAGTGGAGGTCACATGAAATGGGGCCAGTCGTTCCGAGTGCGTCATATAACCACAGGCCGCTACCTCTGCCTGGATGAAGAGAAAGGACTGCTGGTGGTGGACCCTGAAAAAGCCAACGCCAAGATGTCAGCCTTCTGCTTCAGAATCTCCAAGGTCAGGGTGCTCTGTTCATATAAAGAGCAGTGTGAAAAAACGCACGTGGTCCTTTTCATAGAATGGAACAAAAGCTTCTGGCAGCGTTCATATCATCCCTCCGTACCTAGCGCTGTTGACAGTCATTCTTTCTCCTTGTTGTTCCGTGTTCCAACCTGCAGGAAAAGATCGAGGTGGCTCAGAAGCGAGATGTGGAGGGCATGGGCACACCAGAGATTAAGTATGGGGAGTCCATGTGTTTTGTACAGCACGTCTCCTCTGGCCTCTGGCTTACATACGCCTCTGTCGATGCCAAGTCCGCTCGCCTGGGACCTCTTAAGAGGAAGGTATGGAGAAATCGTGCGGCAAGATGCCTAAAAACACCTGAGCTAAAGGACAGGAAGAACAACAGCAAAGGAAATGCTAAGAGATAATGAAGACCCCCGTAATATAGGGATTTACTGTGAATGCATTTTGTTCAGGCTTTTCAAATGCTCCGCTTTCCCCTGGAGTGCAACTGGTGTTTATCCATGTTGTCAATGTCTCTCTCAGGCCATCCTTCATAAGGAGGGCCACATGGACGATGCCCTGACCGTGGCCCGCTCCCAGACAGAGGAGTTCCAGGCTGCTCGTATGATCTACAACACAGCAGGCCTCTTCACTCAGTTCATTAAGTATGTCCCCTCTCCAGTCCCAATGTCTTCCCTATGGCTCTCTGAGAAAATACTTATCTAGGAATCTCTTGAGTTTGTACACATTATGGACGTATGTATAGACCCCTTCGACTTACTGTTATCCTTCAGGAGGGGCGGAGCGCCTTGGTTTAGTGTTTGACCTCGTGCTCAGTACAGTGACGTTTTCCCCTGTTCCCTGTGTCTCCAGAGCGCTGGACTCTCTGAGCGGTAAGAACAAGTCTTCTTCAGGCCCCCCGTCTCTGCCCATGGACTCAGTGGCCCTCTCCCTGCAGGACCTCATCTTCTACTTCCGGCCCCCTGAGGAGGAGCTGGAGCACGAGGAGAAGCAGACCAAACTACGCTCCCTCAAGAACAGACAGAACCTCTTCCAAGAGGAGGTCAGTGCTCACACACAACAGATGAGGATGATGCACTGTATGTTGAAAATATTCTTCCCGCACTGCTCCTCCCTTTGGTGTTCCTATGTTATATGTGTCATTCCGCACAGGGCATGATCACCCTGGTGCTGGACTGTATTGACCGACTCAATGTCTACAACACGGCGGCCCACTTCTCCGAGTTTGCAGGGGAGGAAGCTGCCGAGTCTTGGAAGGAAATCGTTAATCTCCTGTACGAGCTGCTGGGTATGTGACCTTCTATTCATCCCGTTGTTTCAGGTCCCATCATGTGTCTGCATGGCTGTGGTTACTGTGGCAACATGCCCTTTCAATCTGAACATGACATAGCTCTGATCTCTGTCATTCTCTTCCTGTGAAGCCTCTCTCATCAGAGGTAACCGGGCCAACTGTGCTTTGTTCTGTGATAACCTGGATTGGCTGGTCAGCAAACTGGACCGTTTAGAGGCCTCCTCAGGTTAAGTCCCACTACAACACACTCCATCACCTTTCAGCACTGAATCACATTGACTTGAACGTGTTACGGGAGTGCCCTCTGTGTTTCATTGCGTGTTATGCTCACCACAGGCATCCTGGAGGTGCTGTACTGCGTTCTGATTGAGAGTCCAGAGGTCCTGAACATCATCCAGGAGAACCACATTAAATCTATCATTTCTCTACTGGATAAGCATGGACGCAATCACAAGGTCAGTGAATACGTGTGCAGGTTATTGAAGTTTATTATTATTATATTTATTATTTCTATTATTAAGTTGTATTATTTAGGCCTGTGCTTATCCAGAGAAGTGTTCATATGTTGTTGACAGTCCATCTCCTTATGATTTGAGGGCTGATTTTAGAATTTTCTCTCTCCCTAGGTGTTGGATGTGCTCTGCTCTTTGTGTGTGTGTAACGGTGTGGCTGTAAGGTCCAATCAGAATCTCATCACAGAGAATCTGCTTCCAGGTCGCGACCTCCTCCTGCAGTCCAACATCATCAATTATGTCACCAGGTATACAGACATCTGGCCGTACTAAATATAATTTGTGAAAATACAACCACGGCAATTCGCTTTTTTCCTTCCAACCATTAACTGTTTTTTCATCTCAGTGTGAGACCCAACATCTTCCTCGGAACCTGTGAGGGATCCACACAGTATAAGAAGTGGTATTTTGAGGTGATGGTGGATTATGTGGAGCCTTTCCTGACCGCCCAGGCCTTCCACCTGCGTGTGGGCTGGGCTCTGACCGAGGGCTACAGCCCCTACCCTGGGGGTGGTGAGGGCTGGGGCGGCAACGGGGTTGGCGACGACCTCTACTCCTACGCTTTTGATGGACTCCACCTGTGGTCAGGTACGGCATGCAGGGGCTCGCTTTAGAATGCAGAACTCTATTACTGGTTGACGTCTTATAGATCCGTGTGTCTCCACAGGACGAGTCCTCCGGCATGTCGCCTCCCCCAACATGCACATCCTAGCGGCAGACGATGTGGTCAGCTGCTGCCTGGATCTGAGCGTGCCCAGTATCTCGTTCCGTATCAACGGGCACCCGGTGCAGGGCATGTTTGAGAACTTCAACCTGGACGGCCTCTTCTTCCCTGTCGTCAGCTTCTCTGCAGGCGTCAGGTGAGAACCGACGATAGGGCTTACAGAGCCGCTGTCATTTTACAGTCTTAAGAAAAGGAGTGATGTCAAATGAGTGATCACTGTTCATGTTCTCCTTGCAAACGCCAAGGGTTCGTTTTCTCCTGGGAGGGCGGCATGGGGACTTCAAATTCCTCCCACCGCCAGGCTATGCCCCGTGCTATGAGGCTGTGCTGCCCAAGGACCGACTGCGTATTGAGCCCATCAAGGAGTATAAGCATGATTTCAATGGTGTCCGCAATCTGTTGGGGCCTACACAGTCCCTCTCGCACACTGCCTTCACCCCCTGCCCTGTGGACACAGTACAGGTACAACCCTCGAATGATCTGTGCACATCTCGTTCTCCTAGCTCTTGCCTCCATTCACCGCGTTGTCCTTTCAGATTGTGCTTCCGCCTCACTTGGAGCGCATTCGGGAGAAGCTGGCGGAAAACAGCCATGAGCTATGGGCCGCCACTCGCATTGAACAAGGATGGACCTACGGGTCGGTGAGTGCTTCCCATACTGCCTCAGTCAGATCACATGACTTAAGGATATCTACTTAATCCAATATCTTGATTCTTTCCACTCCTCCAGTTCCGAGATGACAACAAGAAACTGCACCCCTGCCTGGTGGATTTCCAGAGCCTGCCAGAGCCAGAGAAGAATTACAACCTCGCAATGTCTGGAGAAACACTCAAGTGAGTCAAGGTCATGGACACGCACTCTCAAGGTCATGGACACGCCCTCTCAAGGTTTTGGACACGCCCTCTCAGCCTAGTATGTCTGCATGTGCTGGGTGTTCACCACCTCTCCTTCTGCTTCTCAAAGGACTCTGCTGGCGCTGGGCTGTCATGTGGGCATGGGGGATGAGAAAGCAGAGGAGAACCTGAAGAACATCAAGATGCCCAAAACGTGAGCGATACCTCAAGATTGTGATCTGACTTATTTAGGCATGACGTCATTATTCTCTGATATTCACATACGTGGTTGAAAAGTGAATGATCTGTTTGACATTATCTGAGATGGACATTGTGAAATGTTGGATTGTCATTAAAATTGAGGCCTGTTCACTTTAGTGAGATGAATAGCAATAATGACATCTGACTTACTAGTGTAATCATGACATCCCTTTTGTTCCATTAGGTATATGATGAGTAGTGGATATAAGCCTGCCCCTCTGGACCTCAACCATGTCAAGCTGACACCCAACCAGACCAACCTAGTGGAGAGACTGGCAGAGAATGGGCACAACGTGTGGGCTCGTGACAGGGTCCACCAGGGATGGACCTACAGCATTGTACAGGTAGCTTCTCCTCCCTCTGCCTGTCCTTGGTTCTCGCAGGAAACTCGCACACAGCAAGTAAGGCCAAACCTGTGGTAATACTGTAGCTCAAGTCCTTTTCAAACAAGGACTATTGAATCTCAGTAGTGTTTTTGTGGGGTGGGTTTTAATGCGCACGTAGGCGTGCAGGTGGGCACACAACAAGCTCACCTAAAGTGACGCAGCTATAGTACTTTATAAAAGTTGAACTCTGGGTGAAGCATTATTCATACCTGACTCATGAGTCGTTGAAGTCGGGATGTTTTCGGAGCCAACATTTACGCAACTGTTCAAGACAAATATAATAAAAATCTTCTTTTTTTTTCTGGAGCTAGTGCAGTATCACTCTTTCTAAGATGTATCAAGATGTAAGTCCATGACTTACAGAAAAAAATGTATGACTCCCACAATCGTTTGAGTTGATTTCAAGTCTTTATTTCCATGTTCAGGACATTATGAGCAAGCGCAACCCGCGCCTGGTGCCGTACAACCTGCTGGACGAAAAGACCAAGAAGACCAACAGAGACACTGTCTGTGCAGCTGTCCGCACTCTCATCGGCTACGGTTACAACATTGAGCCACCTGACCAGGAGAGCAGTGAGTCTGTCTGTCTGCCAAGTTGTTCATATTTCAGTACTGTACTGAACTAGCTACTAGTCCTGTTAAATACAGCTAGATATACTGTACACACACATACATATATATACTGGTCAAGGGTGCCAATAATTATGTACCTGACTACTATATATATATATATATATATATATATATATATATCATCTTAATAATGACACCTGTATCTCTGTTTGTGCAAGGTGGTAATGGAGAAGGTCATTCCCGTGGAAATAAGATCCGTGTGTTCCGGGCTGAGAAGTCATATGCGGTGACTCAGGGGAAGTGGTACTTTGAGTTTGAGGCTGTCACCGTGGGGGATATGAGAGTGGGTTGGGCCAGAC
This sequence comes from Oncorhynchus mykiss, assembly GCF_057628025.1. Taxonomy (NCBI): domain Eukaryota; kingdom Metazoa; phylum Chordata; class Actinopteri; order Salmoniformes; family Salmonidae; genus Oncorhynchus; species Oncorhynchus mykiss. The sequence continues at coordinate 46,148,292 of NC_143031.1, forward strand.
CCAGTGTCCGCGCTGACACAGAGCTGGGGGCGGATGAGCTCGCCTATGTCTTCAATGGTTTCAAGGTATGGTCGGTGATGAAGGATCTGTTCTGTGTCTGTTTTAGGGAAAACATTTTCTAATGTGTCCTACTCCAAAACGTTGACTTTTCTTTTTGTAGGCTCAGCGCTGGCATGTGGGCAATGAGCCGTTTGGTCGTAGCTGGTTGCCAGGTGACGTGGTAGGCTGTATGATCGACCTGGTAGAGCAGAACATCTTCTTCACCCTGAACGGAGAGATGCTGATCAGCGACTCTGGCTCTGAGATGGCCTTCAAGGACATAGACACAGGAGATGGTGAGTGACTGCTGTGGCAGATAAATCCTTATAGGTTGGACCTGCTGCCCAAGAGGTGGATAGTATGATTCAGTATGATTCAGTGCCATTTAAATCTATGCCATTCATTAAACTGTGTCTCTCTTTCTCCAGGCTTTATCCCTGTGTGTAGTCTGGGCCTGTCTCAGGTTGGCCGGCTCAACCTGGGCCAGAACGTCAGCAGCCTGCGCTACTTCACCATCTGTGGCCTGCAGGAGGGCTTTGAGCCTTTCGCCATCAACATGAAGAGAGATATCACCATGTGGTTCAGCAAGAGCCTGCCCCAGTTCATCCCTGTTCCTACAGAACACCCTCACATTGAGGTACAGCATATCTTGTTCAGTAACAGTGGCTCGTTATGCTTAGAAATGACTTCTGTTCCCATATTACATGATCGTAAATTGACAAATGTCAAAGTTAGGTTTCTCTTAGATATCCATCGTCCCATGTACCCTTTGTAGGTGTCCCGTGTGGATGGGACAGTGGACAGCGCTCCGTGTCTGAAACTGACCCACAAGACCTTCGGCTCTCAGAACGCCAACACAGACCTGCTGTTCCTGAGGCTCAGCATGCCCGTGGAGTTCCACGAGACCTTTAAGGTTATGGCCGGGACCACGCCCCTCACCCGAGCTCTGACCATCCCTGAGGACGAGGTTCTGGAGGTTGACCCCGACTCTGACTTTGAGGTGCTGAAGAAGTCTGCCAGCCGCACAGAGAAGGAGGAGGAGAAGAAGGAGCCCTCTGTGCCTAAGGAGATCCCTGTCAACGAAGGAGGAGAGAACGTGAAAGATGCCTCTACAGAGAAGAGCAAGAAGAAGGGGTCAGTACTGAGCAGGGGTCAGATGGGTAAAGAGAAAGACAGTAGTCTTTGGACAGGCTACAACAACTCTGTTGGAAAAAAGTAGAAAGTGAATGCTGAAAACCAGGATTGGGGTCAATTTGAATTGAAATAAGCCAATTCAGGAAGTGATTTGAATTAAAAATGTGAAAATCAGTTAATTGAGGAATCGTTGAGCACAGATGCCCTTTTTACCCTATTAAATTGGAATTTCAGTTGACTTCCTGAATTGAACTGCTGAAAACTGCACTTTAACTGCAACCATCGTCGTGTTTTCTCAGTCGTCTTGTATAGGAGGTCCTACTCCACTGCCACGTTGTTTGTGTGCCCCTCAGGTTCCTGTTCAAGGCCAAGAAGGCAGCTTTCACTCCGCCCCCTGTTGTTCCCACCATGCCCCGCCTGATGGAGGAAGTTGTACCAGATGATCGAGATGACGACGACATCATCCTCAACACCACCACAGTATGACCTTTTTACGTGTGACCTCTTCAGACCCTAGTGTCTAAACCTAACTCTCTGAATGGATAATCACTTCTCTTCACCAGGACATTTTTGGAGTGAGGATTATTATTTGTTGTTGGGTTTAGTTCAATCCATTGTTAAGTCATGTTTTCTGCCCACTTCCTCTGTGTGCAGTACTATTATTCAGTGCGAGTGATTGCGGGACAAGAACCCAGCGGTGTGTGGGTGGGCTGGATCACCCCGGACTACCACCAGTACGACCTGCACTTTGACCTCAGCAAAGTCAGAAATGTCACTGTCACCGTGGGAGATGACAAAGGCAACATCCATGACAGGTGAGACACACACACAAACACACACACACATACACAAACACACAGAGATATTAAGATATTATCTTAGCGTACTGTTTTCTCTCACCTGTCTCCCTCAGTATGAAGCGCAGTAACTGCTACATGGTGTGGGGAGGGGAGTTCAGCAGCTCCCAGCAGACCCGTGTCAGCCAGGAGGACTTTGTGATTGGCTGCCTTATTGACCTGGACACTGGCCTCATGACTTTCACAGCCAACGGGAAAGAGATCAACACCTTCTACCAGGTGAGATGCTGTATTCACAGTGTAAGCATGTATTTAAAGGACAACGCGGTGCTATGGGCTTCGTCTGTGATACTGGTTGTTTGTTCCAGGTGGAGCCCAACACTAAACTGTTCCCAGCTGTCTTTGTCCTGCCCTCCAGTCAGAACATGCTGCAAGTGGAGCTGGGCAAGCTCAAGGTCAGACTCACAGAGAATCACTCAAGTACATTTGTCACTGTCTGCTTTTACAGTGTTAACTCATTACTGTCTGCTTTTAAATTGTTATGGATGTGTTTTTTTTCCTTTAATTCTCTCACTCAACCTATCATGTCACTTCAACGACCACCCTTCTGCTCTCCAAAGTAAGTGTTTGTTCTCTCCTCTCGCCGTAGAACATCATGCCCATCTCGGCAGCCATGTTCCGCAGTGAGCGTAAGAACCCGGTCCCCCAGTGTCCTCCCAGGCTGGACGTCCAGATGCTGACCCCAGTCATCTGGAGCCGTATGCCCAACCACTTCCTGTCCCCAGAGACGGGCCGTGTGAACGAGAGGCACGGCTGGATGGTGGAGTGTAGAGAGCCTCTCACCATGATGGCCCTGCACATCCCTGAAGAGAACAGGTCAGAACACGGCCACATTTACTGACCTCTAAGCAGAGGATTATTGTATTTGATGAACTGATTATCAAGTAATCAAGAATGGTAGGTATTGTTCATATGTTGAGAACTTACAAATACTTCAGAAAGTATTAATACCCCTTGACTTATTAAATTAAATATTTTATTCTCACCCATCTACCTACAATACCCCATAATGACAAAGCAAAAACATGTTTTTAGGAATGTTTTCAACTGTAATTAAAATGTAATACATAAATATCTCATTTGCATAAGTATTCACACCCCTGAGTCAGAATCACCTTTGGCAGTGACTACAGCTGTGAGTCTTTCTGGGTAAGTCTCTAAGATCTTTCCACACCTGGGTTGTACAATATTTTCCTATTATTCTTTTCAAAATTCTTCAACCTCTGTCAAATTGGTTGTTGATCATTGATAGACAACCATTTTCAAGTCTTGCCATAGATTTTCATGTAGATTTATGTCAAAACTCTAACTCGGCCACTCAGTAACATTCACTGCCTTCTCGGTAAGCAACTCCAGAATAGATTTAGCCTTGTGCTTTAGGTTATTGTCCTGTTGAAATGTGAATTCATCTCCCAGTGTCTGGTTGAAAGCAGATTGAAGCAGGTTTTCCTCTAGGTTTTTGCGTGTGCTTAGCTCCATTCTGTTTCTATTTTATCCTGAAACACTCCCCAGTCCTTAACGAATACAAGCATACCCATAATAAGATGCAGCCACCACTATGCTTGAAAATATGGAGAGTGTTTTATTGGATTTGCCCCAAACATTATACGTTTTTTGCATTTTTTACATTTTTTTGAATATTTGTATTATGTACAGGCTTCCTTCTTTTCACTCTGTCAATTAGGTTAGTATTGTGGAATAACTACATTGTTGTTGATCCATTTTCTCATCTATCACAGCCATTAATGTAACTGTTTTAAAGTCACCATTGGCCTCATGGCAAAAATCCCTGAGCGTTCCTCTCTGGCAATGCGATATCATCCCTGAGCAGCTAGCTAGCTGCTACCGAGTGGCCCAGCCCCGAAGCTAGCCTTGAGCCAGGCCCATCTCTCCGGCCTGCTCAGTGGACCCTATGATCACTCGGCTACACAGCTGATGCCTCCCGGACTCTTCACTAACACTACTAGAAGCCACTATACCACCGGATTCCTGCCGTAAGCTCTGGACCTTAGCATCGGTTCATCACAGCTAGCTAGCTGCTACCGAGTGGCTATAGTAGCTAACGCCCTTGTCCCGAAGCTAGCACCAGTTAGCCTCGAGCCAGGCTCATCTCCCGGCTTGCAAATGAAATGACTCCAACTACAATACCTCTTTTGCCAATTGGCTTGGACCCTTTGTCGACACGGAGCCCCGCCATCCATCACGAGTGGTCTGCCGACGTAATTCCGTCCATTGTGCCCTCAACCGGCCTTTGCCGGACGTCGGTGAAAAACGCTTCTGCTAGCTCCGGCCTGCGATCTTTATGAATGCCATGTCTCCTGCTTGCTAGCGTAGGAACGACTACCTAACAGCTTCCCTGTTTCATCTATTACTGTTCACTGGACCTGGCTACATACAGTGGGGAGAACAAGTATTTGATACACTGCCGATTTTGCAGGTTTTCCTACTTACAAAGCATGTAGAGGTCTGTAATGTTTATCATAGGTACACTTCAACTGTGAGAGACTGAATCTAAAACAAAAAAATTACAGACCTCTACATGCTTTGTAAGTAGAAAAATCTGCAACATCGGCAGTGTATCAAAAACTTGTTCTCCCCACTGTAGCTGATGCCTGCTGGACTGTTCATTAATCACGGTACTCCATTTAGTTTATTTTGTTTATCTGTCAGCCCCAGCCTCAAACTCAGGCCCTGTGTGTAGTTAACTGACCCTCTCTGCCTATTCATTGCCATTTTACCTGTTGTTGTTGTCTTAGAAAATTAAAAAAGGTAAAGTAGACATCCACCTCAAACCGGGCGTGAAACTGCATATAAACTCTTATTCCATAAATGAACTTGAAATGCTATCTGGCCATGAATTGAGTCCAGCCAAATGTGTGCGCCCAAATCTGCACGCTATTGTTGTCTGTAAATGTTTGTCTTAGCTAGCTCTCCCAATCAACACCTGTGATTGCTTTATGCCTCGCTTTATGTCTCTCTAATGTCAATATGCCTTGTATATTGTTGTTTAGGGTAGTTATCATTGTTTTATTTTACTGCGGAGCCCTTTGCCCCACTCAACATTCCTCAGATACAGTACCTCTTTTGTCCCACCTCCCACACATGCCGTGACCTCCCCTAGCATAACTAGTGCCTTCAGAGATGCAACCTCTCTCATCATCACTCAATGCCAAGGTTACCCTCAACTGTACACGCACCCTACCATACCTCTGTCTGTACATTATGCCCCGAATCTATTCTACCACGCCCAGAAATCTACTCCTTTTATTCTCTGTCCCCAATGCACTAGACGACCAGTTTTGATAGTCTTTAGCCGTACCCTCATCCTACTCCTCCTCTGTTCCTCGGGTGATGTAGAGGTTAACCCAGGCCCTGTGTGTCCCAAGGCGCTCTCATTTGTTGACTTCTGTAACCTTAAAAGCCTTGGTTCCATGCATGTTAACATAAGAAGTCTCCTCCTTAAGTTTGTTTTACTCACTGCTTTAGCACACACCGCCAACCCTGATGTCCTTGCCGTGTCTGAATCCTGGCTTAGGAAGGCCACCAAAAATCCTGAAATTTCCATCCCTAACTATAACATCTTCCGACAAGATAGAACTGCCAAAGGGGGAGGAGTTGCAATCTACTGCCGAGATAGCGTGAAGAGTTCTGTCATACTTTCCAGGTCTATGCCTAAACAGTTCGAGCTTCTAATTAAAAAAAATAATCTCTCCAGAAATAAGTCTCACTGTTGCCGCCTGTAATAGACCCCCCTCAAACCCATCCCCAAACCCAACACCTCCTTTGGCCGCCTTTCCTTCCAGTTCTCTGCTGCAAATGACTGGAACGAATTGCAAAAATCGCTGAAGTTTGAGACATATCTCCCTCACTAACTTTAAGCATCAGCTATCTGAGCAGCTCACCGATTGCTGCAGCTGTACACAGCCCATCTGCAAATAGCCCATCCAACTACCTACCTCATCCCCACATTGTTTTTATTTACTTTTTTTGCTCTTTTGCACACCAGTATTTCTACTTGTACATCATCATCTGAATATCTATCACTCCAGTGTTAATTTGCTAAATTGTAATGACTTTGCTACTATGGCCTATTTATTGCCTTACCTCCTTACTCCATTTGTACACACTGTATATAGATTTTTTCTATTGTGTTATTGACTGTACTTTTGTTTATCCCATTTGTTACTCTGTGTTGTTTGTGTCACACTGCTTTGCTTTATCTTGGCCAGGTCGCAGTTGTAAATGAGAACTTGTTCTCAACTGGCCTACCTGGTTAAATAAAGGTGAAATAAAACAATTAAATGGGTTCCCTTCTTTGCGAGGCATTGGAAGACCTCCCTGGTCTTTGTGGTTGAATCTGTCTTTGAAATTCACTGCTCGACCGAGGTACCTTGCAGATAATTGTATGTGTGTAGTACAGAGATGAGGTAGTCATTCAAAAACACACACAGAGTGAGTCCATGCAACTTATTATGTGATTTGTTAAGCATATTTTTAGTCCTGAACTTATTTAGGCTTGCCATAACAAAGAGGTTAAATATTTGTTATTTATTTAACCTTTATTTAACTAGACAAGTCAGTTAAGAGCAAATTCTTATTTACAATGACGGCCTACCCCGGCAAAACCCTAACCCGGACGACATTGGGCCAATTGTGCGCCGCCCTATGGGACTCCCAGTCACGGCCGGTTGTGATACAGCCTGGAATCGAACCAGGGTCTGTAGTGATGCCTCTAACACTGAGATGCAGTGCCTTAGACTACTGCGCAACTTGTGAGCCAATACTTATTAACTCAAGACCTTTCAGCTTTTAATTTGTAATTAATTTGTAAAAATGTAATTCCACTTTGACATTATAGGGTATTGTGTGTAGGCCAGTAACCAAAGCATCTCAATTCAATCCATTTTAAAATCAGACTGTAAAACAACAAAATGTGGAAAAAGTCAATGGGTGTGAATACTTTCTGAAGGCACTGCAGCTTTTAACAAAGATCACATGATTTGTGGATTTCAGTGTTTGCTATAGTATTGGTGTCATGTACTGTCATGTTGTGTCTTGTCTCTGTCCTTTCCCTTCACCCTGTCTCCCTCTGCTGGTCGTTGTTAGGTTACCTTTTCTCCCCCTCTTTCCCCCAGCTGTGCCTTGTCTCCTCCTAACCACCTCGTCACCCCTTTTCCCACCTGTTCCCTTTTTCCCTCTGATTAGGTCCCTATATCTCTCTCTGTTTCTGCTCCTGTCCTTGTCGGATTCTTGTTTGTTGTGTTTCATGCCTGAACCAGACTGTCGTCATGTTTGCTGTAACCTTGTCTTGTCCTGTCGGAATCTGCCGGTCCGTCTGAGCCTACCTATGTTTGGTAATTAAAGAAGCTCTGTTTAAGTTCATTCGCTTTTGGGTCCTCATTCACGCACCGTAACAGAAGAATCCGACCAAGAATGGACCCAGCGACTTCGGATCCTCTCCACTCAGCCGTCGGGATCCAGGGAGCGATGCTAGGCAGACACGAGCAGGAATTGTCTGCTGCTCGACATGCCGTTGAGACCCTGGCCACCCAAGTCTCCAACCTCACTGAACAGGTTCACCATCTCCGCCTCGATCCACCGGCCACTTCCAGGGCTTTCGAATCTCCGGAGCCCAGAATCAATAACCCGCCGTGTTACTCTGGGGAGCCCACTGAATGCCGCTCGTTCCTCACCCAGTGTGATATTGTGTTTTCTCTCCAGCCCTACACTTTCTCCAGGAGCACTGCTCGTGTCGCCTACGTCATATCTCTCCTTATTGGACGGGCTCGTGAGTGGGGCACGGCAATCTGGGAGGCAAGGGCTGAGTGTACTAACCAGTATCAGGACTTTAAGGAGGAGATGATACGGGTTTTTGATCGATCTGTTTTTGGGGAGGAGGCTTCCAGGGCCCTGTCTTCCCTATGTCAAGGTAATCGATCCATAACAGACTACTCTATTGAGTTTCGCACTCTTGCTGCCTCCAGTGGCTGGAACGAGCCGGCTTTGCTCGCTCGTTTTCTGGAGGGTCTCCGCGCAGAGGTAAAGGATGAGATTCTCTCCCGGGAGGTTCCTTCCAGCGTGGATTCCTTGATTGAACTCGCTATTCGCATTGAGCGACGGGTTGATCTTCGTCACCGAGCTCGTGGAAAGGAGCTCGCGTTCTCCGTTGCCCCCCTCTCCGCATCACTACCATCTTCCTCTGCCGGCTCGGGTGCTGAGCCCATGCAGCTGGGAGGTATCCGCATCTCGACTAAGGAGAGGGAACGGAGAATCACCAACCGCCTCTGTCTCTATTGCGGTTCCGCTGGTCATTTTGTCATTTCATGTCCAGTAAAAGGCCAGAGCTCATCAGTAAGCGGAGGGCTACTGGTGAGCGCTACTACTCCTGTCTCTCCTTCAAGATCCTGCACTACCTTGTCGGTCCATCTACGCTGGACCGGTTCGTCAGCTTCCTGCAGTGCCTTAATAGACTCTGGGGCGGAGGGCTGTTTTATGGACGAGACCTGGGCTCGGGAACATGACATTCCTCTCAGACAGTTAAAGGAGCCCACGGCCTTGTTCGCCCTGGATGGTAGTCCTCTCCCCAGGATTCAGCGTGAGACGCTACCTTTAACCCTCACTGTTTCTGGTAATCATAGTGAAACCATTTCTTTTTTAATTTTTCGTTCACCTTTTACACCTGTTGTTTTGGGCCATCCCTGGCTAGTTTGTCATAATCCTTCCATTAATTGGTCTAGTAATTCTATCCTCTCCTGGAACGTCTCTTGTCATGTGAAATGTTTAATGTCTGCTATCCCTCCTGTTTCCTCTGTCTCTTCTTCACAGGAGGAGCCTGGTGATTTGACAGGGGTGCCGGAGGAATATCACGATCTGCGCACGGTGTTCAGTCGGTCCAGGGCCACCTCTCTTCCTCCACACCGGTCGTATGATTGTAGTATTGATCTCCTTCCGGGAACCACCCCCCCCCGGGGTAGACTATACTCTCTGTCGGCTCCCGAACGTAAGGCTCTCGAAGATTATTTGTCTGTAGCTCTTGACGCGGGTACCATAGTCCCCTCCTCCTCTCCCGCCGGAGCGGGGTTTTTTTTTGTCAAGAAGAAGGACGGGTCTCTGCGCCCCTGCATAGATTATCGAGGGCTGAATGACATAACAGTGAAGAATCGTTATCCGCTTCCTCTTATGTCTTCAGCCTTCGAGATCCTGCAGGGAGCCAGGTTTTTCACTAAGTTGGACCTTCGTAACGCTTACCATCTCGTGCGCATCAGGGAGGGGGACGAGTGGAAGACGGCGTTTAACACTCCGTTAGGGCACTTTGAATACCGGGTTCTTCCTTTCGGCCTCGCTAACACTCCAGCTGTCTTTCAGGCATTAGTCAATGATGTCCTGAGAGACATGCTGAACATCTTTGTTTTCGTTTACCTTGACGATATCCTGATTTTTTCACCGTCACTCCAGATTCATGTTCAGCACGTTCGACGTGTCCTCCAGCGCCTTTTAGAGAATTGTCTTTTTGTGAAGGCTGAGAAGTGCACTTTTCATGCCTCCTCCGTCACATTTCTCGGTTCTGTTATTTCCGCTGAAGGCATTAAGATGGATCCCGCTAAGGTCCAAGCTGTCATTGATTGGCCCGTCCCTAAGTCACGCGTCGAGCTGCAGCGCTTTCTCGGCTTCGCGAACTTCTATCGTCGTTTCATCCGTAATTTCGGTCAGGTGGCAGCTCCTCTCACAGCCCTTACTTCTGTCAAGACGTGCTTTAAGTGGTCCGTTTCCGCCCAGGGAGCTTTTGATCTCCTCAAGAATCGTTTTACATCCGCTCCTATCCTTGTTACACCTGACGTCTCTAGACAGTTCGTTGTCGAGGTTGACGCGTCAGAGGTGGGCGTGGGAGCCATTCTTTCTCAGCGCTCCCTCTCTGACGACAAGGTCCACCCATGCGCGTATTTTTCTCATCGCCTGTCGCCGTCGGAACGTAACTATGATGTGGGTAACCGCGAACTGCTCGCCATCCGGTTAGCCCTAGGCGAATGGCGACAGTGGTTGGAGGGGGCGACCGTTCCTTTTGTCGTTTGGACTGACCATAGGAACCTTGAGTACATCCGTTCTGCCAAACGACTTAATGCGCGTCAGGCGCGTTGGGCGCTGTTTTTCGCTCGTTTCGAGTTCGTGATTTCTTATCGTCCGGGCTCTAAGAACACCAAGCCTGATGCTTTGTCTCGTCTCTTCAGTTCTTCAGTAGCCTCCACTGACCCCGAGGGGATTCTCCCTGAGGGGCGTGTTGTCGGGTTGACTGTCTGGGGAATTGAGAGGCAGGTAAAGCAAGCGCTCACTCACACTCCGTCGCCGCGCGCTTGTCCTAGGAACCTTCTTTTCGTTCCCGTTCCTACTCGTCTGGCCGTTCTTCAGTGGGCTCACTCTGCCAAGTTAGCCGGCCACCCTGGCGTTCGGGGTACGCTTGCTTCCATTCGCCAGCGTTTTTGGTGGCCCACCCGGGAGCATGACACGCGTCGTTTCGTGGCTGCTTGTTCGGTCTGCGCGCAGACTAAGTCCGGTAACTCTCCTCCTGCCGGCCGTCTCAGGCCGCTTCCTATTCCCTCTCGACCGTGGTCTCACATCGCCTTAGATTTTGTCACCGGACTGCCTTCGTCAGCGGGGAAGACTGTTATTCTTACGGTTGTCGATAGGTTCTCTAAGGCGGCTCATTTCATTCCCCTTGCTAAGCTTCCTTCTGCTAAAGAGACGGCACAAATCATCATCGAGAATGTTTTCAGAATTCATGGCCTTCCGTCAGACGTCGTTTCGGACAGAGGTCCGCAATTCACGTCTCAATTTTGGAGGGAGTTTTGCCGTTTGATTGGGGCTTCCGTCAGTCTCTCTTCCGGCTTTCACCCCCAGTCTAACGGTCAAGCAGAACGGGCCAATCAGACTATTGGTCGCATCTTACGCAGTCTTTCTTTTCGCAACCCTGCGTCTTGGTCAGAACAGCTCCCCTGGGCAGAATACGCCCACAACTCGCTTCCTTCGTTTGCGACCGGGCTATCTCCTTTTCAGAGTAGCCTCGGGTACCAGCCTCCGCTGTTCTCATCTCAGTTCGCCGAGTCCAGCGTCCCCTCCGCTCAGGCTTTTGTCCAACGTTGCGAGCGCACCTGGAAGAGGGTCAGGTCTCCACTTTGCCGTTATAGGACGCAGACTGTGAGGGCTGCTAATAAGCGTAGAACTAAGAGTCCTAGATATTGTCGCGGTCAGAGAGTTTGGCTCTCCACTCAGAACCTTCCCCTTAAGACGGCTTCTCGCAAGTTGACCCCGCGGTTCATTGGTCCGTTCCGTATTTCTCGGGTCATTAATCCTGTCGCAGTTCGACTTCTTCTTCCGCGATACCTTCGTCGCGTCCACCCGGTCTTCCATGTCTCCTGCATCAAGCCCGTCCTTCGCGCCCCCGCTCGTCTCCCCCCCCCCCCCCCCCATCCTTGTCGAGGGCGCACCCATCTACAGGGTCCGTAGAATTTTGGACATGCGTCCTCGGGGCCGTGGTCACCAGTACCTCGTAGATTGGGAGGGGTACGGTCCTGAGGAGAGGAGTTGGGTTCCCTCTCGGGACGTGCTGGACCGTGCGCTGATCGAGGATTTCCTCCGTTGCCGCCAGGTTTCCTCCTCGAGTGCGCCAGGAGGCGCTCGGTGAGTGGGGGGGTACTGTCATGTACTGTCATGTTGTGTCTTGTCTCTGTCCTTTCCCTTCACCCTGTCTCCCTCTGCTGGTCGTTGTTAGGTTACCTTTTCTCCCCCTCTTTCCCCCAGCTGTGCCTTGTCTCCTCCTAACCACCTCGTCACCCCTTTTCCCACCTGTTCCCTTTTTCCCTCTGATTAGGTCCCTATATCTCTCTCTGTTTCTGCTCCTGTCCTTGTCGGATTCTTGTTTGTTGTGTTTCATGCCTGAACCAGACTGTCGTCATGTTTGCTGTAACCTTGTCTTGTCCTGTCGGAATCTGCCGGTCCGTCTGAGCCTACCTATGTTTGGTAATTAAAGAAGCTCTGTTTAAGTTAATTCGCTTTTGGGTCCTCATTCACGCACCGTAACAATTGGAAAATAAATATAACCAATAGCCACCCACTCTGGCTCTGATGCAATAGATTTGTCAATCTATACTGCCTTGTGCCATACAGTTCTCTCCCTCTGTCCCCTCTAGATGTATTGACGTCCTGGAGCTGTCGGAGCGTATGGACCTGCTGAAGTTCCACTACCACACTCTGAAATTGTACGGCTCGGTCTGTGCTCTGGGGAACAACCGCGTCGCTCACGCCCTATGCAGTCATGTTGATGAGTCCCAGCTGTTCTACGCCATAGAGAACACCTACCTGCCTGGACCAATGAGGAGCGGCTACTACGACCTGCTCATAAGCATGCACCTGGAGTCGGCCAAGAGGAACCGCCTCATGACCAACAAGGAGTTCATAGTGCCCATGACAGACGAGACGCGCAGCATCAACCTCTACTCAGACACTGACAACTCCCATGCTTTACCAGGGGTGGGCCTCACTACCTGCCTGCGCCCCAAACTCCACTTCTCCCCCACTGGCTTTGTGGGGACAGACCTGGACATCTACACCCTCAGCCCATTCATCCCCCTACAGGTAAAAAGCCTCAGGCCGATGAAAGGAGAGAGGACGGGTTTTCTGTTTGAACTGACCAATGGTGATTAATGTCTTTCTTTCTCCTGTAGGTGCTGAAGGCGAAGGCCCTGACCATGCTGACAGAAGCTGTACAAGACGGTGGTCAGGCCATGAGGGATCCTGTAGGAGGCAGTGTTGAGTTCCACTTTGTCCCCATCCTCAAGCTCATCAGCACCCTGCTCATCATGGGCGTGTTCGAGAATGAAGATGTCAAGCACATCCTGAAGATGATCGAGCCCACGGTGTTCAGTGGAGAGGCAGAGGCTGCTGCAGAAGAAGCAGAAGCCACAGCCAAGGGCGCGGGGAGCCAAACGCTGGCGCTCAAAGAAGGGGGGGAGGAGGTGAAGGAGGAAGAGGAGGGAGCAGTGGAGAGTGGACATGAAACAGAAATGGAGGACGAGGGGATGGGTGAGGAAGATGAGGAACTGGAGGCAGAGCTGGAGGAGCTGGTAGAAAAAGAGGAAGAGGAGGACGGAGAGAAAGTGGATGGAGAGAAAGGTGCTGAGGAGACAGAGAAGGAGGCGACGCCTGGAGAGGCAGACGGAGAGGCAGAAGAACAAGTAGGTCTGGAAGAGGGATTACTGCACATGAAGCTGCCAGAGTCTGTCAAGCTACAGGTTGGTGTGTGTCTCTTATCACTTCACTGTAACTTTCAAAATCCTCCCAAGTTTGACCAATTATACTAATCAATATTGATACATCTCATGTCTTTTCCTTTCTGTATGTCAGATGTGCACTCTGCTTCAGTATTTCTGTGACTGTGAGTTGCGTCACAGGGTAGAGGCCATCATAGCTTTCTCAGACCAGTTTGTGAGCCAGGTGCAGGCCAACCAGAGAGCCCGCTACAACGAGCTCATGCTGGCGTTCACCATGAGCGCTGCCGAGACGGCCCGCAAGACCCGCGAGTTCCGCTCCCCACCGCAGGAGCAGGTACCTTCAGCCTCTGAGTACTGTCCCACTTGTAACAGTACATGAACGGTGACAACAACGTGTTGTCTTTCACCCGCAGGTCAACATGCTGATGAACTTTAAGAGCATTGCGGAGGATGAGGAGTGTCCTGTGCCTGATGAGGTCCGCGATGCCCTTCTGTCTTTTCACAAGAACCTGCTTGCTCACTGCGGTCAGTCAAACTAATTCAGTACTTATATCGCCCAATGTAACTTAGAACGTCACTTATACACATGTATATAGCCTAAATCTGAGGTGAGCAGCTAGTGGCAATGGTCTTTCATCCCTCATGTCACCTTCAGGAGTACACATTGAAGAGGAAGAGGTGGAGGAGGAGTTGGATATGTCTCTCAAAGGACGACTCTTCAGAATTTTGGACAAGTTGAGGCACCTTCGCAAGAAGAAGGTAGAGGAGGCGCCAGAACCTGTAGAAGAGACCAAACCCAGTGAGTCTCACTCTTTATCACTCGTCCCACTGAAAAACAGTCAAATCAAGCCAACGATGTACCTTCAATGCCAGAAGACAATCTGAATGATTGATTGATTTGATTTCGTTTATTGGATAATTACGTTTATTGGATAACTTTTTGGGCGACCTGACCAAATTCACATACAGTTAAAGTCGGAAGTTTACATAAACTGCTCCACAAATGTATTGTTAACAAACTATAGTTACACGTGACAAGTCGGTTAGGACATCTACTTTGTGCATGACACATTTACAAACAGATTATTTCTCTTAAAATTCTCACGCCCTGACCTTAGAGAGCCGTTTTATTTCTCTATTTGGTTAGGTAAGGGTGTGATTTGGGGTGGGCTGTGTTCTGTGCTGTCTATTTCTTTGTTTTTGGCTGAGTATGGTTCCCAATCAGAGGCAGCTGTCTATCGTTGTCTCTGATTGGGGATCATGCTTAGGCAGCCCTTTTTCCCACTTTCTGTTGTGGGATCTTGTTTTTGTTAGTTGCTGGTTTAGTGCTACATTACTTTACGTGTCGTTTATCTTTCTTGGTTTTTTGGGTTGTTCATTTAATAAATTCAAAATGTACACCTACCACGCTGCGCCTTGGTCTCATTCCGACGACAGCCGTAACAAAAATTCAGTGGGTCAGAAGTTTACATACACTAAGTTGACTGTGCCTTTTAAACAGGTTTGAAAGTTCCAGAAAATGATGTCATGCCTTTAGAAGCATCTGATAGGCTAATTGACATCATTTGAGTCAATTGGAATGTACCTGTGGATGTATTTCAAGGCCTACCTTTAAACTCAGTGCCTCTTTGCTTGACATCATGGGAAAATCAGCCAAGACCTCAGAAAAATAATTGTAGACCTCCACAAGTCTGGTTCATCCATGGGAGCAATTTCCAAACGCCTGAAAGTACCACGTTCATCTGTACAAACAATAGTACGCAAGTATAAACACCATGGGACCACGCAGCCGTCATACCGCTCAGGAAGGAGACGCGTTCTGTCTCCTATAGATGAACGTACCTTGGTGCGAAAAGTGCAAATCAATCCCAGAACAACAGCAAAGGACCTTGTGAAGATGCTGTAGGAAATGGATACTAAAGTATCTATATCCACAGTAAAACAAGTCCTGTATCGACATAACCTGAAAGGCCGCTCAGCAAGGAAGAAGCCACTGCTCCAAAACCGCCAGACTATGGTTTGCAACTGCACATGGGGACAAAGATCGTACTTTCATCTGATGAAACATAATGACCATTATGTTTGGAGGAAGAAGGGGGAGGCTTGCAAGCCAAAGAACACCATCCCAACCGTGAAGCACGGTGTTGGCAGCATCATGTTGTGGGGGTGCTTAGCTGCAGGAGGGACTGGTGCACTTCACAAAACAGATGGATCATGAGGAAGGAAAATTATGTGGATATATTGAAGCAACATCTCAAGACATCAGCCAGGAAGTTAAAGCTTGGTCGCAAATGGGTCTTCCAAGTGGACAATGACCCCAAGCATACTCCCAAAGTTGTGGTAAAAACGCTTGAGGACAACAAAGTCAAGGTATTGGAGTGGCCATCACAAAGCCCTGACCTCAATCCTATAGAAAATGTGTGGGCAGAACTGAAAGTGTGTGCGAGCAAGGAGGCCTACAAACCTGACTCAGTTACACCAGCTCTGTCAGGAGGAATGGGCCAAAATTCACCCAACTTATTGTGGGAAGCTTGTGGAAGGCTACCCGAAACATTTGACCAAAGTTCAACAATTCACCCCATGCTAACAAATACTAATTGCGAGTGTGTAAACTTCTGACCCACTGGGAATGTGAAGAAAGAAATAAAAGCTGAAATCAATCATTCTCTCTGCTATTATTCTGACATTTCACATTCTTAAAATAAGGTGGTGATCCTAACTGACCTGAGACAGGGAGTTTTTACTTGGATTAAATGTCAGGAATTGTGAAAAACTGAGTTTAAATGTATTTGGCTAAGGTGTATGTAAACTTCTGACTTCAACTGTAAGTTTAGTTTTTGCGTCTATTACTTTTGATTTTGTACACTAGCTTCAAACAGCTGCAAATAAATTTAAAAAAAATGTTATTGAAAAGTGTTTTACAATGATTCTCTAGACTCTGAGTGCTTGTTTTGTCACATTAACTGACATTTGGCGAGCTATTCGAATTTTAGCAACCAGCAAATGGCATAGCGATTCCTGCATATTGCACCTTTAAAAGCAGTAGGCTGCTCCAGCTGGAGACAACATTACAAAATTGAAATGTCAGTCTAGTCATGGGATAATTTCATTCGGTTTCAACAATCAATCAATCAATCAAGTGATGCCTCTTGTTTATAACCTCCCCTTTCTCTCCACAAGGCACCCTCCAGGAGCTCATTTCCCACACTATGATCCACTGGGCCCAGGAGTCGTTCATCCAGAACCCTGAGCTGGTGCGTCTGATGTTCAGCCTGCTGCACCGTCAGTATGACGGGCTGGGGGAGCTGATCCGGGCCCTGCCCAAGGCCTACACCATCAACGCCATCTCCATAAAGGATACCATGGACCTGCTGGAGTGCCTGGGACAGATCCGCTCGCTGCTCATCGTCCAGATGGGCCCCGAGGAGGAGAGACTCATGATCCAGAGCATCGGGTCAGTAGTACACAGTAGACCAGTAAAATAATTTACTATACAGAGAACTGGATGGATTGAGGAGGAACTGAGAGTCAATATGAGCCTTCTCTCTCCATCAGAAACATCATGAGCAACAAAGTGTTTTATCAGCACCCCAACCTGATGCGAGCGCTGGGCATGCACGAGACTGTCATGGAGGTGATGGTCAACGTGCTGGGTGGTGGCGACTCCAAGGTAAAGTGGTTACTTGGCTCATAACAACAAGATCAATGCTTGGCTGAACATGGGAATGCGTTAAATGTTATTACACCGTAGTCAGTGGATTCCCCCTTGCATGTGTTCCTCCGCAGGAGATCAGATTCCCTCGCATGGTCACCAACTGCTGTCGTTTCCTGTGCTACTTCTGTCGTATCAGTCGCCAGAACCAGCGTTCCATGTTCGACCACCTCAGCTACCTACTACAGAACAGTGGCATTGGCCTTGGTGAGGGACATTGATATCTTCCAATTGGCTCATTCATCCCCCCCCTCCTCTCCCCTGTAACTATTCCCCAGATCGTTGCTGTAAATGAGAACGTGTTCTCAGTCAACTTACCTGGTAAAATAAGGGTTAAATCAAAAATCTTCTGCCAATACAAGTTTGTATTCTTATAAGGTTAGGTTGACATAATCCCTCTAAAGGCAGAATAGTTTTGCTGTGTGTTGGGACTGAACATGTCATGTATGTCTTTCAGGAATGCGTGGCTCCACCCCTCTAGACGTGGCTGCAGCATCCTGCATTGACAACAATGAGCTGGCTCTGGCTCTACAGGAACAAGACCTGGAGAAGGTTGGACAGCCTCAACAAACACATGCAGTTTCTCTGATGCGGCCGCATATAGCACATTGGTCATCTCTCTTTCTGCCTCTTTTGTCCTGTGTTTTTCCTCCCAGGTGGTGAAGTACCTCGCAGGCTGTGGGCTCCAGAGTTGTCCCCAGCTCCTGGCTAAGGGTTACCCTGACATTGGCTGGAACCCGTGTGGCGGGGAGAAATACCTGGACTTCCTCCGCTTCGCTGTCTTCGTCAATGGTCTGTGTTTTGCGGACCTCGTAATGGAATACACTACTGTTGGGATGATGTCTTTCTGTTTACCTTTCATCACTGAGCGTGGTTTGGCTCTATGCCCCCCTGTAGGAGAGAGCGTAGAGGAGAATGCCAATGTGGTGGTGCGTCTTCTGATCCGTCGGCCAGAGTGTTTTGGCCCGGCTCTGAGAGGAGAGGGTGGGAACGGCCTGCTGGCTGCTATAGAGGAGGCCATCAAGATCTCTGAAGACCCTGCCAGGGACGGCCCCACTGTGAAGAAAGACAGGCGCTTCCCCGGCATGTAAGAGCCAAACCACTGAGGGACTGATTGAATATCTACAGTATTTACTAGTGTAGTAGATGAGAACACGTTCTCCTTTGACAAGTTTTGGGCCTACGTGTTGATTCTTCCTTTTCATTGGTAGGTTCCCTGGTGGGGAGGAGCAGCATGAGGAGAACAAGGTTCACCTGGGGAATGCCATCATGTCCTTCTACTCAGCTCTCATTGACTTGCTGGGACGCTGCGCTCCAGAGATGCATGTGAGTACTGAGCGTTGGAAAACATTAAGAGAGAAGCCAAGGGTTATGGAATGGAGCTGGCAAGCTGCTGCGGTTCATTCTAAGACGTTGCTATTTTTTGTTTGGCCCCGCAGTTGATCCAGGCTGGGAAGGGCGAGGCTCTGAGGATCAGGGCCATTCTGAGGTCCCTGGTGCCTATGGAGGACCTTGTGGGAGTCATCAGCCTCTCTGTCCAGATACCAGACTTTGGAAAAGGTGAGTCAGAGGCAAAACCGTTTGGATTCAATGAACTCTTGTGCTGGCTCAAGGAAAGAGAATCTTAACATCTTGATGAGGAAATGGAACTAAAGAGGGTTTAAGTTTAGTTTGATCAAAATATATTCCATTTTATATCTCTAATTAGTCAGAATCGTTAAATAATGTGAATCCTAACATTATTCTCCTCTTCAACTTCCCTCTGTCTTTTTGTGATGTCTAGATAACAGCGTCATTGAACCCAAGATGTCTTCCAGTTTTGTGCCGGACCACAAGGCTCCCATGGTGCTGTTCCTTGACAGAGTGTATGGTATTGACAACCAAGACTTCCTGCTTCATGTGCTGGAGGTGGGCTTCCTGCCTGACATGAGGGCAGCTGCTTCTCTGGACACAGTGAGTCATCCTTTCTCTCTCTCACTACTCATATACACTACATAAGGCATTCACTCTGTCTGCTCTTATGCTCCTCTTTTGATTAAAGGCGTCATATGAACACTTGCTTTGTATTGAAAAGGTAGTGTGTGGTCTTTTGAATGCAGAGAATATGACCGTTTAAATGGATCTCTCCCCACTAGGCGGCTTTCTGCACCACAGAGATGGCCCTGGCTCTGAACCGCTACCTCTCTCTGGCCGTGCTGCCCCTCATCACCAAGTGTGCCTTTTTGTTCGCCGGCACTGACCACCGGGCCATCATGATCGACTCTATGCTGCACACCATCTACCGGCTGTCCCGCGGACGAGCCTTCACTAAGGCCCAGAGAGATGTCATAGAGGAGTGTCTCATGGCTTTGTGCAAGTGAGTTGGACTTATTAGCCTGGCACGGTTCACCTTCTAACTGTCGTTATCTAACAATCTGTCTTTCTGCATTGCGTAAGTGGAATTTCTGTCTTTGTTTCCCCTATAAGTTAATGTTAATGTCTCCTGGACATTGGGATGTCCTCTTCTGTAAGCTATTTGCACAGTGCACTTTTAGTGAGTTGATTAACCATGCTTGATGCATTTATTTATTATTATTTATTCAGATTATTTACATGCGCTTATTTATTTGCCTCTATTTCTTAGGAATCTGCGGCCGTCCATGTTACAACACCTGTTGAGAAGGCTGGTATTTGATGTGCCAATTCTCAATGAATATGCCAAAATGCCACTCAAGGTATGGACATGTCTTAACCTGTCATTGGACAATCAAAACTTAATAGAAACAAAACAACTAAATGAAGATGGCCACGTCAAGATAGTCAATGAATTTATCATCCAGATGTTAGTATGCCAGATTAAGCTGATTTCATACTGTTATTTTGTTGGCTGCAGCTTTTGACCAATCACTATGAGCGTTGTTGGAAGTACTATTGCCTGCCCAACGGCTGGGGCAACTTTGGAGTGTCATCCGAGGAGGAGCTGCATCTCACCCGCAAACTCTTCTGGGGCATCTTTGAGTCCCTGGCCCACAAGGTTACACTATTACACTACTCTATCAGCTGCATGGAAACCTAGGAAATGTTTGCCTCCAATAAGAAAACGTTGATATGGTATATCGTTGTATAGACAAATATTTCGCTATGTCCTCTGGTTCTGGTTTCAGAAATTTGATGCTGAGCTGTTCAAAATTGCCATGCCGTGCATATGCGCCATTGCTGGGGCCATCCCTCCAGATTATGTAGATGCCAGCTACTCCTCCAAGACTGAGAAGAAAGCTTTGGTGGATGCAGAGGGAAACTTTGATCCCAAACCAGTGGAGACCACAAAGTAAGACCCTGGAATGGGAGAAGGCAGTAAACCAATAGGAGAATACTCTAAAACAAATTATAAACTGGGTGGTTTGAGCCCTGAATGCTGATTGGCCGAAGGCCATGGTATATCAGACCGTATACCACGGGTATGACGAAACATTTGTTTTACTGCTCTAATTGCGTTGGTAACCAGTTTATAATAGCGATAAGGCTCTTCAGGGGGTTGTGATGTATGGCCTATATACCACAGCTAAGGGCTGTGTCCAGGCACTCTGTGTTGCGTCTTAAGAACAGCCCTTAGCCGTGGTATATTGGCCATATACCACACCTCCTCGGGCCTTATAGCTTAAATAGATAAGACACCGTATCAACGGACAGTGTTGATATTTTCATAAATATTACGCATTATCCTCTGCTTTTAGCTACTGTATAGTAAGTTATGACTATGGCGTACTGAAGTCTACGATGTTTTGTATTCTAGTACTATCATCCCTGAGAGATTGGATGGCTTCATCAACAGATATGCTGAGTACACACATGACAAGTGGGCGTTTGAAAAGGTCAGAAAAAAAGATCAACTTGAAGTGTCTGTGTATCAGTACAATGTGCTGTGCAACTGAAGTAATTTGCTGCATGTCTGTTCACCTGCAGATTCAGAATAATTGGACGTATGGAGAGATGTTGGATGAAAATTCGAAAACTCACCCCATGCTCCGACCGTACAAAACATTCTCCGAGAAGGTAAGAGGCACAGTTGATCATTTTCTTTTTCTTCCGCAATGCATAGTGATTTCTGTCAACCACCACGTCTTTATGTTGCTGCTCACTGATGCCCTCAGCCTGTAACGATCTCTTCCCTTTATAGGACAAAGAGATCTACCGTTGGCCCATCAAAGAGTCCATGAAGGCCATGATTGCATGGGAGTGGACTCTGGATCAAACGAGGGAAGGGGATGAAGCCAAGACTGAGCAGAAGAAGGCCGCCCGGAAGATCTCTCAGACTGCGCAGGTACAGAGAAGTGGGAAGATCAAAAAAAGGATGGGGAAAAAAACGTTTTTCAGATCAGACAGAGATGATGAAAAGTCTTAATGAATGTTACGAATACAAATATGTGTATTTCAGGCAACATATGACCCCAGCCATGGCTACAGTCCCCAACCAATTGAAATCTCCCACACGGCACTGTCAAGAGAGCTGCAGGTATGATGACGCTGAAGTCTGGACCGTCCGTCCTGTTTGCTTCACGCGTTCTTTTTTTTACCATGTGTTTTTTTTTCTTCTTCTAATGTCTCATTTGCCCAGTCAATGGCAGAACAACTTGCAGAGAACTATCACAACACCTGGGGTCGAAAAAAGAAGATGGAGCTGCAGTCCAAAGGTCAGAGGTCATTCTGTTTTGCGGTGGGGGGGGGGGGGGGGGGGGGATGAAAGGGAGAATATAGACTATGGAATTACCAGTCACTTTTAGCAAAGTTAATGGCAACTCTTGTGTGTTTTGACTGTGTGTAGGAGGAGGCGCCCACCCTTTGCTTGTGCCCTATGACACCCTGACAGCGAAGGAGAAGGCACGAGACAGGGAAAAGGCTCACGAGCTTCTCAAATTTCTCCAACTCAATGGATTTGCAGTCACCAGGTAAAAGGAGAAGTCATTGATGTCATCGAAGCAACTGCCTATGTATTAACAAGTCGTGCTTTTCAATGCTTTCTCTAGAGGAATGAAAGACATGGAGTCAGACATCTCATCTATCGAGAAGCGCTTTGCCTATGGTTTCCTGCAGAAGCTGTTGAAGTGGATGGAGATCGCCCAAGAGTTCATAGCTCATCTTGGTAGAGTGCACTCTGGGAGGAGGGTGGATGATAATAACCAATGAAATAGTGCTCAGTTAATGTCCGTGTTGACATTTCACTTGTTAACAACACTCCAATATCTTTTCCCTGTGTGTTTTTTCCAGAGGCTGTGGTGAGCAGTGGCAGAGTGGAGAAGTCGCCTCATGAGCAGGAGATCAAATTCTTTGCCAAGGTGAGAGCAGAATCACTTTGAAACAGGCCCGTGTTCGAGGGGAGGACAGATGACATTTGATTCAGCTGTTACATGTTTCCTGCAGGGGTATAACGATATATGTGATGATGAACTGTGTTTGTCTCAGATCTTGTTGCCCCTGATCAACCAGTACTTTAAAAACCACTGTCTGTACTTCCTGTCCACACCGGCCAAAGTCCTGGGTAGTGGAGGACATTCCTCTAACAAGGAGAAAGAGATGATTGCCAGGTAACTCTCGGTCACATCGTCTTAAGGATATTGTTACGCCTCACTTTAGTTAGTCGACTTTAGACACTTTTATCTCTCATCATCCTCTCAAGTCTCTCTTTTGAACCTGTGCTGTAATTTCTCCTTTTCTCTTACCTTTATTTTCATAATTCATTCCCTTTCTCTGCATTTCCGCCTCTTTTCTGTTGGATTTCTCTCCTGTCGTAGTATCTTCTGTAAAATGGCTGCTCTGGTGAGACACAGAGTTTCTCTCTTCGGTAAGACATCTGCATTGTACTGATGATTTAGTTCTGTCTGGTCCAGTCAGCCGTTGTCTTTTCCCTTATGTTTTCCTCTGCACTATTTCAGGGAACGACGCTGCTGCTATTGTCAATTGTCTTCACATCCTGGCACGATCACTCGATGCAAGGTAATCGGGCACTTGTCTGAAATGTTTTTTACAATCCGAATACAAAGGCATTGGATCAAGATTTTCTCATAGCCGTACTTTTCCCCTCCCTGCTCTGAATTCCTCAGGACGGTGATGAAGTCTGGGCCTGAGATTGTGAAGGCAGGGCTCCGGTCGTTCTTTGAGGGTGCAGCTGATGATATCGAGAAGATGGTGGAGAACCTCAAACTGGGCAAGGTGTCTAAAGGCAACCAGGTAAGAGCAAAGTGTCTACAAGAGAACAGGTAGGAATTGAACAATTCCAGAACTTTTGCCTTTTGGTCTGAAATGTCTTGTCCTACTGTATGGTCCGTCTACAGCAGGTGAAAGGCGTGTCCCAGAACATCAACTACACCACCATTGCTCTGCTCCCAGTCCTCACCTCCCTGTTCGACCACATCTCTCAGCACCAGTTTGGAGATGATGTCATGTGTGAGTCATATGCCATCACAGCATTCATGACACAGCATTCATGTGATGACACAACATTCCAGTTTACTTACTCTCAAAACTTTGAAAAGGTGTCTTGTTGATAAAAAATAAAAATAAAAAAAACATTTTTGTTTTTTTGTGTGTGTTCGTGGTGGTCAGTGGATGATCTCCAGATGTCGTGTTACCGCATCATGTGCGCCATCTACTCCCTGGGCAGTGTCAAGAACCCTCATGTGGAGAGGTGAGTCTGGATCAGGCTCTGTTTCTCTGTGTTAACAGTACAGCAATACAAACCTGATCATCTGTGAGTTTGACTGGCCATGACATCCCTCCTCCAGGCAGAGGCCAGCCCTGGGGGAGTGTCTGGCCCATCTGGCGGCTGCTATGCCTGTGGCCTACCTAGAGCCCCATCTCAATGAGTACAATGCCTTCTCGGTTTACACCACCAAGAGCCCCAGAGAAAGAGCCAGTGAGTGTCCATCTGCTCCTGTGACGTGTTCTCTGTCCAACCCCTGACTTTTTAGTTCCTCAACACTCTCTCCTCTAACCTCTCTCTCTGTCTCTCTCGCTCTGTCTCTGTCCATGTCCATAGTCTTGGGTCTGCCCAACGAGGTCCAGGAGTTATGCCAGGACATACCAGAGCTAGACGTTCTGCTTAAAGAGATCGGGGACTTGGCAGAGTCAGGTGCCCGTTACACTGAGATGCCCCATGTGATCGAGATCACTCTGCCCATGCTGTGTAACTACCTGCCCCGCTGGTGGGAGAGAGGATTAGAGAACTTCCCTGAGCTGGAGGGCCAGATCTGCACCGACGTCACCTCTGACCAGCTCAACCAGCTGCTGGGCAGCATCATGAAGATCGTGGTCAACAACCTGGGCATTGATGAGGCCTCCTGGATGAAGAGGCTTGCTGGTGAGGTTGCCACAATGCTGTGTGTGTACTATGCCGGTCTGTGTGTGTTTTCTTGCCATCTCACCATGGCCACTCCTCTTCTATCCCTAGTCTTCTCCCAGCCTATTGTGAGCAGGGCCAGGCCAGAGATGCTCAAGTCCCATTTCATCCCCACCATGGAGAAGCTGAAGAAGAGGACAGGGAAGGTGGTGGCCGAGGAGGACCACTTGCGTATGGAGGGGAAGGCCGAGGGGGACGAGGAGGAGGGCACCATCAGGGATGAGTTTGCTGTGCTCTGCAGGGACCTGTACGCCCTCTACCCTCTCCTCATCCGCTATGTGGACAATAATAGGTACAGCACACAGGCAAACTAGTGGCCAGTCATGTTTTTTTCTTTAGAAATGTACACCCTTTCATGTCCAGTATTCTACTGTATCCTAACATTCCATGTCAGAAGCCATTTGTAATGCCGTGTGTGTAGGTGTCAGGGAAGTCGGGCGCAGGAGAACCGAACTTGGTATAAATGGAGTAGTTTAATAACGTTTAACAAAACTCCAAAGCCAAAGTACAATAATAAATAAAAGTGGGTACAAGAACCCGTTGCGCACAAATCCAAAATACACAAGCATAAAAAACAAACCATCTCTGACAAGGACATGAGGGGAAACAGAGGGTTAAATACACAACATGTAATTAATGGGATTGGAACCAGGTGTGTAGGAAGACAAGACAAAACCAATGGAGAATGAAAAATGGATCAATGATGGCTAGAAGACCGGTAACGTCGACCGCCGAGCACCGCCTGAACAAGGAGAGGCATCGACTTCGGCAGAAGTCGTGACACCATTCCCCCTGCCAGTTGTCTTTGCCTACATGTGTGTTGTGGTGTTGGCGGTCTCTTGGTCACTAAAACCTTAAAGAGATGTCCTCCATTTGCAGGGCGAGGTGGTTGACATGCCCTGACCCAGATGCAGAGGAGCTCTTCAGAATGGTTGGAGAGGTCTTCATCTTCTGGTCCAAATCTCATGTGAGTAAATGGTTGAAAGGTGACCACTTTCTCTGTCATATCACCAGCAGCATACCACCCTGCATCCCACTGCCAGTTTGCCTCTGAAGCTAAGCAGGGTTGGTCCTGATCGGTTCCTCGATGGGGGACCAGATGCTGCTGGAAGTGGTGTTGGAGGGCCAGTATGGGGCACACTTCTCTCTGGTCTTAAAATGATCGAATCCCAATGCCCCAGGGCAGTGAAGGGGACATTGCCCTGTGTAGGGTGCCATCTTTCGGATGGGACGTTAAACGGGTGTCCTGACTCTCTGCGGTCATTCAAAACTCCCATGGCACTTTTCGTATCAGTAGGGGCGTTTACCCCGGGGTCCTGGTTAAATTCCCGAACTGGCCCCATTTCCATCATGGCCACCTAAACATTCCTAATTGGCATATATCACTCCTTACCGCTCCACCATGCTAGCTGATGTGTGGTGAGCGTTCTGGCACAAAATGGTTGCCATGCGTCACCCAGGTGAGTGCCACACATTGGTGGTGGATGAGGTGAGTTTCCCCCTTACTGTGTAAAGCTCTTTGAGTATCTCAGTTGGTGCTATATAAACCCAATCTACTATTATTGTTATTGTTATTCCTTTTCTTTCTCTTTCTTGTGTCTCTGTAGAACTTCAAGCGAGAGGAGCAGAACTTTGTGGTGATGAATGAGATTAATAACATGTCTTTCCTCACTGCTGACAGCAAGAGCAAGATGAGCAAGGTGAGACCATCTGGGGTTAAAGAGCCGTTCAGTTACCTTCAGCGTTGAAATGTTGTGACACGTTAGACTGATGCCAGCGGATTTGGGGGAGACTATGGATTTCTGAAACGTCGATCGTAAATGAGGTCATAAATGAGGTCATGGAGCCGCCGTTTCATTTCACGTCCTGCATCATTTGCTTTCAAATGTTTCAACAGCAACACCAAACAAAAAAACATGTCTGACGTACTTAATTGTCAATTCCTTTTTTGATCTTCTCCTAGCCTATTGGAGCAAACCGTGTTGTGTTTAATTTACCTATACAAATCGGGTGTATATTTTTCAAAACTGTGTACTTAATATCTGCATAGCACAATGCTGTATCATCACTGACAATAACCACACAGAAAAGGCTCTTCTTTCAAGTCTTTTCCCTACGACATCTTCAGCAGGTATTGTATATTAGAAACCTTTAAAAAAATGTTTGTTTTTTTGCTAGATCATTTTGGCAACTTTTCAGCCATGTTTTTCATGCCGGCCTTGGCCTCTCTCTCTCTCTCTCTCTCCGTTTGAGGACTAAGAGAAGCATACGATCCTAATCTATAAGATTAGTCCGTGTATATGCCAGTAGAGAGGTCGAGTATTGTAGCGATAGCAGGTGTGTTAAGTGTTCTCTCTTTGACCCTTGTCCTCTTTTTCTGTGTTGATGCTGGGTTTCCAGGGCAGCGACTCAGAGGTTAGACTTTTGTTTCTGCACGACCGCTGTGCTGACCGCATGGCACCTCACTTTTGAGGGGCTTTTCATCAACCCCTCCGACACACTGGCACACCGGGATACCACAACCACACTTCTAGCGTGTTCCAATACAACACCCACACACAGCTAGCGGCCAAATACTTTGTATATAGAGACAGGTGTGCATGTCCACTTGGTAACTAGCTACGTGTTTCGCACTCTACCGCAACACCAATGGGACGAAACTGGGTCCAGCATTTCACATGTTTATATCTGCACGATGACACACAGAAATAGAAAACAGTTGGTCTGAATTGACTTACATGCGTCACTGATATGCTTTAGATCCAGTTACACTGTCGACAACACTGGGGACTGGCTTGTGTTCACATATCTAGACGGTGACATACACTCAGCTAAACGTCCAGCTCTTAATCTCTCATAAAACGTTTACTTTTCATCTGCATAGAATTACATTCATAAACACACTTGTGTGACCGAGTGTGTGACAGGCACAGTAGAAAAGGCCAGAGAAAAGCAGCATACTGATACAACATTATTGGACGAAGGGCCGGGCCATCGTGGGCCACCCTCAGTCCTGCCAGTGTGTGACGGGGGGAGTCTGGAGGAGCTTGATGAAAGTACTCTGCCTTAGAGTCGGGCTCATGGCACTAGGCTCCGCACTAGGCCTGCCCAAAGCAGCAGTGGGAGCAGAGTGCCATCATCCTGCCAATGAGTTTGCACTTAGTTGATTGTAGTTGGGTTGGAGTCATCCTGTCATGTCTTTACTTTTCTGTTGAAGGTTGGTTGGTCTATAGCGTTTGTGATCAAGCTCACTCCGCAAGGGGATGTTAGCCCCCCTCTCTGCGCTCAGCACTCACTCCCTTTAACTGTGTCAGACCATGGCTTAGCTTCTTCATATCCCCCAGTCAGTCTCCACCCACCCACCTGTCCCACTTTAACCCTGACCTGACACTATATTTAACAGGACTGAAGCAGGTCTCTGGGACAAGCTCTATACTACCCTATGTAGAATATGCCTGATGTGACTTTACCTCACCTCATTCTATTTTAATCAAACCTGTCTTCTAAAATCTCCCCTAAAACCATCGCACCCACCTTCCTCTAAACGAGCCTTATTCGTAACACACTCCTTGCATTGAAGGACTGGTTTGGAGAAGCGGTTGAATCTGCCTGGACTTATCAGTGGCTTTGAAACACTCCTACCACTCACACACACACTCCCAGGGAAACGTAACGGGGAAAAGCTAGATGCACTTTTTTTCGGCATGTAGGGCGTACTCTGAGCTGCATCTACATAGAGCAGTTAACTGTAACACATTGTTCTCACTTTTCACCACTGCAGATTCCCTTAGTCCTTCAGTGCATTTATCTACGACACGTTCTCTGTTCGTACGAACTTTGCCATAGAAGTAGCAGTTAGAATACTAATTTAATAGGATCTCTATGGGCTTTGCATCCTCTCCTGTTCTGTGGGGCGGCCATTACTATGGGCTCCTCTGTTATCTTCACTCCTTTGGCCATCCTCAGCCTGCTGTATGACACACACATACAAGCTTGCTGGGGACGTCATAGAGGGCAGACAACAGACAATGTTCCCTCACAGAAACAGCACAGGAGTGCGGGAGTAGAGCACAGGGGCGACGGAACGTATCCCATGGACATTTGGTTTGCTTGTGTGATCTGCTAGTTGGTAGCTAACACCTTCAGTCTGATTCTAGCTCCCATCAACATGGTGCTACTAACAGCACATTGTTTTGTGTGTTTTCAACAGGAGCGTCTGTTACTCTCCGACACCATATAACATATTCATTCTTCACCTAGTTCTGCTGGTGCCAAACTCACCTGAGAAACATACCGTAGAAGGTTGTTTTCCACCAGTGTTTCCATCGAATGCTGGATGGTTTTTCATGTGGACGTAATGTGTGTGTTGTAAGCATGTTTTTATATGTGCAGTTTGACTGATTTCCTGTCCTACAGATTAGAATGATTCCTTTCAGTTGTCGTCCCCCAACCCCATCACCTTCCCCCCCCCCCCCCAGCCCCCAACCCCCCCAGTCCTTCTCAATACACTATTACATTCTCACATTCCCCTCCCCTTACCAGCCAGGAGTTCAGAGATTCAGATCATTATGGTGCTGAGATGTAGCCCTCATTCCGGGTATCCGTAGGTTGCTCATTCAGTACATTGCTTGTCCACATGCCGCAAACACTGAAGGATATGGTAATGTAAAGGAAGTGACCTAGACTGAAGGGTTCAGAGAGGAGTCCATGGCTCTTGATATTACAGGGTGTTAATTATTGGTATTGTGATAGCTACTGTCCGGGTGAACAGGTAGGGGGACACTGTCTAACTCAACAGGTCATTCAAATGAGAAGAAATGGTCACATGTCCACTGGAATACAAGTAGCAAGTTGGGAATAATGCGTGTTGTGACATTGAATCAGTGCTGTCATGGGTTCAATGCTAAGCAGTGTTACTTGATACGTGGTACAGTGCCCCCGCATAGTGGTTGTGGCGCCAACCGTATGTATGAGGAAGACATGCGTAACGCCTTGGTCCCTCCTTATGTTCTCCAGGCTGGTGGCTCAGACGTGGAGCGTACCAAGAAGAAGAGACGGGGAGACCGTTACTCGGTGCAGACGTCACTTATTGTGGCTGCCCTGAAAAAGATGCTCCCCATCGGCCTCAACATGTGCTCCCCTGCTGATCATGAGCTTATCAACCTGGCCAAGATCCGATACTCGTTGGTAGTGTGCCCTCCCTCGGCTGTCTTGAATAACTCTGCCATAGTAACCATGTAGACTAGTCTTATGTGACGGACCATAGGGCTGTATATCTAGACAAAGAAATTGTTCCCAAAATAAATATCAAAACATTTTCTTCCAGAGGGACACTGATGAGGAAGTAAGGGAGTTCTTGCAAAACAACCTGCATCTTCAAGGCAAGGTAAGATGGAGTGGGTAGGTACAGGAAAGTGATACATGTTGTTCCCCCAGCTGCAGTGTGTGTGTGTGTTGTGTCCAGGTAGAGAACCCGTCCATGCGCTGGCAGATGTCCCTGTATAAGGAGATGGCAGGGAAGGCTGAGGATGCTGACGCTCCAGAGAAGGTGGTGAAGAGGGTGCAGGAGGTGTCAGCTGTGCTCTATCACATTGAGGTGGTGAGTAGAGTAATACACCCATGTTCAAACCTACAGCGTCAATATAATCCTACAGTGTCAATATAATCCTACAGCGTCAATATAATCCCACAGCGTCAATATAATCCCACAGCGTCAATATAATCCCACAGCGTCAATATAATCCCACAGCGTCAATATAATCCCACAGCGTCAATATAATCCCACAGCGTCAATATAATCCCACAGTGTCAATATAATCCTACAGCATCAATATAATCCTACACCGTCAATATAATCCTACAGCATCAATATAATCCTACAGCGTCCCTATAATCCTACTTGACACACATGGCATGATGTCAGTGGTGCCGTTTCTCTCAGTTCTTTCTTCTCTCACTTAGACGGAGCACCCCTTCAAATCCAAGAAGATGGTGTGGCACAAACTGCTGTCCAAGCAGAGACGCAAGGCTGTGGTAGCTTGCTTTAGGATGACGCCACTCTACAACCTACCCAGGTCAGAGAGACTACTACAGCCTTGTATTCAAACACATATACACACATATACACAATGTACAAAACATTAAGAACGTATTAAGAACACATATGAACATTAAGTGTGTGCAATGCTGTCATCAAAGGCAAAGGGTGTCTACTTTGAAGAATCTAAAATCTAAAATATATTTTGATTTGTTTTAGAAAATATAGTGTGTGTGTGTGTGTGTGTGCGTGTATTTACAGTTGAAGCTGGAGACTCATATCTCCCTCACTAACTTTAAGCACCAGCTGTCAGAGCAGCTCACAGATCACTGCACCTGTACACAGCCCATCTATAAATATCCCATCCAACTACCTCATCCCCATACTGTTTTTTTTTCTCCTTTGCACCCAAGTATCTCTACTTGCACATTCATCTTCTGCACATCTATCACTCCAGTGTTTAATTGCTGAATTGTAATTATTTTGCCACTATGGCCTATTTATTGCCTTACCTCCCTTATCTTACTTCATTTGCACACACTGTATATATATACTTTTTTTCATATTGTGTTATTGACTGTATGTTTGTTTATTCCATGTGTAACTCTGTGTTGTTGTTTGTGCCGCACTGCTTTACTTCATCTTGGCCAGGTCGCAGTTATAAATGAGAACTTGGCAGTTTTAACGACTCCAACCTATATGTATGTAAACTTTATACACAGTTGAAGTCGGAAGTTTACATACACTTGTTGGAGTCATTAAAACTTGTTTTTCAACCACTCCGCAAATTTCTTGTTAATAAACTATATTTTTGGCAAGTCGGTTAGGACAGCAAGGAAGAAGCCACTGCTCCAAAACCGCCATAAAAAAGCCAGACTACGGTTTGCAACTTCACATGGGGACAAAGATAATTATTTTTGGAGAAATGTCCTCCCGTCTGATGAAACAAAAATATAACTGTTTGGCCATAATGACCATTGTTATGTTTGGAGGAAAAAGGGGGAGGCTTGCAAGCCAAAGAACACCATCCCAACCGTGAAGCACGGGGGTGGCAGCATCATGTTGTGGGGGTGCTTTGCTGCAGGATGGACTGGTGCACTTCACAAAATAGATGACTTCACGAGGAAGGAAAATTATGTGGATATATTGAAGCAACATCTCAAGGCATCAGTCAGGAAGTTACAAATGGGTCACAAATGGGTCTTCCAACTGGATAATGACCCCAAGCATACTTCCAAACTTGTGGTAAAATTAAGGACAACAAAGTCAAGGTATTGGAGTGGCCATCACAAATCCCTGACCTCAATCCTATAGAAAATTTGTGGGCAGAACTGAAAAAGTGTGTGCGAGCAAGGAGGCCTACAAACCTGACTCAGTTACATCAGCTCTGTCAGGAGGAATGGGCCAAATTTCACCCAAGTTATTGTGGGAAGCTTGTGGAAGGCTACCCAACACATTTGACCCAAGTTCAACAATTTAAAGGCAATGCTACCAAATACTAATTGAGTTTATGTCAACTTCTGACCCACTGAGAATGTGATGAAAGAAATAAAAGATGAAATCAATCATTCTCTCTACTATTATTCTGACATTTCACATTCGTAAAATAAAGTGGTGATCCTAACTGACAGGGAATTTTTACTAGGATTAAATGTCAGGGATTGTGAAAAACTGAGTTTAAATGTATTTGGCTAAGGTGTATGTAAACTTCCGACTTCAACTATATATATATATATATATGTGTGTGTATACACACGCATCTTTTTAAAATATATTTTCCACTACCATCCCCCTCCCCTAATTGGAGTAAACTAATGAACAACAACACTTAGGCTTCTACTTCTAGCTTATACATATATACATTTTACGTACACAATCTATTTTACAATAGTTATATTTAGTTTGTTTTAGTCCGCACCCTTCAGCTCCGTTCAACTCCTCCCATCTATCTCTTAACACCATCCATATTGGATTTCTATTTTTCGTATATTTTTCAACTGCGCTGTGATGCTTCACAAAAGTTGTGAACCTTTCTATTTTCATAGTTTCTATAGATTGTAAGTTAAAGAAAATGTTTTGCTGAAAGTATTATTGATTGATTGACGATGCAGATTTAGCTCCAGGTAAATGTTGCAATTCTTCAGCCATTCCTGGACCTGTAACCCAAAACTAGCTACATATGGACAGTCCCAAAATAAATGACCTAATGACTTTGTTTCTTCGCAGAAAAATCTGCAGAGCTGGGAAGCTTGTATCCCCCATATATGTGGACATATATATATATTCTATTCAACATTCTATTGGTTGCAAGATTTTTGTATAATAATTTAAATTGAAAAAGTTTTGAATCCGGTGTCGTTTTCCGTATCATTTCATAAACCACGTTCCATGGAATCGATACATCGAAATCTCTTCCCAACTATTTTGCAATCTATAGGGTACAGCTGTTTTATTTTTTGGTCCTTAAATGAAACTGGTACATATTTTAATTCATCACAATTTTCCTTAACACATTTTGGTCTTTATTGCAGGGCCGACAGACCAGTTCCTTACTTTTTCCACTTTCCTCTTCCATTTTTGCGGTAATGCTGCAATTAGTTGGTTGCAATTTTGGGTAAAGCAAACATTTCCATATATTTTTGTTAGCTGCATGTGTGACAAAACTCCACCAGTTCTATTTATGATATAATTTACAAAGTTTATACTTTTTTATAAAAAAGAATGGTTCTGTTATATTTGAGTAACCACAATATTTGTTGTATTATTTGTTCAGTCTTTTCTGGTTGATTAAACTGAAATTGCAACCAACTTTCTATGGCTTGTTTTAAAAATAACAATATTTTTTATCGTTTTCAAATAAACGAAAGTGAGAGGTTGTAATCTGAATAAAGGGAAAAAGGCCATTCTTGAACATGGGGGAGACATACTAATTTGCTAGAGAACCCGTTTGGATTGAATTATAACTTTTTTATGATTGATGCCTTTAATGCTTTAATATTTAATAATTTCTGCCCTCCGAATTCATATTCATTATATAAATAGGCCCTTTTAATTTTGTCTTGCTTGCCATTCCAAATCAAATTTGATATTTTTTTGCTCGTGTAAGTATAAAAAGGGTCGCTAGGTGTAGGCAAGACCATAAGCAAATGGGTGAACTGTGATATGACTACGGAGTTATTGAGATTTTTTCCCCCCACAAATAGACAGGTATTTTCCTTTCCATGGTAGCAAGATCTTATCTATTTTTGCTAACTTTTGATTAACATTTAATGGCGTAAGATCATTTCTTTCTTTCGGGATATGTATACCGAGAATGTCCACATCCCCGTCAGACCATTTTATTGGTAAACTACACGGTAATGTAAAAGTTGTATTTTTTTGTGATCCAATATGTAATATTTATCATAATTTGGTTTTAATCCAGAGAGGTTAGAAAAAGTACCTAGATCCTCTATGAGGCTGTGGAGGTATCCAAATTGTGGATTTAAAGAGAACATGAATCATCAGCTTACAATAACACTTTTTGTTTTTAAGCCCTGGATTTCTAACCCCTTAATATAATTGTTGGATCTGATTCTAACAGCTAAAATTTCGATGGCAATAATAAATAGATATGCCGATAGTGGACAACCTTGTTTTACTCCTCTTGACAGTTTAAAACCTTCTGAGAAGTAGACATTATTTTACTATTTTACACCTGGGTTACTATACATAACTTTAACCCATTTTATAAGAGATTCTCCAAAATTGAAATATTCCAGGCATTTATCAAAAGCCTTTTCAAAGTCAGCTATGAATACCAGGCCTTGTTTCCCAGATGTTTCATAGTGTTCTATTGTTTCCAGTGCTTGTCTTATATTATCTCCAATGTATCGTCCATGTAAAAAACCTGTCTGATTAGGATTAATAATATCCAACAATACCTTTTTAATTCTATGCGCTAAGCATTTTACTATCATTTTTGCATCACAACACTGTAGTGTAAGAGGCCTCCAATTTTTTTAATGGACTATATCTTTTAATGTACCACTTGGATCCTGTTTCAGTAATAATGAAAGCAGACCGTCCGATACTATAACGGTCCTCTGAGTATATCAAAAAAGGTTTGGTATACCTCTGCCTAGAAGGCCAGCATCCTGGAGTCGCCTCTTGACTGTTGACGTTGAGACTAGTGTTTTTTGGATACTATTTAATGAACCTGCCAATTGGGGACTTGTGAGGAGTCTGTTTCTCAAACTAGATACTCAAATGTACATGTCTTCTTGATCAGTTGTGCACCGGGGCCTCCCATTCCTCTTTCTATTCTGGTTAGATCCAGTTTGCTCTGTTCTGTGAAGGGAGTAGTACACAGCATTGTACAATATCTTCAGTTTCTTGGTAATTTCTCACATGGAATAGCCTTCATTTCTCAGAACAAGAATAGACTGACGAGTTTCAGAAGAAAGTACTTTGTTTATGGCCATTTTGAGCCTGTAATCGAACCCACAAATGCTGATGCTCCAGATCCTCAACTAGTCTAAAGAAGGCCAGTTTTATTGCTTCTTTAATTAGAACAACAGTTTTCAGCTGTGCTAACATAATTGCAAAATGGTTTTCTAATGATCAATTAGCCTTTTTAAAATGATAAACTTGGATTAGCTAACACAACATGACATTGGAACACAGGAGTGATGGTTGCTGATAATGGGCCTCTGTACGCTTATGTAGATATTCCATTACAAATGAGATGTTTCCAGCTACAATAGTCATTTACCATGTCTACACTGTATTTCTGATCAATTTGATGTTATTTTAATGGACAAAAGATGAGCTTTTCTTTCAAAAACAAGGACATTTCTAAGTGGCCCCAAACTTTTGAACTGTAGTGTATGGTCACTTGATCTTTCTTGAATAAGTTCCTCCATTTCTTTTTGTTTTCCCTCTAACTTATTCTGAGCCTCTATGGTACCATTGCTTTTATTGCTGTTTATCTGTACTGTTAGTCCTTCCATTTTCCTATGGACTCTTTCGACCTAAATTGCTTTAGCTTTAGAGATGGGCACTGAATTGCATGGCCTCCAAATGTAAATGCTAAAAGTGTCCCATACAATAAGGGGATCTGCTGTACCGCATTCTGTCCATTATCAACACTTTTTAAACTTTTGGTGCCACTGTATATTTAATAACACCCAGCCACAAGTAAAATACAGATACTAACATTTTTTTTCTGTCTGACTCACAGGCATAGAGCTTCCAATATGTTCTTGGAAGGGTACAAACGCAACTGGATCCATACTGAGGGCTACTCCTTTGAGGACCGAATGATAGACGACTTGTCTGTAAGCTCTGCCGCCGCATGCTTGACTCACCTTTTGAGGATTTCAGGATCTGAGAGTTTCCTCCTATAGTTTTACTCCCACATTTCTTTCTCTAACACAGAAAGCCATGGAGCAGGAAGGAGAGGAGGAGGAAGAGACGGAGACCAAGCCAGACCCCCTTCACCAGCTCATTTTGCATTTCAGCCGTACTGCTCTCACAGAAAAGAGGTGGGACTCCTTTTCTCCCTCGAGTATTTTAGTTGAGCAGCTTTTGGATTGAATTCAACACATCTCCACCTTTGATATGTTGCCTAAACCTCTGGTCCTTCTGTTTGTTACAGTAAACTTGATACAGATTACCTATATATGGCATACGCGGATATTATGGCAAAGGTGAGTTATCTTTCTGTTTGAATGACATTTTAGGAGGTTATGGTTATTTGTATGTTAATGTGTTGTTGTTTTGTTTACAGTATGTCATGTTTTTTTTTCTTTTTTTTTCTTTGTGTTGTAGAGCTGCCACATTGGTGAGGAGGACGAAGGGGGAGAGGAGGTGGAGGAAGGGGCTGAGGATGAGATGTCCTTTGAGGTGCGACAGACAGAACTGGTATGGGGCGACCAGGGACAGGGGACCGGGGAGACACTGGAGCGGTAGCTCTCGACGCATCGAGTGACCACATCATTCACTGCACATCAGCCCCCATGCATATGTCTTTCTTCTGTCTCTCCTGTCTGTTTCATCTCTCTTTCTACTGTATGTGTGTTGCTTCATCAAAAATGTTCTGTCCCTCTTTCTCCTTATGTGTGTTTTGCGTCAACCCAAATGTTTCTGGATTGTACCTTGCCATTGTGGTTAACATCGTGGTTAACATTCTGGAGATGTTGCATGACAAAGTGATCCGGAAAAAAAACACATTCTGTAGACCAGGCATCATCAATTAGATTCTGCCGCAGGGGAAAAAATGATTGAGTGGATGGTTGGGGGGGTTGGAACATAATTACAAATCATTTGTAGACTGCAAATTGATTGAAAGAAGCCCCAACAGATATAATATTGGACTAAAGCAATCATTTCAAACTTTGCTTACATTTGTATATGATCACGTGTCTCTATTATGCGTGGGAATACTTGGGAACAGATTTCCAAAATGAAAATCACTTGGAGCTGATTTCCTGGTGTTTTTACACTATTTTATGTCCATCAAAAAAATATATATATATATATTATAAAAAAATAATGTTTGCTCAGAAACCACCTGCGGGCCAACTACGGCCGCCAGTTCAGCAACCCTACTGTAGACCATACAAAAATCATGTGGACCCTCCTAAAGCATCGACCTACCTGCTAAGCACAAAGTTCCACTGATATATTCCACTGTATATTCCTTCATTTTGGCAGGCAGAATGTGTTTACATGGGTCAAATTAATGTTGTCAAGATATAATGCCTCCTCCATTTTTTTCGCCAGTATATACACTCAGTGGCCAGTTTGTTAGGTACACCACCCCGTTTCATGAAAACGATTCGCTCCTACAGACAGTGAGTAACGTGGCTTGCTATATTAAGCAGGCAGACAGGCATCAAGGCATTCAGTTAGTGTTCGATTGAACGTTAGAAGGGGCAAAACGAGTGACCGAAGTGACTTTGAGCGTGGTATGATCGTCGGTGCCAGGCGCGCCGGTTCCAGTATCTCAGAAACGACCGGCCTCCTGGGCTTTTCACGCACGGCATTTTCTAGAGTTTTCCAGAGAATGGTAAGAAAAACAAAAAACATCCAGTCATCGCCAGTCCTGTGGGGGGAAAACAGCTTGTTGATGAGAGGTCGAAGGAGAATGACAAGAATTGTGCAAGCTTACATGCAGGCCACAAACAGGCAAATATAGGCGCTGTGCAACAAGTGGTTTGTAGAACGGCATCTCGGAACGCACAACTCATCGATCCTTGTCACGGATGGGCTATTGCAACAGACGACCAAACCTGCTTCTAGTCCTATCAGCTTAAAACAAGAAGAAGAGGCTCCAGTGGGCACGTGATCACCAACACAGGACAATTGAGGAGTGGAAAAAGATTGCCATCGGCATGACGCAACAGGAACTGGGATTTGTCGGACCAAGCAGAGTCAGGGTTTGACGTATGCGGCATTACCTTTATATCATATATTATATGGCCCAATCCTGCCTGGTGTCAGGGGTATAGGCTGGTGGTTTAATTGTGTGGGGAATGTTTTCCTGGCGCACGTTAGGTCCCTTGATACCTATTGAGAAACGTGTCAATTCCCGAAGAATTCGGTTGGTTCTGGAGGCAAAGGGGGGTCCGACCTGGTAGTAGATGGGTGTACCTAATAAATTGTGTATATCGGTAGTGTATATCGGTATATTTTAATATTTATATATAGTAAGTGGTATGTTTGGATGAATAGGAATTCTGTAAATAGTTACCTTTTAGAGTGGAGGAGGTCATTAGCCATGTTGTTAGCTACATGTATGCTACTACACATTGTCCCAAGTCTAGCCTATCACTGTCAGCTCATACCCCTTGTGTACTGTATGGTCTTTCATGTAGATTCAGATGGGAATCTCTAACAGAACAGATCCTGTCTGTTTCTCAGATGGGAGTCTCTAACAGAACTGATCCTGTCTGTTTCTCAGATGGGAATCTCTAACCGAACAGATCCTGTCTGTTTCTCGGATGGGAATCTCTAACAGAACTGACCCTGTCTGTTTCTCACACCGTAACCAACTAATGAACCTTTGACTGACTTCTGTCCGTGGCAGTTCCATGTTCTCTTTCCGCTCTCCCACTTACTCTGGCATAACACGTTCATTTCTATTGACGGAATGTTACTAATCAATGTTGTTCCTTTCCATACTTACTTAGCGTATTGACCAATAGACTACAGTGAAAGCCAGTCTACTCTCCTAGACACATAGGCAGACACATACAGTAACAGTATGTGTACACATAGTTACAGCACTTTCACTGGTAGACAGACTGTATACTATACCTCAGGCTGGGCTTATCCCCCAAAAAACTATTGTTTCCATGGATTGGAAAACCTCTAAGTAATGCCAAGTGCACCTTCACCACACTTACTGGGTAGACCATGGTCAGGCATACGCGGGCGGTGGGTGGTGCTTTGGGTGGGTGTGGGTGGGTTAGGAGGGTGGGGGGCTGTGGGTGGGGATACTGATAAAACATGTCTGTATTTTGTTTGAATTCAATCTTGTTTTAAAGAAAATGTTGGTTACAGTATTACATCTGGTTCGTTTTTATACCTTTTTATATATGCTGAACTGCATTACAGTAAATGTGGTTCTGTGACAAAGAGATGTTTTGGGTTTTTTAAAATAGAAACGTCATCATATTCCTTTGAGCAGAACAGCTCCACTCTGAGGGCTGTGTGAAGTTCAAAATGTGATTATAAGACACCAGGGGAGAAGCTGTGGTTATTCAATATATCCTGTATGGTCCCTTTGCATTTGCTACCACTGCATTATGCAAGGCCATCGGGGCTGTTTGCTGTAGTCGAACGTTTGCTCAAGTCGGCAAACGTGAAGAACTAGTGTAACGACTCCATGACTAATTAACCGGGGAGAGAGAATGAGACAGACAGGTGATATAAAGCTAATGAAAAGTGGAAAAACGAGTCAAAAAGCACACCAAGCATGCAGGTTTGAATTCGTTTTTTTTCCACACAATGAGAGGAAAATGACAAAGAAATAGAGACTGAGAATGAGAAACCATATCAACTGTAGACAGACACAGTATGTAGCACAGGATGCTGGTGAGGGGAGGACGGCTCATAATAATGACATGGAAACTATGTGTTTGATACCGTTCCATTTATTCCATTCCAGCCATTCCATTGAGCCCGTCCTCCCCAATGAAGGTGCCACCAGCCGCCTGTGACATGTAGCATGTACAACTATAGGCCTGCACTATTAAAACATTTACGGCTGTAAGTCCGTGGAGGTTAGGGAGAACGTCTAGCCAGCTAGGAACTAGCTGTGTGAATGCAGAGTGACTGCGGGGTGGGATGCGTGACCACCAGGACACAGTCACAGCATCTGTGTCTCTTATCGCAGGAAAAAGAGATGGAGAAGCAGAGGCTCCTATACCAGCAGTCCCGTCTCCACAACCGTGGGGCGGCTGAGATGGTGCTGCAGATGATCAGCGCTTGCAAAGGTACTTCCCCGGCCTGTACAGTACATCATGCACGCTCCCTACAGGCTAGCCCTACAAGTCAACGTCTCTCAGTCACGGTGCGCGTATTTGAAGGATACCTGTCATGGTCGACACATTACGAAGACTATTTATACCCGTCATCTAGAATGGTAAAGAGTACTTTTTGCTCCATCTAGGTGAGACTGGCTGCATGGTGTCCTCCACTCTTAAACTGGGCATCTCCATCCTAAACGGTGGTAACGTTGAGGTTCAACAGGTTAGTGTCACCCCAGTGGGCTCTGTCCATCTGACCTGAGGTTATAATCGTTATTGACTGGTCTCACTATCCGTTTGCAGAAAATGCTTGAATACCTGAAGGATAAGAAGGACGTCGGCTTCTTTTTGAGTGTCCAGGCTCTAATGCAGACGTGCAGGTTTTTGTCTTCACCCCTGAATTACTCAAGTATAGAATAGAACTTACATACGTACTGGAAAACGGAGTCAACAGCTTACAAAGTTTGATTAAAGGTGACTATGTATGCTTAGAAAAGTGTTGGTTTTTCATGGCAGTGTCCTGGACCTGAATGCCTTTGAGAGACAGAACAAGGCAGAGGGGCTGGGTATGGTGTCGGAGGAGGGAACAAGTAAGTGTTTAAAGCTCTGACCGTACAGGACGCTGGTTCTCCACCTTTGCCTTACCTTGCACCACCTTTGCATCCATGTCCTGTCCAGGCAATCACACACACTTGTTCAGTATCAGGGCCTATGGTCACTGAGTGATAGTTCCTCCACTTCATTCCTCATCTTACGAGTGTTAACGAGTAGTAACATCCATCAACTCTGCTGTCCAATAATGATTGAATGATTCGATGTTGTGATCTAACTGTGTAATTTTGTCAGATGTTGATTTGAATTTACAGAGTGTCTGTCTAGTAGTGTATTTTGACCTGCTAATATTTTGTGTTCTTTACACTCAATGTTTATTTGTAGAATATTTTTGTAAGTCTAATGTACTTGTAAACTAATTCTAAATTAGAATTGTTGACTATAGACTGTTGTTAACCTCCCCTCCCAACTCCTAAGTATTCTACTGTTGTCTGTCAACTCACTACCCCTCTCTTTCCCTACCTTGCCATCATTGCGTCCCTCCCTCCCCTCTCCCATTCCATCCTTTGCTGGTCCTCAGACATGAAGTCCGAACGGGGTAAATGATACCTCTGTCCCTCTGTTTTTCTACCTTTTTCTCTTTCTCTCCCTGTCACCTTCCCTGTCTCTTCATCTCCTTCAGCTCTTTTGAATGATCTCGTGTTGTGGCGCCCCCACCCCTATTCAATTTCACACTCAAAGAGTTTATGAAATAACTTCTCAGTCATGTCAAGTAATGCCAATGCCGTTGTTTACTTCAGGTAAATACATGTCTATGTATACATGGCAAACTTATTAAACTCTCAAAGAGGTCATTTTACTAGCAACAGACAGTGACTGAAAAGCATTCTTTCCCCTTGAGTGTCTAACTGTAGATCTACTGAAACTCCGAAGCTCGCCACTATTGCGACTTATAAGAATTCATGAGCACGGAATCAGCGCAATATCTCAATCCATTGATCTCTCAAATTCACCCTTAGTGTTAACTCGCTAACCCTGGTCCCTGGCCATGATTCCCCGATAAGCCCTTTGTGTCTGCTCATATGACTTACGCTGTAATCCTCCTCCCCCCGCAATGGCATCAACCCTCGAATTTACCTTGCTCGGACAGAACACCAAACTCTGGCCCTAACCTACACTCAGGGAAGTTAGAGGAGTATAGCAGGTCTGTGCTGCATGACTCTGTGTTTCTGCATGCACTGACTAAGGAAGGGGAGTGAACTTCTCCATTGCGTTGTATGTCTGTATACCGTGATGTCCATTGTACCTATCCATGTTGATGTGACCATGTACTTTTATCTGTGGATACTGTGCAAACAGTGGGGCAAAAAAGTATTTAGTCAGCCACCAATTGTGCAAGTTCTCCAACTTAAAAAGATGAGAGGCCTGTAATTTTCATCATAGGTACACTTCAACTATGACAGACAAAATTAGATTTTTTTTCCCCAGAAAATCACATTGTAGGATTTTTAATGAATTTATTTGCAAATTTTGGTGGAAAATAAGTATTTGGTCAATAAGAAAAGTTTATCTCAATACTTTGTTATATACCCTTTGTTGGCAATGACAGAGGTCAAACGTTTTCTGTAAGTCTTCACAAGGTTTCCACACACTGTTGCTGGTATTTTGGCCCATTCCTCCATGCAGATCTCCTCTAGAGCAGTGATGTTTTGGGGCTGTTGCTGGGCAACATGGACTTTCAACTCCCTCCAAAGATTTTCTATGGGGTTGAGATCTGGAGACTGGCTAGGCCACTCCAGGACCTTGAAATGCTTCTTACGAAGCCACTCCTTCGTTGCCCGGGCGGTGTGTTTGGGATCATTGTCATGCTGAAAGACCCAGCCACGTTTCATCTTCAATGCCCTTGCTGATGGAAGGAGGTTTTCACTCAAAATCTCCCGATACATGGCCCCATTCATTCTTTCCTTTACACGGATCAGTCGTCCTGGTCCCTTTGCAGAAATACAGACCCAAAGCATGATGTTTCCACCCCCATGCTTCACAGTAGGTATGGTGTTCTTTGGATGAAACTCAGCATTCTTTGTCCTCCAAACACGACGAGTTGAGTTTTTACCAAAAAGTTATATTTTGGTTTCATCTGACCATGTGACATTCTCCCAATCTTCTTCTGGATCATCCAAATGCTCTCTAGCAAACTTCAGACTGGCCTGGACATGTACTGGCTTAAGCAGGGGGACACGTCTGGCACTGCTGGATTTGAGTCCCTGGCGGCATAGTGTGTTACTGATGGTAGGCTTTGTTACTTTGGTCCCAGCTCTCTGCAGGTCATTCACTAGGTCCCCCCGTGTGGTTCTGGGATTTTTGCTCACCGTTCTTGTGATCATTTTGACCCCACGGGGTGAGATCTTGCGTGGAGCCCCAGATCTAGGGAGATTATCAGTGGTCTTGTATGTCTTCCATTTCCTAATAATTGCTCACACAGTTGATTTCTTCAAACCAAGCTGCTTACCTATTGCAGATTCAGTCTTCCCAGCCTGGTGCAGGTCTACAATGTTGTTTCTGGTGTCCTTTGACAGCTCTTTGGTCTTGGCCATAGTGGAGTTTGGAGTGTGACTGTTTGAGGTTGTGGACAGGTGTCTTTTATACTGATAACAAGTTCAAACAGGTGCTATTAATACAGGTAACGAGTGGAGGACAGAAGAGCCTCTTAAAGAAGAAGTTACAGGTCTGTGAGAGCCAGAAATCTTGCTTGTTTGTAGGTGACCAAATACTTATTTTCCACCATAATTTGCAAATAAATTCATTAAAAATCCTACAATGTGATTTTCTGGATTTTCTTTCTCATTTTGTCTGTCATAGTTGAAGTGCACCTATGATGAAAATTACAGGCCTCTCTCATCTTTTTAAGTGTGAGAACTTGCACAATTGGTGGCTGACTAAATACTTTTTTGCCCCACTGTATAGTATACTGTGTTTTTCCGTGTTTATGGACAACTGTTTCTGTACGTGTTTTATGTATGTGACGCTAATGGTGTTTGATTATGTGTATAAAAGTGCAGAAGTTCTTATCGTTGCTTGTTGCTGTGAATGTGCTTTTTACACGCCAACCTCTTGGCCGGGATTCCAGCAAGTGTTTGAGGTTTCCTGTTTTGTAGTCACACAGCGAGCAACCCCGGTATCCAACTAAAACGGTTGTTCGTCTATGTTGCCAAGGGGATCAGGAAGATGGATGGTCTGTAAGGAGGTCACTGCAGCTCTTACTAATGCGATTACCCAGACGTGATGGAGAGCTGTGCAATGATCATCACACTCATCTTATTGCTGCAAGCTTGTGTGCTGCTGACCATGGCGCGCACAGGCTAACACTCCGATGAATGGCGCAAATTGTCTAGTTAGCCTCCAGCCTACACCGCATACAGATAGAGGCAGCCTGACTGAACCCCCCCCCCCCCCCCCCCCTTAAAGACTTCCAGTATTCCTAGAACTAGTCTGATGCTCTGTCCCTTTGTCTCTCCCCCTCCCAGGTGAGAAAGTCATGGCGGATGATGAGTTCACCTGTGATCTGTTCCGCATGTTGCAGCTGCTCTGTGAGGGCCACAATAACGGTGAGAGAAATTATGACAATGGTGTTCTAGTTAAGGAACGACAGATTTATCATTGAATCAGGACTTGAATCATGACTCGCTGTAATGTCTTTGAGTGGACTCTTACTGTGTGTTTTGTCTCAGATTTCCAGAACTACTTGCGGACACAGACAGGCAGCACCACCACTATAAACATCATCATCTGCACTGTGGATTACCTCCTCCGACTGCAGGTACTGGGACTCTGACTATTAACACATACCTGTTAAAGAGGTGTCCTGTTATCCCTTTCACCTTGCACATTTTTCACACACTTTCTCTCTCTCTCTCTCTCTCTCTCTCTCTCTCTCTCTCCGCTTCTCCTCTCGCTCTCTCCGCTTCTCCTCTCGCTCTTTGCTTCTCCTCTCTCTTCTCTCTTCTCTTTCTCTCTCTCTACTCTCTCAAGGAGTCAATCAGTGATTTCTACTGGTATTACTCTGGGAAAGATATCATTGATGAGCCAGGC
Source organism: Oncorhynchus mykiss (assembly GCF_057628025.1). Taxonomy (NCBI): domain Eukaryota; kingdom Metazoa; phylum Chordata; class Actinopteri; order Salmoniformes; family Salmonidae; genus Oncorhynchus; species Oncorhynchus mykiss. The sequence continues at coordinate 46,192,860 of NC_143031.1, forward strand.
AAGAAGAACTTCTCCAAGGCCATGACAGTGGCTAAACAGATCTTCAACAGTCTGACTGAGTACATCCAGGTGAGTATAAACCCATTCATCTGTACAGCATGTAGATGACTGGATGTTACTGGGTATGGTATGTGTGTGACTGTACCTGGTGCCCCCCACCCCTCAGGGTCCATGTACAGGCAACCAGCAGTCCTTGACCCACAGCAGGCTGTGGGATGCAGTGGTGGGCTTCCTCCACGTCTTTGCCCACATGATGATGAAGCTGGCACAGGTACAAGCTGCCTACCTCAACACATACTGTACCCATCTCTCACCATACAAAACACCGCCAGCAGCATTTAGAAACCACAAGTGATCAACCTTAAGCGAACATTGATTTGTTGTGCATGAGGAAATGACACAGTTGAAATATCACACACATGTATCTGATATGTTCTCGTGCAAATCTGTGTGTAGCTAGTATACACTGCTTGCTGTGCACAACATACACGATCAGCTTGCAAATGCACCTACAAGATTGTGGTTTCACAATCAAAAGTGATCTGTGTTACCATTGCAGGGGTGAACATTTGTTATGAACTTACACTTGACTGCCAACTTTGCACTTGACAAACACTTTTCAAGTACACAACTTGAATTATTTTGTTGCATTGTTTGAGTCTGTCATTTCTAAAAAAAATATATATATTTACGGTAGAAGTAGTTTGTAGAAACTGAATCTGGAATGGTGAACTAAATATTAGTGTGATGCTAAAACATCTGCTACATCAAAGTGTCCGCTCTTACTCCCCCCCCCCCCCCCCTCCTCACAGAGATCTCCTCATGCTCTCTTTTCACCTGACATTCACACAAATGCACTGGCTTGCAGACATACCACCTATATGACTATGGCAGTGGTAATTGAAGAAATGAACACCATATTTGTATCGTAGTTAGTAGATTGGTAAAGTATATGTAAAGTACTTAGCGTTACGTATATTAGTGATGTCATGTTAGTACATAACACCTTGATAGAAGTTTCACAGGAAAAACCAAAGTACTTTGAAATGTAGCACTGTCTTTGCGTTCTTACTCTGCTTACAAAATCGTATGAGATAATGATTATGTAAACTGTCTTTCACATGGTCTATGCAGGGTAAAGTATGTATTCATTTTATTTATCTATCATTGACGTGATTGAGTGTTTACCAGTTTTTTTTCTTCCTGATTCATCCCTGGTTTCCTTTTTTTTTCCCCGGTTTGTTTTATACTCACCTGCCTTTTAAAGCTGGAATAAGAACTAGAAAAGTACTCATTGTTTTTGTAATGCAACATCCAAAACAATTAAAACAACTGAAAACAACCTACTGCGACAATAAAAAGCAGAGGTCCACATTGCTTTATTTGGTTAACGCAAAGTGCTTTATAAAATGACATTACTAACCTACCTGCTGTATATTGGATTCTCATTCCAGACTTTACTCAACTTCTTTATTAAAGTGGCAATCAGCAGTAGAATCAATAACTAAGCGTTTTCCCTGCCCCGTTTCGGGTAAAAAGCTGAGGGAAGGGGGTGGAGAAATGCAACCACTCTCAAATTCATAGACCGAGCTATGGATGCAAGGATTGACCATACATTATATCAAAATGACAGGGTTTCACCATGTTCTTGTTTACATTTACATGATTCATTTCAATACAATGGATGTAGAAACTGCTGCTTGCCCCTTTAACGGTCTGCCTTAGGCATAGTAACATGAAAGGCTTTAAAGCAGGTGAATGTAAAGCTAACTGAGAAAAGAGACAGCCCTTTAACAATCCCTGATGGAGCATACACTGTATTAATCTGCCCCTCTGTGTGACCTCATTTATGACTTGGATGACCTCGATACACAGTAATGGATGGTTGGCTGTATACTGTTCACTTCTGACCTGATGCTTTCTGACTAATTCTAACTTTGCCCCGGCATAAAGTCGGAGTTGCATGCTACTCTCTAGTCTTTCTGTGTTCAATTAATATTCTTTTTCACTTTTTAATAGTTTTTCAACTAATGTTGTTGGCCCAAAAAAAACCAAGTGAACATACAGGTTCTCTTGAATTGTAAGTTCCGTACATGTCAAATGTAACTTGATGTGTGTGTGGTACATTTTTTTTTCTTTTTCTCCTGATTTGTTAATTGTTTATGGTGAAATATTTTAAATGTGTGTCTCAAATAAAATGCAAGCAAAGGATCATCTTCAGGGTAAGGTGATATATCCCTTTAACCTTCAGCCTCTTATGTCTTAACATGGAGACATTTACTCTAATGGCCGTTTCGTACTAGTTCATAATGTATTTCTTGGAGTACATATAGGTAACTGCCAGAAATAAAGGAAACACCAACATTAAGTGTCTTTAAAGGGCGTTGGCCGCCAGAACAGCTTCAATGCGCCTTTCGCATACATTTCTGGAACTCTATCAGAGCGACGTGACACCATTCATCCCATGATAAATTCCACCATTTGGTGTTGATGGTAGTAGAAAACGCTGTCTCAGGCACCGCTCCTGAATCTCCCATAAGTGTTCAATTGGGTTGAGATCTGGTGACTGAGACACACACGATTTAAACCCCCTATACTCCTGTGAGACCCCTCTTTCAAAGTCACTGAGATCTCTTCTGCCATGGTAGCCAAATCAATGGGCAACTGGGCATTTTTATACAGGACCCTAAGCATGATGGGATGTTTTATTTGTTTTAACTCAGGAACCATACCTGTGTGGAAGCACCTGCTTTCAATATACTTTGTATCCCTCATTTCGTCAAGTGTTTCCTTTATTTTGGCAGTTACGTGTATTTTCAGCGCAGACCCCAGATGACGTAGAGGAGTAGTTATTTAACCACTGTGGGTGAATTTATCAAAGAAGATATAGCATGACTCTCAGGAGTAGTGGAGCACATAGTCGGTGGGAAAGGACATTTTAGATTTGGAGACTCATTGTGCTGGTGAACTCATTGAATACTCCTTAATGAAATGTGTTTGCACTGAAATCCAAACCATATGGGTTCAGGCCATCCCACTACTGTCATACTGCATGAATACTTCTAGATTCCATTGGCATAAGAATTATCTTCATTATCATTATAAGTCTACAGGCCTAAAATGTTCTGCACAGTGTCTTGAAGAAGTATTTGCACCCCTTGACTTTTTCCACATTTTGTTGTGTTAAAGCCTGAATTTAAAGTTTATTACATTTAGATGTTTTGTAACTGGCCTACACACAATGCCCCACAATGTCAAAGTATTTTTTTATGTTTACAAATGAAAAATGAAAAGCTGAAATGTCTTCAGTCAATAAGTATTCAAGCCCTTTGTTATGGCAAGCCTAAATAAGTTGAGGAGTAAAAATGTGCTTAACTTCGGGATCGGTGTCCCTTCCATGGGACGGTTGAGCTAACGTAGGCTAATTCGATTAGCATGAGGTTGAAAGTAACAAGAACATTTCCCAGGACATAGACATATCTGATATTGGCAGAAAGCTTAAATTCTTGTTAATCTAACTGCACTGTCCAATTTACAGTAGCTATTACAGTGAACGAATACCATGCTATTTTGTTTGAGGAGAGTGAACAATTTTGAACATGAAAACTTATTAATAAACAAATTAGGCACATTTGGGCGGTCTTGATACAACATTTTGAACAGAAATGCATTGGTTCACTGGATCAGTCTAAATCTTTGCACATACAGTGCTGAAATAATACATTATGGCTGTTCTCTTGCATTTCAAAGATGGTACAAAAGAAAATACAAAATAATGTTTTTTTTCTTTGTGTTATCTTTTACCAGATCTAGTGTGTTATATTCTACTACATTCCTTTCACATTTCCATAAACTTCAAAGTGTTTCCTTTCAAATGGTACCAAGAATATGCATATCCTTGCTTCAGGGCCTGAGCTACAGGCAGATTTGGGTATGTCATTTTAGATGGAAATTGAAAAAAGGGGCTAATCCTTAAGAGGTTTTAACAAGCCACATAAGTTGCATGGACTTACTCTGTGTGCAATAATAGTGTTTAACATCATTTGTTTAATGACTACCTCATCTCTGTACCCCACGTATACAATTATCTATAAGGTCCCTCAGTCGAGCAGTGCATTTCTAACACAGATTCAACCACAAAGACCAGGGAGGTTTTCCAATGCCCCACAAAGAAGCAGACATTAAATATCCTTTTGAGCATGGTGAAGTTATTATTTACACTTTGGATAGTGTAATACACCCAGTCACCACAAAGGCTTCCTTCCAAACTCAGTTGCCCGAGAAGAAGGAAACTGCTCAGGGATTTCATCATGAGGCCAATGGTGACTTTAAAATAGTTACAGAATTGAATGGCTGTGATAGGAGGTAACAGGATGAATAACATTGTAGTTATTCCACAATACTAACCTAATTGACAGAGTGAAAAGAAGGTGAGCCTTTACAGAACAAAAATATTCACTCGCCATATTTTCAAGCATAGTGGTAGCTGCAGCATGTTATGGGTATGCTTGCAATTGTTAAGGACTGGTGAGTTTTTCAGGATAAAAAATAAACAGAATGGAGCTAAGCACAGGCAAAATCCTAGAGGAAAACCTGGTTCAGTCTTCTTTCCACCAGATACTGGGAAATGAATTCACCTTTCAGCAGGACAATAACCAAAACAAAAGGCCAAATCTACACTGCAGTTACTTACCAAGAAGACAGTGAATTTTCCTGAGTAGCCGAGTTACAGTTTGACTTGATTCTGTTTGAATAATTATGGCAAGACCTGAAAATGATTGTCTAGCAATGATCAACAACCAATTTGACAGAGCTTGAATAATTTCTTAAAGAATAATTGCACAATCCAGGTGTGGAAAGCTCCCAGCAAGACTCACAGCTTTAATCGCTGCCAAAGGTGATTCCAACATGTATTGACTTGGGGTTGAATACTTATTTAATCAAGATATATTAGTGTTAAACTTTTTATATATATATATATTTTTTGCAATTTAAAGTAAATGTCCTTCCACTTTGACATTACAGAGTATTTTGTGAAGAGCGTTGACCAAAAAAGACAATTAAATCAATTTTAATCCCACTATGTAACGCAACAAAAAAAGTCAAGGGGTGTGAATACTTTCTGAAGGCACTGTATGTGTTTGTACTGTATCATAGGATTCCAGCCAGATTGGCCTGCTGAAGGAGCTACTGGACCTCCAAAAGGACATGGTGGTTATGCTGCTCTCTCTACTTGAGGGTAAAAATGAATTTTTATGACAATCTTTCTGCTGTTTCTGCCCTTTCTCTTTCATTTCTCTCACCTTCTTTATCATTTGCCTCCATTTTATGCCATGTTTCAGGTAATGTGGTGAACGGCACCATTGCCCGTCAGATGGTGGACATGCTGGTGGAGTCGTCCAGCAACGTGGAGATGATCCTCAAATTCTTTGACATGTTTCTCAAACTGAAGGACATTGTGGCGTCAGACGCCTTCCGTGATTACGTGACCGACCCCCGAGGGTTGATCTCTAAGAAGGACTTTCAGAAGGCAATGGACAGCCAGAAACAGTACTCTCCCTCTGAGATCCAATTCCTGTTGTCCTGCTCAGAGGCCGATGAGAATGACATGATCAACTTTGAGGAGTTTGCCGACCGCTTCCAGGAGCCAGCTAAAGACATTGGATTTAACATTGCAGTGTTGCTGACCAACCTGTCTGAACATGTCCCTCATGACCTCAGGCTGAAGAACTTCTTAGAGCAGGCAGAGAGTGTACTCAACTACTTCCGCCCCTTCCTGGGCCGTATTGAGATCATGGGTGCCAGCAGGAAGATAGAGCGTATTTACTTTGAGATCAGCGAGGTCAACCGCACACAGTGGGAGATGCCTCAGGTCAGAGAGTCTAAACGACAGTTCATCTTTGATGTTGTCAATGAGGGGGGCGAGTCGGAGAAGATGGAGATGTTTGTCAACTTCTGCGAGGACACCATCTTTGAGATGAACATCGCCTCCCAGATCTCAGAGCAGGAGGAAGAGAAGGAGGAGGAGGATGATGATGAGCCGGCTGAAGGAGGAGCTGAGGCAGGAGGAGGTGGAGGGGGAGATGAAGAGGGCAATGGGGAGGAAGGAGAGCCAGAGTCCAGCTCTGCCTTTGCAGACTTCATCAATAGCTTATTGAACTTCCTGAGTATCTTCACCTTCCGTAACCTGCGCAGGCAGTACCGCAGGGTGAGGAAGATGACCATCAAGCAGATAGTGGTGGGTCTGGCCACCTTCTTCTGGACTATCCTCATTGGCATCCTGCACTTCATCTACAGTGTATGTAAGGGCTTCTTCCTGCTCATTTGGCAAACTCTCTTTGGAGGAGGCCTGGTGGAGGGAGCCAAGAACATCACAGTGACAGAGATCTTGGCCAGTATGCCCGACCCCACCCAGGACGAGGTGCACGGGGACCTGCCAGGGGAGCCTAGGACTGGGGAGGAGCAGGAGGCAGGAGGGGTGACTGACCAAATGGACACAGGTGGTGGAGAGGAGGAGGAGGAGGACAAACAAGACAAGGAAGGTGGGGGGCCTCCACGCATTGATGCTCCAGGAGGACTTGGTGACATGGGAATTGAGGCCACTGTTGAGCCTCCTACTCCTGAGGGTACTCCTTTGACGAGGAGGAAACAGGTGAGGCACCTTTCCTATTTAATGCAGAGACTAAAAAGTGCATTGTGAGCTTTCCAGTAAAGTATGTCTACATTACTTATACTAATTAGCTTTTCTTGTGGTTTGCAGCAACCAGAGGAGGGTGCTGCTGCAGCTGCTGATGGCCAAGCTGCTGAACCTGCTCCTGCTCCTGCTCCTGCCATAGAGGAGCCCCCTCCAGAGCCTGAGAAGGCAGAGTGAGTACCTCAGGCCATCTTCCTTCATGTACAGTAGATAAACCTGTCCTGCCTCCCTACACTCTCCCATCCCCCTTTATTAACCAATACTGTACATGCGTTCATCTTTTGGTGTTTGTTGGAACGTGCTATAAACCAAACACCCCATTTACTTAATTTTCAGCACCGAAAATGGAGAGAAGGCTGAGAAAGAAGCTGAGACCAAAGAGGAGGAGAAACAGGAGGAACCGAAGGAAAAGAAGGCCAAGGATAAGAAAACTAAGAAACAACACAGGGAGCAAGGGTTCCAACTCTGGACTGAGCTGGACATCCAAAGAAACAAATTCTTGGTTAGACATGGCAATTCAATAATTGCTTTCCTCTAATAGTTTTTGTGACTTGCTGATGTGGCAATTTGGATACTGTCAATTCCTCTGTACCACCTGCGGTTTAATACAACGTTTTGTCTCTTTCTTTCCCAGAACTACCTCTCTCGGAATTTTTACAATCTGCGTTTTCTGGCACTGTTCATTGCATTTGCTCTAAACTTCATTCTACTCTTCTACAAGGTGAACAAATTCTTACAGGTTATATATAAAAAATAGCTGTCACTTGAAATACACAATATATGCAAAAGTATGTGGACACCCCTTGAGAAATTTCCATTCCTGCTATAGCTACCCCGGTCAACTATAAGTGCTGTTATTGTGAAGTGGAAACATGGTACAGTAGGCTACACAAGCCTACCATTTGATTTGAAGCTCACAGTGGGACCACCGAGTGCTGAAGTGCGTAGAGTGTAAAAATCTGTCCTCTTCAGTCGTAACACCCACTAACGAGTTCCAAACTGCCTCTGGAAGCAACGTCAGCACAAGAACTGTTCATCGGGAGCTTCATGAAATGGTTTTCCATGGCCGGGCAGCCGCACACAAGCCTAAGATCACCATGCGCAATGCCAAGCTGGAGTGGTGTAAAGCTGGCCACCATTGGACTCTGGAGCAGTGGAAACGTGTTCCCTGGAGTGATGAATCACGCTTCACCATCTGGAAGTCCGACGGACGAATCAGGGTTTGGCGGATGCCAGGAGAACGCTACCTGCCTCAATACATAGTGTCAACTGTGAAGTTTTATGGAGGAGGAATAATGGTCTGGGGCTGTTTTTCATGGTTCAGGTCACTTAGCTCCAGTGAAGTTAAATCTTTACGCTACAGCATACAATGTCATTCTAGACGATTCTGTGCTTCCAACTTTGTGGCAGCAGTTTGGGGAAGGCCTTTTCCAGTTTCAGCATGACAATGCCCCCGTGCACAAAGCGAGGTCCGTACATAAATGGTTTGTGGAGATTGGTGTGGAAGAACTTGACTGGCCTGCACAGAACCCTGACCTCAACCCCATCGAACACCTTTGGGATGAATTGGAACGCCGACTGCGAGCCAGTCCTAATCGCCCAACATCCGTGCCTGACCTCAACCCCATCGAACACCTTTGGGATGAATTGGAACGCCGACTGCGAGCCAGTCCTAATCGCCCAACATCCGTGCCTGACCTCAACCCCATCGAACACCTTTGGGATGAATTGGAACGCCGACTGCAAGCCAGACCTAATCGCCCAACATCCGTGCCTGACCTCAACCCCACCAAACACCTTTGGGATGAATTGGAACGCCGACTGCGAGCCAGGCCTAATCGCCCAACATCCGTGCCTGACCTCAACCCCATCAAACACCTTTGGGATGAATTGGAACGCCGACTGCGAGCCAGTACTAATCGCCCAACATCCGTGCCTGACCTCAACCCCATCGAACACCTTTGGGATGAATTGGAACGCCGACTGCGAGCCAGTCCTAATCGCCCAACATCCGTGCCTGACCTCAACCCCATCGAACACCTTTGGGATGAATTGGAACGCCGACTGCGAGCCAGGCCTAATCGCCCAACAGTCCCCGGCCGCAGCAATGTTCCAACATCTAGTAGAGGCTGTTATAGCAGTAAAATGGAGAAAACCCCATATTAATGGCCATGATTTTGGAATGAGATGTTTGACGAGCAGGTGTCAACATACTTTTGGTCATGTAGTGTATCTGACCATCATTTGATTTGTTTTATGTGTGATACCCTCTCCAGGTGGGAAGTGACATGTGGTTGTATAGTGTTCTGACCTAAACATTACAGATAGCCAGGGTTTTAGATTTTTAAATTCAAAGAACTTCCAGAATTGACTGCCTTCAATTGGAATTGACCTCATCCCTGCATAACACGTCAAGTGTTAAATGTTCAAATGCATCTGTGTTGTGTCTCTGCCTGTGTCCATTGTTCAGGTGTCGGACAGCCCCCCTGGAGAAGGTGATGAGGTGGAGGGCTCTGGCATGTTTGAGGGCTCGGGGGTGGGGGCGCTGTTTGAGGGCAGTGGGCTGTTTGAGGGCTCAGCAGAAGAGATGGAGGGATCTGGTGGGGATGAAGGAGGAGACGAGGAGGAGGAGGAGGAGGGCCCAGTCTACTTCTTCTTGGAGGAGAGCACTGGCTACATGCAGCCCACCCTCACATTCCTGGCCGCCTTGCACACAGTCATCGCCTTCCTCTGCATCATCGGCTATAACTGTCTAAAGGTGAGGTTCATGCAATAGTAGATACTACTACTACCATACATACATACATATACTACTACTACAGTGGAGGCCGCTGAGTATCAAACATACCATTCCATTCACTCCATTCCAGCAATTATTATGAGCCATCCTCCCCTCATCAGCCTCTACCGTATTACTACTTCTACTACTACTACATACTAATCAAACCAAACTGTATTAGTCACATGCTCCGAATACAACAGGTGTAGTAGACCTTGCAGTAAAATGCTTACTTTACGAGCCCCTAACCAACAATGCAATTTAAAAAATACGGATAAAAATAAGAAATAAAAGTAACAAGTAATTAAAGAGCAACAGTAAAATAACAATAGCGAGACTATGTTCAGGGGGGTACCGGTACAGAGTCAATGTGCGGGGGCACCAGTTAGTTGAGGTAATATGTACATGTAGGTCAAGTTATTAAAGTGACTATGCATAGATGATAACAAGAGTAGCAGCGGTGTAAAAGAGGGGGAGAGATGGGGGAGGCAATAAAAATAGTCTGAGTAGCCATTTGATTAGACGTTCAGGAGTCTTATGGTTTGGAGGTAGAAGCTGTTTAGAAGCCTCTTGGACCTAGACTTGGCGCTCCGTTACCGCTTGACGTGTGGTAGCAGAGAAAACAGTCTATGACTAGGGTGGCAGATTGTTGTTGTCTACCCTTGCCACCTGGGGGCAGCCTGTCAGGAAGTCCAGGATCCAGTTGCAGAGGAAGGTGTTTAGTCCTAGGGTCCTTAGCTTATTGATGAGCTGTGTGGGCACTATGGTGTTGCACTCTGAGCTGTAGTCAATGAACAGCAATTGGCTGTCTCTTTTGTCCAGGTGGGAAAGGGCAGTGTGGGGTGCAATTGAGAATGCGTCATCTGTGGATCTGTTGAGGCGGTATGCGAATTGGAGTGGGTCTAGAGTTTCCGGGATGATGGTGTTGATGTGAGCCATGACCAGCCTTTCAAAGCACTACATGGCTATTGACGTGAGTGCTACGGGGTGGTAGTCATTTAGGCAGGTACCTTTGCGTTCTTGGGCACAGGGACTATGGTGGTCTGCTTGAAACATGTAGGCATTACAGACTTAGTCAGGGAGAGGTTGAAAATATTAGTGTAGACACTTGCCAGTTGGTCCGCGAGTGCTCTGAGTACACACCCTGATAATCCGTCTGGCCCCGCGGCCTTGTGAATGTTGACCTGTTCAAAGGAAAGTGTGATCACACATTCGTCTGGAACAGCTGGTGCTCTCCCGCATGCTTCAGTGTTGCTTGCCTCGAAACGAGCATAAAGGGCATTTAGCTCGTCTGGTAGGCTCGCGTCACTGGGCAGCTTGCGGCTGTTTCCCTTTGTAGTCCGTAATAGTTTGCTAGCTCTGCCACATCCGACAAGCGTCAGAGACGGTGTAGAAGGATTCAATCTTAGTCCTTTATTGACGCTATGCCTGTGTGATAGTCCATCTGAGGGCATAGCGGGAATTCTTATAAGCGTCTGAATTAGTGTCCCGCTCCTTGAAAGTGGCAGCTCTAGCCTTTAGCTCGGTGCGGATGTTGCCTGTAATCCATGGCATCTGGTTGGGATATGTACGTACGGTCACTGTGGGGACGACGTCGTCGATGCACTTATTGATGAAGCTGGTGACTGAGGTGGTATACTCCTCAATGCCATTGGATGAATCACAGAACATATTCTAATCCTGTAGTGTAGCATCCCCGTCATCTGACCGCTTCCGTATTGCGCGAGTCACACTACTACTACCACCAACTACTACTACTACTACTACTACTACATACTACTACTACACACTACTAATACATACTACTACAACTACAATAACAACAGACATCAAGTGTATCTTTGCCCCATAACAGTTTTCATCAAGAACACGAGTGATCTGTATCAGGACATAAACATCTGAATGACAACAGACAATGTGCGTTCCTCTCAGATCCCTCTGGTGATCTTTAAGAGGGAGAAGGAGCTGGCCAGGAAGCTGGAGTTTGATGGTCTTTACATCACAGAGCAGCCTGAGGATGATGACATCAAAGGCCAATGGGACAGACTGGTCCTCAACACACCGTAAGCAAGCTCCTAGAAGGCCACCTCTACCAATAATATTATATCATCTCCTTTCAGAAAGTGTGAGGAATTACAGCTTAAATGATGCACATCTTTCCACATTTCTATTCACAGTTCTTTCCCAAACAACTACTGGGACAAGTTTGTGAAGCGAAAGGTAAGACGCTTTTTGGTCTTGGAGGCTCTGAAGGGATGAAGTTGGTTAAGTTGGTCTCTGGATGGAATGGCCCATGTTGTATGTCTGTGTGGCCAGGTCCTGGATAAGTATGGAGACATTTACGGCAGAGAGAGGATCGCAGAGCTCTTAGGCATGGATCTAGCCTCGCTGGACGTCAGTCAACAAACTGATAAGAAGCCGGAGGAACCAGACAATTCCACGTTGGCCTGGTATTAACCAATGCTGTTATTGCACACTTCTCTAATCTTGATAGGGGAGCTTTTCATGGGGTTTTTGAGCCACTTAAATGAACGGTATATTGTTAACCCTACTTGCTACATAAATACTAGAACATTTTGTCATTGAAATCCAATCCTATACTTTTCAGGTGTACATCTATTGACTTTAAGTACCAGATCTGGAAATGTGGAGTTGTGTTCACAGACGGGGTAAGAGGGATCAAAGATGAATAGTATTTTCTATATTTGTGCCGTAGATGTATTGGTTATAAACAATTGTTCATTTTCATACTGTAGGTTGAAGACAAGCTTTATATGACTATTTCAATCTCTTCCCCCCAGACTTTTCTCTATCTGTGTTGGTACACGATCATGTCCTTGCTTGGACATTATAACAACTTCTTCTATGCCTGTCACTTGCTGGACATAGCCATCGGTGTGAAGGATCTGCGTACTATCCTGTCCTCTGTCACCCACAATGGGAAACAGGTAGGGAGCTGAACAGTAACACCCTTCCAGCCTCCGTTTGTCAGTGAATGTGCTGCTGATACGACTCATTCCCTGTCTCCCTCCTAGCTCATGATGACATTGGGCTTGTTGGCAGTGGTGGTGTATCTCTACACTGTAGTGGCCTTTATCTTCTTCCGCAAGTTTTACAACAAGAGTGAAGATGAGGATGAGCCGGATATGAAATGTGACGACATGATGACTGTGAGTCGGTGCTATGTTTCCTGCCAGCTCTATGCTGTACCATATACTCTATAGCCGTACAGTATGTTTGAGTTGACTTACTACTTCTCTGTATTCAATGTGCTCTCTTCCCTCCACTTGTGTCAGTGCTACCTCTTCCACATGTACGTGGGAGTGCGTGCTGGCGGTGGCATAGGGGACGAGATCGAGGACCCGGCGGGAGACGTGTACGAGCTCTACCGGGTGGTCTTTGACATCACCTTCTTCTTCTTTGTCATTGTCATCCTGTTGGCCATCATTCAGGGTAAGGCACCGTCCCTCTTATGCATTCCAAAACACTACTCCACCACTGTACAGTACCTCAAGCTAATGGCAATCTCGGATAGCTAGTCATAATGTCATTCGACTGTAAGGGATGTGAGTTTGTGTGTTTCCTACAGGTCTGATCATTGACGCCTTCGGAGAGCTCCGAGACCAACAAGAGCAGGTTAAGGAAGACATGGAGGTACAGATCTTTTTTTTTATCTAAAATGTTATTGTATCTTTGGCGTTCATCAGTTTTAGGTGAGTTTAAGTCAGTCACATAGTTGGGCACATACCACCATCTTGCCTATTGTTTCTGTTTATTTGATTCTTGTAAGACCAAGTGCTTCATCTGTGGAATTGGAAGCGACTACTTTGATACGACGCCGCACGGCTTCGAGACCCACACCCTGGAGGAACACAACTTGGCCAACTACATGTACGTGTTCTCCCTGTAATCAGTCAACAGTGTGTGTCCATGACCATCTGCCATCACGCTGACCTGCCGGTCTGTCTGTCCTCTGCAGGTTCTTCTTAATGTACCTCATCAACAAAGATGAGACGGAGCACACTGGCCAGGTGAGTCTGTCAGTCAGTCTTTGTGTTCGTGGCACCAAATGCCTCCCATTTTGTAGCCATTAATTTCAATTGGCTGTCTCTTCTTTTCTCCCTCTGTCCTGGTTCCTCCTCTCCTCTGTTCCAGGAGTCATATGTGTGGAAGATGTACCAGGAGCGAGCGTGGGACTTCTTCCCTGCTGGGGACTGTTTCAGGAAGCAATATGAGGATCAGCTTGCATAACCATACTACTACAATTAGTAGGTTTAATAACATAGTAAACCATACTGAAATAGCTGCACAATACTGTATGGAAGAGAGTTGGACCCAAACACATGAAAACTAAATAACTGCATTTAGAAGTGTTTGTAGCAATGTCAAGTTGAAACATTCAGTGACAGTAATTCTTGAAATGTCATTGTGCGCGTGAATGTGGGAAAATACTCCCATTTGCCAACACCCACAAATATTCTCAATAATTAAGTGCATTATGCATGTCAATTTTGTAAAACTTCAGTGCCTCAATTATTGGAACAAACTTTATTAGTCGTATACTCCAGCAGCATCTTGATACTGTACCAAAACTGTCATGTTTGGTATAGTACTTTGATATCTCCTCCTAATCATAAAGCAAGAGATACCGGTACCAGATATACTGTAAACACAACTGGAGTATAGTTGATGGTACTTTATCCTTCCAAGCTATTTACACAACAGTCTCTTAGATAATATTGTACCAGCCCACTGGGAAAGCGCTATAACCACTACATACAGTACAGTATTGACTTTAAATGCTCTTCAACTGCTGCTTTTCAACTGACAAGGTTTTTCCCTGAAATGTTCTTTGTATCTGTTTTAATTATGACTATTTCTCTCAACAGAACTGATGATGGTTACTGTGTTGTTGACGTAGGAACTAGGGTTTGTGTATTTATTTGTTTTTAATTTATTGAATGTATTTTAAGCCTGGCTAGTCTGAATGCCATGAATGCATTATTGTATCCAGTACATTGTTTAGTTTGAGGGAACTCGCTACTTTGTTTTTCTTAAAACAAACAAAAAAATACTGGTTTATTAATGGGTTTGTTCATTGGTTTATTAAATAAAAGGCTTTGATGCACTTACAGTTTGATGCAGTTTCCTTTCAGTGAAGGGTTATACCAATTTATTACACAGTCCGTGCCAACGGATTAGTTGATTTGGTTTCTTAATATTCATATTGGGAAGATAAATATTTATCTAGCATGTGATTTGGTGGCTCCACATGAGTGACAATTGACTACAGTGTATACAGTATGTACACAACTGTTGAACCGTCCGTAACACAACCAATCCTTGATTTGTTCATTTGACTACCGTATTGTGGTGAACTTGTCTACTTTCTTCAGTATTTCTTCACAACTACTGGAAGTCCCTCTGTGAGCCTTTTAAACCTCACTTCCTGAAGACCCTCCGGTCCCATCCTTCTCCTTCCCTGTTGTCCTGCCCGTCCAGCAATAGAGAGGCGGTGGGGGAGGAGGAGCAGGAGGCCTGGAGCTGCAGGGTGGGGCTTGACGAGGAGGCCATCCAGCTCAGGCTGTCAATAGAGTCATTGAGATAGGGCTGGGCCTCGCGCTGAGGGCAGAGTACATAGCGATCAGCATGATGATGATGCACCTGGACGGTTTCCAGAGGGCCCATGTTCTTCTGGTAGGACGGGTGAGGCAGTCCAAAAGGCTCCCAGCCCCCCACGGCCCCCGACAGAGAGCCTGAGGGCTCCTCCATGTTGACGTAGAGCAGGTCATCAGCCTCCTCCTGCTCGGGCATCTCCTCCAGGGCTTTCTCCAGGTCACAGCGCAGGGAGGGGAACCCCGGGCGGTCCTTAGGACTCAGTAGCCAGCAGGAGAACATCAGGGAGTAGCTACAGTATAGAGGACATACAAAATTACCCAAAATCCAGATACTCCAGGAAAGGTACATTGGTTGCCTCTACTATACACCACTAAATACAGATCCAGAAACAGGCACTCACATGGTGTCCAGGCAGCTAGGGGGCTGTTTGAGGCGGTTGCCCTGTCTAAGGTAATCGTAGATCTCACTGTTTTCCACTCCAGGGTAGGGCGTCTGTCCCCGAGTGGCTATCTCCCACATAGTCACTCCAAACGACCACTTCGAGAGAGGGAAATAAGCACCGTCACAAAAATAATGTACTTGTGTTTACCCTTTGTTATGAATTCTTCTGCAGGATGTTAAAACACAAATACAGTAGGAGACATGGGTCACATAATGTAGCTGGACAAAGTTTGGATAGCTCACCACGTCACTCTTGGTGGTGTACACTCGGTCTGCCAGGCTCTCGATGGCAATCCATTTTACTGGCATCTTTGAAATGCGTCCTTGTCTATAGTAGTCTCCATTATAGATCTTCTTAGATAGGCCAAAATCAGCCACACACACAGTCATATTCTCGTTCAGCCTGCAGGACAGATATATACTGAGTGTACAAAACATTAAGGACACCTGCTCTTTCCGTGAAAGACTGACCAGGTGAATCCAGGTGAAAGCGATGATCCCTTATTCTTGTTAAATCTACTTCAATCAGTGTAGATGATTTAAGCCTTGAGGCAAATGAGACAATGGATTGTGTATGTGTGCCATTGAGGGTGAATGGGCAAAACGAAAGATTGAAGTGCCTTTGAATGGGGTATGGTAGTAGGTGCCAGTTGCACCGGCTTGTGTCAAGAACTGCAACGCTGCTGGGTTTTTCACACTCAACAGCTTCCCGTGTGTATCAAGAATGGTCCACCACCCAAAGTACATCCAGCCATCTTCACACAATTGTGGGAAGTATTAGACTCAACATGAGCCAGCATCCCTGTGGAACGCTTTCGACACCTTGTAGAGTCCATGCCCCGAAGAATTTAGGCTGTTCTGAGGGCAAAAGAGGGTGGGTAGAACTCAATATTAAGAAGGTGTTCTTCATGTTTTGTACACTCCGTGTGTGTGCAGATGAGCACACACAACGTAATAGCAGCGTAAAACAGTACTGTTACTTGTATCACTCAACATGCTCAACTTGCGTCACAATCATTCTCTCAGACCATCACAGAAAAACATTGAGGAGTATGTGGGAGAAACAGGAGGACACGGACAGAACAGAGAGGCGAGAATCCCCACATGCAGTTTCGCGCTGCCAGGTCTCTATGGATGAACCTCTTGTCGCTCAGGTATTCCATTCCCCGTGCGATGTCTGTCATGAACTTCACCAACATCTGAGACGGCAGGGACTGATGAATGGAGACAGAGACGATAAGATACAGACAGGGGGTGCTATACAGCAGCACAAATGGAACACGCATTGAAAGGAGAAAAGAGCACAACGCTACAATTTTTATTTGCGTAACAAAAAACCTTTCCGATCTGCGTGGGAGGGAAGGGAACTGACCAAAGGACTGTCCCCGAGTCGAGAGTAGAGCAGGAAACTGTGCAGGTCCCCGTGTTTCATACAAGGCAGGATGACGACAGGGGATGGGTAGCCTCCCCTCTCTACCGTCTGCAGACACACTCCTACAGGGAGGATTGGGGAAACAACAGAATGAATCGAGTCAGGCCTACTTGGTGACGGACACTTGGGAGACAAAAACGGCCGCGTGTTAATCGTCGCTCGATAAGTGACAAAAGAAAATCAGCCCAGTCTCTCACCGAGGAGTCTCATGACGTTGGGGTGGTCAAACTCCTTCATACAAGCAGCCTCCCTGAGGAAGTCCTCCATCTCGGTGCGAGTGCAGATGGAAACTACGAGAGGGAGAAGGAGAGGGTGGCTGAGGTCAAACTGACACATACTGCACCATGGGAGACGCACAATGGGGACATCCGACACTGTCCGATCACTCACTCTTCATGGTCTTCACAGCCACTTTGAGGACAGTCTCTTCATGCACCAGAAGCCCTTCCATGACGGAGCCAAACTCCCCTGCAGATCAAGACATGGACGCTCTGTTAGTCCGGTGGGTTGGTGTAGCTGGGGATCTAAGCCTCTTCAGGCCCTAGGATGTAGTCGTTCATGACTGACTAGGTGACAGCACATAGCGTATGACGAAGGCTTCAGCCGGAGCTCACCCTCGCCGAGGGTCTTGCCCAGGGTCAGCTTGTGTCGGTCCACCATCACATCCTGCAACTTGTGCTTCAGCTCGTCACTGATCACCAGGCTGTTCACTGCGGACAGGGTTAATACTCTCTCTTACACAGAAACAGGGATTCTTAAAGCATGAAGTATTGGAAAAATAACTTGAGCGTTAATCCTCTCCCACTGCCCTTTAAACAAATGAGAGATTCCGTTTTGAAGAACAATGCAGAATATGAGTCCATTATTGTGAAACTGTTCTAGGCTTACAGTCTATGTTTTCTCTTCCTGTTTTGTCTTTTCACAACGATGTGTGTCGAAACAAAATGCTCTGGCAACAAAACACATCCCAAAACTATGATTTAGAACATTTCCCATTTGTCCTGAAATAAATATAATTCAATATTTGTCCCCTAAGAATAATAGCAGCGTGACTCTGCAAAGATTTGAACTCCATTCTCAAACTAATTTCTCTGTGTTCTCCAGCGGATTGTGTTGTTAACAGCCAGATCCTGACACCACTCTGCCCCCCCCCCCCCCCCCCCCACCACCACCACATCTGGCACAGAACAACATTGAGCAAACGGATGAAATCTGATCTTCAACATCTGTTCCTGAACTCCCACACTTCATGACACACCGCTTGGTTCCAAGGCGTTTACCGGTGACTGTTCCTCTTACGTCACTGGCATGACAACTCACGTGTGGCCTCATTCGACTGGTGATTGTAGGTGCGTCGGGCGCTGTATCTTACGACGAAGTCCCCACCGCCGTTTCTCATAGGGTCAAATGTTTTCCTGTCGCGCAACACACAAACACACAGGTGTTTTTAATTGATCATCGAACAGTAATGACGACAACAAAATAATGGAACAAAGGGGATACAGGGAGACCCATAGGTACATACCCAAAGCATGTCTCTCTTTGACGCAATATGATTGCATACACCACGATGAACCCTATCAAGGCCAGACCGACAGCAATACCCATGATCACATACCACCAATGCCAGGAAAATGCCTGATGTGGGGAGAGATCTAAAAAGGCAGGAAAGAGAGGTATGTCAACTATTACACAGACACTAGAATATGCTACCTGATGAATCAACTTGAACATTTGGAATCTCCTGCCGTTTTCTCCTCTCCTTTGCCCCATCCCAACCATCCTACTGTCTCCCTCTGTTCTGTCCAGACTCACCAGGCTGTTTCTGTTTGAGGGTTTGGACAGGGCTCCAGGGGCCACACCCTGCCACAGTACAGGCACTCACACTCAGGGACACACTGTCCAGGAGGCTGGAGAGCGGGATAGCTAGCTCAGAGGACTGAACTGACTCCATAACAGCCTGAAGCAGGAAAACAAAACAACAGCAAAGATACCCATTACACTCAGAGAGAGAGAGAGAGAGTCTACAATATATGTTTACTTTGACAACAGTAACATGGGTTACCTTGGACTTGTTAGGGGTTCTGTACTCCACTCTGTACCCTAGTATGTGGCCATTCAGTCTGCCTGGTGGCTTGGTCCAGCTGACAATAACCTCTGTTCCATTAAACAGTCCACTCACATTGTCTGGTGCTGCCTCTGGTACTGTCAGATCCATGCCAAAAAATGAATAATGTTTACAACATATCAAATGACCTGTAAAACACACTACCAGACTCACGCTGTTAAAAACCAGTGTGCAAAGTTCCGTGCGTAAAATGTTATCTTATTAAGAGGACAATGTAAATAAAGGCATTTTTGTCACATTGTGAGTCTTAGCGTGGGCTGCGGCTGGGGCCTGTACTGGACCCTGCCTGGTGATGTCATCGGTGAGTGTTCCACTGCTGATCGTTTCCATATGTGGCTCCACCCCGGCCAACAAAAACACAAGCACCTTCCCCTCTCCCTCCATCTACCCGGCTCTTTCTCTCTCTCGCTCACTCCCTCAGCCCGCGGCCCTCTCACTCCCCTCTACCTCTGACCCAGGAGCAGTGGAGAGAGATGTAGATGGGAGGGATAAGATATTTTTACTTTGTGGGGAGGTCGGGAATATAGTTCGCTCGCACACACACACACACACACCTTACAGGTCTGTGCCACGTCATGCGCGCATGTTATTTTCAGATTAATAGGACAGACAAAAGCAAAAACTCTAAATGGTTTAGTTACGCTAAACACTAGGAGTCATGAGTTATCTACTGCATGCAACAACAACAAAAAGTGTTTGAAATGAATTAATTTGACAGTGACGGTCAGCATCGTTTAGCTAATGGAATCAAATGAATCCAAACATGCATTCTCCCAGCACAAGAAGGGTGTTTTCTTTTAAGCCTGACATCTGGTAACCGATTTGATAGAATGGAACATTCTTTAGTGGTCAGTTGATGGTGTGTTGATGTGCACTACACCACTGTGAAATTGGCTGTTTCCCCCTTTCCCCTTCTCTCCGAAAGTCTCTCTTTCTATTTCCCTTCTACACAAACATGTCTACATTACAGACTGCGGAAAGCATGAGTTGGCATGGAAAAACCGCTTCTCCACCGGCCATAATTCAAACACACTGCGGCATTATATGGACACAGCAGGATTGAGCCACCTCTGCCAAACCATGAATAGAGAATGCTTAATCTGTTTCCCTCCTGCCCTCAGTACCTCCTCCTTCGCTCAAGCAACTTTCTCAATATAGAAGTTTATATTTTAAAACACTGAGGATGGAGAGAAGGGTGTTCTTACTGGCAAATGTGACTGTCTGTTGCCAGCTCAGAGGAATAGCACTGAAAATCTTGATTTCACGTCAGGTTCCATCCATCTGGCCCTTTTCAGATGAATATTTAGAATGAAAGACGCCAAACCCCTCTGCTTTTCAAAACCATAAACCTGTATCTCTTCTGTCTGTTTCATCAAAAACAATTGAGAATCCTTAACCAATTCCCAAACTTCTTTCCAGAACAATCTTTGACCCATAACCAGCCTAGCTTCACAGTCACTCAACTCTCGTTGTTCCCCCTGTAGGTCACTGACCTCTGCTACATAGGTATCGCACTTTAACATTAACTCATTGTACTGTAAGTCACTCAGGACGAAATCATCTGCTAGAATACCTAAGAGTTGTATATGTGAAAACATAACAAAATACATGATCAGTAATAGAATTGCTATAAACACACGCTGATGGGTGGCGGGTCGAGGACTGTGGCAAACAGCTTACCTCCTTCAGATGTGCGCAGTGTTACCCATGGTGTCCAGGGGGAAGCACCTTGACTGCTACGGCAAGCCACCCTCACGTCATAGGAGGAGTAGGGCTCCAGGTCTGGGATCAGGTGTCGGGCAGGTGGTACATTTACATTCTGATTGTGGACCAGGTGATTAAGCAATGCAGTGCGGTCAGGACCAGATGGAGCTGCCTGTATAGAGCACACAGAGACAGGATACACCCCTCCAAAGCCAGGCTCCCAGGAGATCAGCAGGGAAGAGATGGTAACCTCTACAGCCTGGACTTCATGTGCCTGGGAGGGAACCACTACGCCCAAGACAAGAGAGGTAGTCATGAATAAGGCCAAACAAATCAACATAATCATAAGTCGTTTACGTTGAACGACTTCCCTGTTGGTACGGACCTGTCACTGTTCCCGAGGCTGAGGTAGCCACACCTTTACTGTTGTGGGCTTCACAGGAGAAGCTGCTTGTCTGGTTGAGGCCTAACAACAGGGATGCAAAGAGGTGGTCAGTCAGACGGACAGAAAAGCAAATAGACAGTTACAGAATGCGGTTTCAATTTTAAGCCTGTATAATGTGCTGTTTGTAAGCAAAATGCAAAAGTAAGAGAGAAGTCTTTACCTGTGATGTTGCGAGTGGAGGGAGAGTGGGATACAGGGTCCTGGAGCGTGTTGAGTGGTCCTCCATTCTGCAGCCAGATGATCCTGACAGGTTCTGGAGGCCCATGGGCCATGCACTGCAGGCTGAGGCTAACATTAGCCACTACTGTCATGTCATGAGGCTCCACTGAGAAATGAGGGATTCCTGGAAAAGACGATGAACTGTGAGTAAGATACTGTCGAAAATAAAAAGACAGATTATTGAAGAGACAGAGAGAAACTCTACCTTCTAGCTGAATGACCCCTTCCTGAGACATCAAGTCCTTCCGCCCCACTGTTGCCATGCAACGGTATCTCCCAATGTCTGACAGTTTCACATGATCAATTCTGATGACAGACAAGACATATTACTGTCACTGAAAAAACGATAAGTCAGACCAAGAATGTGTGTCATAAACAGAGAGAGAGAGAGAGTCATAATTGAGAATGACCTGAGTTCACTGAGGGTCAGCCAACTTCCTTCAGTGACAGGCACTTGGACTTGATTGGTGTCTGCGTAATCCAGGGATTGACCGTCCCTAAACCACACCACATCCGGAGGTTCCTCTCCACCTCCATCTCCCTGGAGAGTACAGAGCACCTGCACCGGCTTACCCAGGGATGAGGTTACATTGGCTGGGCTCTTCACAAACTGAAACACTTGATTCAAAGGACACCCATTAATCTGAATGTTAAACTGACATTCAGTAAATATGGTCCCTAAATTAGATTAATGGATACCAAGTTCACTCGGGGAAGCATAAATTAAGTTTACCATTAAATATAGTGTCAAATTGTCTTGTCAATCAACTGTAATATTAGACTAACCCTATATACCTGCCTAAAACGTTCATAAGTAAGATAAACCGCAATGAAAGAAAAGAACATACGTTTTTCAAATAATACAATTTATGTTTTTCAAATGATAAAACATACGTTATGGTCATTTCTGAGAGGTCATTTATATTGCTAAAATGACAACATCATCTCTGGTATCATCAATGCTGACTCACCTGGCACAGGGACCACTGTACCTATTATACCCATCAACAGAAGAACAAATAACGGCAAACACCCTCTGCTGCCCTTCATCCTCGTTCAGGTTTGCTATTGAAGAACAAGATTGGTCTCTACTACGACTAAAAGTGTGCCTCAGACAGACATCTTTCCATCCTTCCAGGCAAGAAATGAAATTCTTCCTCGCACAGTATCCACGTTAGACTATTTCCTTAAGGTTTCAAACGCTTTCCAAAAAGTTATCCTTGAGAGTAGACTATGCCATTCATAGAAATTATTGAAAAAGTTTCTTCTTCCAGGAGTCGAATATACAATATAACCTACTACTGCTGGATATGATGTAGCCTATCCCCGAGACTGAATTTAGTTTAATAGGCAAATAGTCCGCGAGTATTAGGCATGTCTCTCACGATTGAATTACTCATAGGGAAAACTTTAGCTCTTGACTAGCTCAACTGGCCGCAAGATGGCGCTATTATTCCATTGCGAAATAATAGCGCCTTCCTGCGGCCGGTTGGGCTAGCTCTTGACATTTTCCCCCTCCATTACTCCCTCTTCTTCATTCACATTTCTGACTTTCATGCACACTCAACCGTTGAAGAAATAGTACATTGAGAATAGTACATACTTTTAAAGAATTTGTTCCGCCCCTAGCATACATTACATACTATGAAGAAATAGTTTTTCTATTTATCTGATGTTGGAAAGTATGCTGCGTTCGTAACCAAATGGGATGTGGGAATTTACCAGTTGGGAAGTCGTAAATACCAGTTGGAAACGCTGATTTGTTAATGGCAAACAAGCATTATGTCAATAAAATAAATATAATATGAGATGCAAATGTCCCTCCTGGGTAAATCCATTTCAATTCAATCACTTTTTGACAGCACCCCTTTTGATTTGAACAAAATCTTCCATACATATTTTGCCCATTTCTAAAAGTGCTCAGAAAGTGACTTTTTGGGCCTGAATGACAAAACATTCAATAAATAAAGGTGCTCAAAGCTCACCTATTTCGCGTACCATACCATGAGACACCCATGTCTTCATCACTGGAAAAGATAAACGGTTGATATTGATATAATTTAAAAGCTTACAAACAGGGTTGTCAATCCATTTAATAATTTGTTTATTTTTTGTAGTTGTCTTTTATAACCTTAAACGTCAATTATCTAAAAACCTGTAAACTCCAATTGTTTTCATTTTCACATATGTTGTAGCTTAGACCCTATTTTACATAATCTGAGGTTTTTTGTGTTGTGTTGCCGTTGGTTTACAACATTCTCGAATACATATTTAGACTGATAAATTTACTAAAATGGGAGAAATTAAATGTCAACTTTCGAATTGCACCACAAAGATGGTTGTTGGAGGTTCACACATCAGAGAATGTTGACTCGGATGGGAATATTTGTTTTAAATTATACTGTCAATCCTCCCTATTGAAATCATAGAAATATAGACATGACCATTAAAGTTTAAATTAGACTGTGGGAGGACCGGTGGCCATCTTTGTGGCAGTAATTAGAAGTTAAAATTTCAAGTCAATTTAAATGTCAATTGTGTACCAGCTAAATTGCAGTGTTCTGAAGGGATATGTCCATTCTATGAATTATATTTCTATGATTAAAATGAAACCCATACTGTATTCAAGAGCATGATGTGTCTCAACCGATGGCAGGCACAACACAAAAAAAATGAGTTTAAGCGTTCTTAGATAATTTACGTTAAAGGTTAAAAAAAAAACATTTTCATTCAAAAACATTTTCTTTCAAGAAATTATACAATAGTTTGAGAAGACTGTTTGCTAGCTTTTAATAAAATAATATCAAACACAACGGTTTATCTTTTCCAGTGATGAAGGCATGGATGTCTTATAGTATGTTGGGGTAGGGTGAATTTGGAAATGGTGGGACATCATATAAACTGGGGCAGTTTAATCCTGCCGTGTTTATTTCTTGGTCTGACAAGAGAAAATCTAAACTATTGTTACTAAACCACATTATAAAAATTCCATCACTTCATTGGTGTGACATCACAGAGGGGGGGCACAGCAAGCTTCAAACAGGAAGCTCAAGGTAAGGCTTTTTTTTTTCTCTTTCGATGTTAAGGTTCTAAACTGTGCATACTATGTACTGGTGCATCAAAATATATAGAACGTTGCCAATATTATGTTTCAATTTTGTAATTCAGTTATTTTCTTTGTTTACCAACCATAGCTAGCTAAAGTAGGACAGTATGGAGTAGATAAAGTGGGACAGCATAATACGCTTTTCCAATGGAGAAAAGAGATCCAGTTTTTATTTGAGACTCCATATACTTAGATTAGTCAGGGCTCTGGTTCTTGCAGTACTGTTTTTTTGAGTTAACCTCTTCAGACATCTATCCAACATATTATCCCAACACGTGATACATTTTTGAAATCCTCAGAAGTTTCCTAATCACACAACTTTATTGAATTGTCATTGGGGTACAATTAGGACTAAATTAATGGTGTCCCAGTTTAGCTAACCTACTGTCCCAGTCTACCACATGCAAATTTAAAATATGGTTTTGCCTCAGTATACACAAATGGGTGTCATGCCTCCTGTAAATATGATATCAAAATGTTGTTGTTTTTTTAAATTAGAAAACATCTTGATTTCAGAAATATATCATGTATTGGGTTAATATGTTAAATAGATGTCGAAAGAGGGTACAGAAGACGGAAATGCAAAGTGTCCCACTTATTCGTAATTCACCCTGTGCAAAATGGGTCACCTTTGAGCCCCTTTTATTTCCTAAATGTTTTGGTATTCCGGTACAAAACGTAACTTTCTGACCACTTATTCCATGTGCAGACATGTATGGAAAGTTTTGTTTAAATCAAAAGGGATGCTGTCAAAAAGTGACTGAATTCAAGTGGAATTTCCCTCCTCATAACTAGCCAGTTTGTTTCTAACATGTGGAAACGGGGATTGTTCGACAATGCAGCCGTCAGTGAAGGCGACTGCTGGCTGACTGATCTACAATGCCGCGTTAAAAACAACTGGGAACTTGGAAATCTCTGACTTCCGACTTCGGTGCGTTCAACACAACATGGGAACTACGAAAAAACACGAGCTCCGACTGGGAGAAATCGTTTTGAACGGTCATCCAACTCAGAATTCCAAGTCTGGAACTGGACCTGAAGATCCCTGACGAGTTCCCAGTTGTCTTGAAAGGACCATAACCTCAACTCCACGTCATATGATGGAGTTCAGCGGTGACGAGTGTGGGCGGACTGCACCCCCGATGACATCGAGTCCCTATCTGTCGATAGTACAAATTTGAATTCTTTAATGCTTTCTTTGTACCTATGTTTGTCCTGTGTAAATGCAAGCTTTTCTTTGGGTGCTGAAAGCCAAAGTTTTTGATAAAAGTAGATTGTAGATTGCAATTAAGGATTGTAGATTGCAATTAAGGATGTGCATGACAGATGTTCTCTCTACCATCCACCACAGGCATGCAATCTCCCCACATGAAGAGGAACAAAGGGACAAATAGTCCAGTGGACTATTGGCACTAGCCATGATGCCCAGGCAGTGAGGGCTGTGTATTTACTGATGAGAAGGGCTGCTGCTTCCTCTGCCATGGCTTACCTGGGTGCATTCTCTGCTAACTCTGACGCAAGGCCTCCTGACCTGCCGCCCAACCACAGACTTCTCTGACCTGGGCTCAGCAGGGGTGCACCACTCCTGCAACCAGACTGTTGACTCTCCTCACTTCCACAACTTTGGCTTTAAAGGGGTTTGACTCTGACTTTTATGTCTTTGACTGTGGGGGACATTCATTCTAGTGGGGAAATGATGACATCTACTGCCAAGACTTTCAATCCTCCTGTCCATCCTTAATAGAGCCCCACAGTGGAGGTGACAATACCCATAAAACCTAGAGGTCAAACAGGGAAATGGTTCCAATCGCTTTTACACCATTTTTCCCATAGGGAATTTTAGAAACGCTTAAAATAAGGGCTGTGTTTTGTGTCGGCTTACCATGGCATGACGTTTTGACAACCATGTAAATCTCTCTCAGACAAGGTGACTTCTAAAATCTCCTATGGGAGAAATGATTGGAACCATTTCCTTGTTTGACCGCTAGGTTTTATGGGTATTATGACTCATGCTGTGGTACTCTATGAAAATACAAGGGCAATTGCCTCTTATTGTTGACCCATTTGTGAGTGATATGTGCTGATAAAAAAACATTGAAGCTCTATTTTCTTGTTTTTTATCCTTGTCTGTTTTCAACCTGTCTGATGCCATTATCTGGCTGTGGATAGAACATGGCTTTCTTGATACTGTTTTTAATGATGTACTGTAAGCATACCTTCTCTTTTCAACGGTTTGTTTTTAGTTGAATTATATGTTGCTTAATTAAATACCAGGGTCCAATGGGAAAGTGTTTCATTGTCTCTTACCCCCATAGCGAGCAATATGCAGCAGCCTTGTGTACCCTAGTTAGTACACAATAATGTATCATCACAAACATTTGATTGATATAAATGTACACAGCTGGCTATACTGTTGCGCATCTTTGTCTACAGAAAACAGTCTTCCATTGCAATAAGGCAGTTCACAATTTCCCTAGTTTTCTACAAGGTCATCCAGGCAAGGAGTACAACCATAAGAGCATTAGGTAAACACCAATTATTGATTTAAAAAAAAAAGTTTATAAAGACAAATTCCCTCTCTTGACATAAATATTGGATTCCCTTGTGGAAGGAAGGGAACAGAGCGGTCAAAACCTTTTGCCGACTTCTCTCAACGTCAGCTTCCGTAGTTTATTGTTTGGTTGCCAAGGAAATGAGGATCATGGTGGCTTTAGCATTTTCATCTGATTGAATCCAAGCGGTAGCTGTGTTTTTGACATTATTGTTTTTGTTTTACTGACTATGTTTTGTATAAAGTGATGTATTAAAACGTTAATCAAATGTTCTAGTTTGCTAACTAACTAACAACCATATTTCAGGCCAGCTATGTTGACAAATGTATAATTTGAACCTAGGACTACAGCTAGCTAACGTTAGCCAGATAGCTAACTAGCTAGCTAATCCCAGCTAGCCACTGACACTGTAAACACATGTTCAATTCAGCGTTATTACGTGCTCTACCTGCAGGCAGAGGAGCTGCACATATACCGGTAATGGCAGAGCTGCACATTGTCGGTCAGATCGTTGGGGCAAGCGGCTTCCCTCAGAGCAGTCTCTTCTGCAAGTGGGGAATTCATACAGGTGTCTTTTGTTGTATTCAGATTATTTTATTGAGCATTTTACTTCACCTCATCCGTTGTGATTGTGGATTATCTGTTTCCAACCACACGTCTATTTCGTTATGTAAGGGGGTGCATGGCGACTTCTCTCTGGCTTGAAGGAGGGGCAGACCCAAGTGGATTTGCCTCAGACAGGGGACATGGCATACTGGAGTCATCCCATTGATCTGCACTACACCACTAAAGGACTGCAAGGTAGTTAGCTACCTTCCTGACAATTTATAAGTAGCAGTTCATCACAGACGTCAATTAAAAGCTACATAACTTACATACCTACATCTACCAAGCCTAGCTTTCAGGTTAAAAATAACAGAGTAAGACTGGAACATTTTCAAAGACTCCAGCCACCCAAGCAATAGACTCTTCACTCTGCTCCTGCATGCCAAGCAGTACCGGAGCGACAAGTCTGGGACCAAAAGGCACCTGAACAGCTTCTACCCCCAATTCATAAAACTGCTGAACAGTTGATCAAATGGCTACCCGGACTATTTGCATTTACCTTTTTTTTGCACTGACTCTTTTACACTGACTCTATGCGTGGACACTCACTGGACTCTACCCACATACATACACTGACACCCCAACACATGCACACACACACACACGTTACACACACATGCATATAGATGCCTCACACAGACACTTTCACACTCCACATACGCTGCTGCTCTGTTTATTTTCTATCCTGATTGTCTTGTCACTTTTACCCCTACCTACATGTATATATTACCTCAACTACCCCGTACCCATGCACATTGACTCAGAACTGGTACTTGTATGTAGCCTCGCTGTTGTTATTTATTATGATTGTGTTACTATTTTCTATTTTTATTTGCTAATTTTCTTACTTTATAGCTGCATTGTTAAGCATTTTACAGTAACGTCTACACCTGTTGTATTTGGCACGTGACAAATAAAATGTTACTATATTTGACTTCTCTTCCCCATTAGGCTGGCCCAAGCTTCACCTGCAGGTTTGGCACCAGGATGCATTTGGGCGCTGTCAGCTGTATGGGTATGGATATTGCCATGTGCCCTCCAGCCCAGGGCACCACCATGTACGCTGTGTGACCTGGAGACCACTGGGATCCTGGCAAGAGCAGATAGCTCAAATCTTTGTGGGTGGAGGTCCCCAGCTGCGCTCCCCGGACATCATATACAGTGGGGCGGACAGATATAGGCTGCACACAGTGGCTATGGGCACTGTAGAGCTGGAGCTAGGCATCATCATGCGACACTTTGACAAATATGGTGTAGAGAGCTGAAATGTTGAGAGATTGGACAGAGCAAAGGGTGAATGGAGAGAGGCCTGAATGGAGCACTGTATTGTTAGTGGGTGTGGATTTTGACCATATCTGCAACGGGTACATAAGACTGAGCAGGTCAGATTAGATATTTTGCCTTGTGAGATGTGTTGATGTTGCATACATTCACTATAGATACAAAAGTATGTGGACACCAATTCAAATTAAGGGATTTGGCTATTTCAGCCACACCCATTGCTGTCAGGTGTATAAAATCAAGCACACTGCTATGCACTCTCCATAGGAAAATATTGGCAGTAGAATGGCCTTACTGAAGAGTTCAGTCACTTTCAACATGGCACGGTCTTAGGATGCCATATTTCCAACAAGTCAGTTTATCAAATTTCGGCCCTGCTAGAGCTGACCCGGTCAACTGTAAGTGATGTTATTGTGAAGTGGAAACGTCTAGGAGCAATAAATGCTCAGCCGTGAAGTGGTAGGCACACAAGTTCACAGAACGGGGCCGCCGAGTTTTGAAGCGTGTACCGTGTAAAAATCATCTGTCCTCGGTTGCAACACTCAATACCAAGTTCCAAACTGCCTCTGGAAGCAACGCCAGCACAAAAACTGTTTGTCAGGAGCTTCATGAAATGGGTTTCCATGGCCAAGCAGCCATACACAAGCCTAAGATCACCATGTGCAATGCCAAGCGTTGGCTGGAGTGGTGTAAAGCTCGCCGCAGTTGGACTCTGGAGCAGTGGAAACATGTTCTCTGGAGTGATGGATCACGCTTCACATTCTGGCAGTCCAACGAACAAATCTGGGTTTGTCGGATGCTAGAAGAATGCTTCCTGCCCTAATGCATAGTGCTAACTCTAAAGTTTGGTGGAGGAGGAATAATGGTCTGGGGCTGTTTTTCATGGGCTAGGCCCCTTTTTTCCAGTGAGGGGAAAACTTAAAGCTACAGCATACAATGACATTCTAGATGATTCTGTGCTTCCAACTTTGTGGTAGGCCTTTTCCTGTTTCAGCATGACAATGCCCCATGCACAAAGCAAGGTCCATACAGAAATGGTTTGCTGAGATCGGTGTGGAAGAACTTGACTGGCCTGCACAGAGCCCTGACCTCAGCCCCATTGAACACTTTTGGAATGAACTGGAGCACCGACTTCGAGCCAGGCCTAATCGCCCATCATCAGTGCCTGACCTTACTAAAGCTCTTGTGGCTGAATGGAAGCAAGTCCCTGCAGCAATGTTCCAACATGTAGTGGAAAGCCTTCCCAGAAGAGTGGAGGCTGATATGGCAGCAAAGAGGGGACCAACTCCATAGTAATGGCCATGATTTTGGAATGAGATGTTCGAGCAGGTGTCCACATAATTTTGGTCATGTATGTGTATGCTGAGAAGACCCCAACATGCAAATGTGTGTCTTTCCCCTATTTCTCCACAAAGGGGGGGTGTGAGCCTTTCAACACAATCTGCCTTCCTGATTTTAAATTTTTTAATTTTTTATATAACAGGTATTTAAAAATGCAAACCAGATTTTATACTGTACTTAATTTCAGTTTTCTATTTTCCTATGAACTTTTTTTTTATATAGTAAAATTATGTAAATAAATCATTACCTGCATGCCTGTGATCTATAACCTAACCTGCATCATTTTGCTTTACAAATATTCCCTCAAAGTTTGCAAGTTTCATATCTAATGACACAATTAATTCACTCATCAATCATTTTATTTTTCGTAATAATATGCAGTTGTTAAAGTTTGATAGTAGATTGTAGTAAACACAGGGTGGAGACAAAATACACTTAATATACAAAGCATTAGGAACACCTTCCTAATATTGAGTTGCAAAAAAGCCTCAATTCGTCGGGGCATGGACTCTACAAGGTGTCGAAAGCGTTCCACAGGGATGCTGGCCCATGTTGACTCCATTTCAGCTTTTATTTCTTTCATCACATTCCCAGTGGGTCAGAAGTTTACATACACTCAATTAGTATTTGGTAGCATTGCCTTTAAATTGTTAAACTTGGGTCTAACATTTCGGGTAGCCTTCCACAAGATTCCCACAATAAGTTGGGTAAATGTTGGCCCATTCCTCCTGACAGAGCTGATGTGACTGAGTCAGGTTTGTATGCCTCCTTGCTCGCACAGGCTTTTTCAGTGCCCACAAATGTTCTATAGGATTGAGGTCAGGGCTTTGTGATGGCCACTCCAATACCTTGACTTTGTTGTCCTTAAGCCATTTTGCCACAACTTTGGAGGTATGCTTGGGGTCATTGTCCATTTGGAAGACCCATTTGCAACCAACTTCCTGACTGATGTCTTGAGATGTTGCTTCAATATATCCACATAATTTTGCTTCCTCATGATGACATCTGTTTTGTGAAGTGCACCAGTCCCTCCTGCAGCAAAGAACCCCCACAACATGATGCTGCCACCCCCGTGTTTTATGGTTGGGATGGTGTTCTTCGGCTTGCAAGCCTCCCCCTTTTTCCTCCAAACATAATGGTGGTCATTATGGCCAAACAGTTCAAATTTTTGTTTCATCAGACCAGAGGACATTTCTCCAAAAGGTACGTTCTTTGTCTCCATGTGCAGTTGCAAACGGTAGTCTGGCTTTTTTATGGTTTCTTCCTTGCTGAGCGGCCTTCCAGGTTATGTCGATATAGAACTCGTTTTACTGTGGATATAGATACTTTTGTACCCATTTCCTCCAGCATCTTCACAAGGTCCTTTGCTGTTGTTCTGGGATTGATTTGCACTTTTCGCACCAAAGTACGTTCATCTCTAGGAGACAGAACACATCTCCTCCCTGAGCAGTGTGACGGCTGCATGGTCCCATGGTGTTTATACTTGCGTACTATTGTTTGTACAGATGAACGCGGTACCTTCAGGCGTTTGGAAATTGCTCCCAAGGATGAACCAGACTTGTGGAGGTCTACAATATTTTTTTCTGAGGTCTTGGCTGATTCCTTTTGATTTTATAATGATGTCAAGCAAAGAGGCACGGAGTTTGACGGTAGGCCTTGAAATACATCCACAGGTATACCTCCAATTGACTCAAATTATGTAAATTAGCCTGTCAGAAGCTTCAAAAGCCATGACATAATTTTCTGGAATTTTCCAAGCTGTTTAAAGGATGTCAACTTAGTGTATGTAAACTTCTGACCCACTGGAATTGTGATACAGTGAATTATAAGAAAATGCACAAAGTAGATGTCCTAACCGACTTGCCAAAACTATAGTTTGTTAACAAGAAATTTGTGGAGTGTTTGAAAAACAATTTTTTTAATGACTCCAACCTAAGTGTATGTAAATTTCCGACTTCAACTGTATATGAACTATAAAGATATTGTAGCCATGCCAGTCTTTTTAGATGATACTATGGATGATGCTACGTTTTTAGCACTTGCAGGTGGATTGAATTTAGCAAATCAACCAGTTATTTTAAGTTCTTCCATGTGTTGTCTTCCAGCAAAGCTAACAGAACAAGCAGCCCTGTGCTTTGAAATGGCAGAAGTTTCACAATGCTGCTCACTTCCTGGACTTAGTGTCATACATTTTTAGTGCAAGAGAGGAACTAGACAGAAATTCAAAGGAACTGGAGAAAAATATCCGTGGCTGAGAATGACTAGTAAAACAAACTGCACAATGAATGTGTGAACAGTAGGGTCTAACAGGAAAGATTGTGTCCAGAGTTTTTATTTTAGTCTGAAACGTTTTAACTAACTGGATCTGAATATAGTAAGACAAGAGAAGGAGCTGTAACTACGTGTGGGCGAGTTTGTTGTTGCTGTTAGGATGTGTCTGCTCTTTCATTTGTTGTGGTGTTCTCTGGCAAGGTTGGGATTGGAAAGTGCGTCTACTGGTCTAGTGAGTGACAGCATCAGTCTTGGAGAATTTGAATTGAAGCTAGGCAGTAGTTTTCTGACTCCTAACATTTCTTATGCTTAATGCAATATGCTGTGTGCACGTGTTTATGAATAACTTAAGACCACTTCTCAATATTGTGATTTTTCTACACTAATGAAATGGCCCTTTTGCTTGGAAAGGGAATTGGGTCAATTGACAAAAATTTCTTCAGTAATGTTGTAAGAAGACTGTCACATTTGCAAAAAAAAATGTGCTTAGGAACGGATTTTAACAAATTTAAAGTTTATAGAGCGTGGGGAAGAAAGTTGAGACAACTTGACAATTTTCATTGAGATTTCCCTTTTATAGTTCATGACTTTCCAAATCTCACAGTTTACACAGGGCCACCTGTTTCCAGAGCTTGTTTGTTATATTAACGTGTGTGTGTGTATTTGGGTCCCAGGGACAGGTAGTAATGTGGCGATGTGCTGTAGTTCATTCATTCCTTGAGTTGAGACTGCCTCTAGGGAGCACTGAGAGTATGCGAGGCACTGTACCAGTGAGACAGTGACTCAGTCTAGGCTGAGCTCTTGTGGTGCTTCTCCGTGGTCTGACCTCGGTTCCGCAGCGTGCGCCAGTCACAGAGGAGCTCAACTTGAGATCCTGAAGAGCCTCCTGTGTTTCAGTGAGTATTGTGACAGCAGCAGGAGTAGTGCATTGAAATCAGCTCCCGCAACGGGACTCGGCGAGCTCAAACAGGACGGTAAATCCACATAATTTTCATCTCTGAAAGCCTGCTGTCTTTAGACGTCGTTCCTCTTTTGAAGTGGGCCATGAGGGCAGAACGTTTGACGCTGGTTGTCTTATTGGCGCTAGAATATGTGTGTCGGAGTGAAGCCATGTCCACCTGTAAGTCACTGGACTTGGAGCTGGTGAAGAGGAAACGTATTGAGGCCATCCGTGGACAGATACTGAGCAAGCTGCGGCTGCCCAAGGAGCCAGAGATTGACCAGGAGGGAGACTCTGAGGAGGTCCCAACCTCCCTGATGTCCATCTACAACAGCACAGTGGAGCTGAGTGAGGAGCAGGGGCAGACGTACATACTGCCCACTCGGGATGCAGAAGAGGAGGCATACTTTGCAAAGGAGGTCCACAAGTTCAACATGAAACAAAGTGAGTACACTCACTAGCTTTGCAAGGATAACGACGCCAAGCCTTTTTCTAAAATGTTTTATGAGATTAGTGGACACATTGGAAGGGATCTTGGGATCTCAACCAAGGGGTTGCAAGATCGAATCCTCGAGCTGACAAGGTAAAAATCTGTCGTTCTGCCCCTGAACAAGGCAGTTAACCCACTGTTCCTAGGCCATCATTGAAAATAAGAATTTGTTCTTTATCTGATTTGCCTAGTGAAATAAAGGTGAAATAAAAAATGCCTCCATACAGAATCTTTCCAGATCCTTGATACCCTCGTCTGAACTTATGGACTGCCCTCTTCGTATCAAACCACAGGTTTTCAATGTGGTTCAAGTCCGGAGACTGAGATGGCCATTGCAAAAAAAAATTGTTTTGTGGTATATTAACCATTTATTTGTGGATTTTTTTATGTGTGCTAAGGTTATTGTCTTGCTGGAAGATCCAATTGTGGCCAAGTGTCATCATCTTGGCAGAGGCAACCAGGTTTTGGCTAAAATGTCCTGGTACTTTGTAAAGTTCCTGATGCTGTTGACCTTAACAAAGGCCCCAGGACTAGTGGAAGCAAAATGGCCCCATAACACCATGCCATTGCAAGTAACCAAATATATTTTGGTACTTGTAACAAGTAGTATAATATCATTTCCAAATGTTTTGAGCATGCTATGTAGCTCGGTATTTGTGTGACTTGTAGTATTTTTTTGCTAATCTTTATCAAGGGGGCCAATAATTCTGAACCTACCTGTATATCCATGCATGCTGCTGCTTACACAGATAATAAGGCCTGGGTAATTCCAGTCCCCGGGGGGCCTCATTGGTGTTACACTTCTTCTCCATCCCTAGCAAACACACCTGATTTTAAACTAATTGCATTCTAAACTGAAGATCATGATTATTTGATTATCGGAGTCAGGTGTGTTAGCTGGGACTGGGGCAAAAACTGTGACACCAATCAGGCCCCCGAGGACTGGCGTTGCCCCGGCCTGCGAGTAGCTTGTCAAGTTAAAGGGGATGTTTCCCTAGCCTTACTTTAGTCAGGTATAGGCGTGTTAAATGCTTGATGTGTGTAAGGGGCTCTTCAAAGCTTGATTTTTAAGGTATATATCTTTAATCAAGGCTGGCCGTTGTGTACAGTTCTTTTGAAGGTTTCGTCTTAGGGCATACCATTGGAGAGGCGTGCGAAATATTTGCAGACCTATGCCTATTTGGCAACCCTTTTCCCACGTCGGAGAGTATATCCGTGGACGGTTCTGATAAGGAAATTGTCGTTTGCATCGCTGTGCAGTGCCCAGGAATGAATTAAGTCCAATTGTCAGATGCTACCTACCACCCCCCTCGAAATGAAAACCAAACATGCTCAGTTCTACTTCCCCGTCTGCGGCAGCAAGTTACCCAATTGCGGGTCTGATTATCTATTCTAGACAACATGTGAAACACCAGTGTGTTTGCTAAGCTAGACACAACATGGATTCAATGTCTGGTTTTGATTTAGAGGGGGTGGGGACATTTTAACAATTGGATGTCATTTCTTCCTTGGGCAAAGCTTAGGAACGATTTCCTTATCAGAACCGTCAACCGACCACTGATGTACTCTCCGATGTGGGAAAAGTGTAGCCAAACAGAGTCAGCAATCTCGGCAAGGTGGCTCAATGTTATACAGTTAGACCAGAGTAATGTTAGACCATATTGTCACTTAGAATGTGGAGGGTGAGATCGATGGATGGGGCAAAGGGAGGTTTCCTCGGACTGATTCCTGTGTGCATATCTGAACAGCTGGCAGGAAGGAACACTTCAGGATACATTCTGTTAAATGACTAAAGTCGTGCCCTCGCAAATAAAATGGCTTCTATCCCTGTAAACCATGAAGCATCTGTCAACCTTTTCACCACACTGGATTGTGCGACGTAGGATGATGCAGTGAGGGTTAGCAGACATGCAAATGATTAAGCTAATCAAGGCTATTTCAACCATGTCATATGTTGTGAATATGATGCATTTGAAATAGTGCTGTAGTTTCTGACTGAGCAAATTTAGAAACTGCAGTTGGTGGAACTTTTTTAGGATGTAAATGTGTATAATTATGTCCTTTAGATAAGGTTGTTGACTGGAAATGGGTGTTTCTTCCATTGGTTTACTGAACTGACTGCAATGGCCCTGTCTGCTGTGTTTAAAACCACGGCCTGCCTCAACCTTTTACCTCTCCCTACCAGATGTTTCCTTCCCTTTGCTGGATCCTTCCCCTTTTCTGTCTTAAAGACAGTATAAATCTCTGCAGTGTAAACTTGTTGTCCAGGCAGTCACTGAGCCGGTTAGGTTTGCCCTAGAAGCTCTCAGGATCGTGACCTCTGATTAGCTCTCTTTTTCGTTTAGTGTAATGCTATGTGGTGATGCATCATGGTTTGCTCTCGAGAACCCAAGGTGGCATTCTGCTCAGAGTTCTCAGGCGTAAGTATCGCCCAGAGGCTGGGACCATGTGAACTACAATCCCCACACTCTGCTTTAATGTTTATAAACGTTAATAATCCTCACTTGCAATAAGGTTTTGGAAACATAAAGCCCTCTCTTTTCACATCACAAAAAAAATAACTTCACAAATGCAAATTATACACTGTTTTAACACAGTTGCAGCCAACAATATTTTTCAATTGAGAACTTGTTCTCTAACTAGCCTACCTGGTTAAATAAAGGTGAAATAAAATGAAAACACTTTTTTGGCTTCCTTATTCCGTTACACGCAGGTGTTCGGAGCACTCTAGATAGCTAATTAGCACAGGTCGCCTCTGTCTTCTGTCGGTCTTCTGTAAGCAACCGCTGTAACATGGAAATATGGCTGGGGTTCCCCCTCCCCCACCCCGGCAGAAGATACCTTTGTGAATAGATGCTAGAGTTAGCTAGAGGCTACATACAGCGTGGTGTGATATGGCCCCCAGAGCAGGCTCACTTCCTCAGCGGCCTTTCCAATGTGTAATTATTGTTACAGACTCACAGGGGTAATTTTGGCTCCAGCGGAGAGTATTTGAGGCAAAGCCAAACCTGAAACTGCTTTCGCCTCTCCCTGAGAGTGTCTTTTTATATAACAGAATCTATCCACAATAGTTTTATTACCGGTACAATGCTTTCTCTATGGCCTCCTCTCTTACACCGACTGGTCCTGTAGTAGAAATAATTAACAATCACTGATGGACTCTCTTTCTTCCGCAGGTGAGAACACCAGTAAGTACCAAATGCTCTTCAACGTGTCTGAGATGCGGTCTGTATTGGGGACAGATCGACTGCTCTCTCAAGCTGAGCTCCGTCTCCTCATCAAAAATCGTGGCATGCACGACAGCAGTGAGCAGAGGCTGGAACTCTACAGAGGCACTGGAGATAAGGCACGTTACATGCAGTCCCATTTTGTCTCAAAGGAATGGGCCAATCGCTGGGTCTCCTTTGATGTTACACAGACTCTGAGGGAGTGGCTGAAAGGGGCTGGTAAGTTACAATTTCCTTTAGGGTTGTAGTCATAATTGAATAACACAAACAGTCTGTTGAATCACTGACAATCATATTCTGTTACAAATCTGTGTTTGATTTAAGTGGCACTACAAAGAAGGCCTATGGCAAAGCATGTGTAAGAACTTTCCAATATACTTTTACACCTAAAACAGCAGACCTATTCCTTCAGGTTAAAAAAAAAAAAAAATGTTGATACACAATTTATATTTGGATTTTTACAAAATTTTCCAGGAGAGGAGCAAGGATTCCAATTGAAGTTGCCTTGTGAATGTGGGAAAGCAATGGAAGAATTCCTCTTTGAAATATCAGGTATTTGCAGTCTACTAGCTATATTCACTATACTGAAATCAACTCAAGCAACACTTTTTCTGACAAAGCTCCACTGTAAATCTCTTTACTGACAAATGTGTCAATGTTTTAGGGATGAACAAGCCAAGGGGAGATAAAGAAACTCTCTTCGTGAACATGCCAAAGCCTCACATTTTACTGATGTCACTTCCTGTGGAACGCCACAGCCAGCTTAGCTCTCGGAAGAAACGACAAAGCACTACTGAAGAGATCTGCTTAGAGTGAGACTATTCTTTATTCCACCTGCCCAAGAAAACATTTTATAACTATAAATTGATGTCTCTTAAATGTGTGTTAATTAAGCAATAAGGCACAAGGGGGTGTAGTATATGGCCTATATACCACGGCTAAGGGTTGTTCTTATGCACGACGCAACGCGGAGTGCCTGGATACAGGCCTTAGTCGTGGTATATTGGCTATGCACCACAAACCCCCGTGGTGCCTTATTGCTATTATAAACTGGTTACCAACGTAATTAGAGCAGTAAAAATAAATGTATTGTCATGCCCATGGTATATGGTCTGACATACCACGGCTGTCAGCCAATCAGCATTCAGGGCTCGAACCACCCAGTTTATAATCTCTTTTAGCTGATGGATATACTGTAGGCCTACATAGACGCCTTGTTAATGCCCTGTTTTTAAGAGATGAGGTGTATAACTCACAGGTGTGTGTGTACGTACCCCCAGCAAATCGGAGAGTTGCTGTGTGCGAAAGCTTTACATTGACTTCCGTAAGGACCTGGGCTGGAAATGGATCCATGAACCCACTGGCTACTTTGCTAACTACTGCATGGGCCCATGCACCTATATATGGAACACAGAGAACAAGTACTCCCAGGTAATGCTACCAATCATGTACCTGTAAGCCTACCTATTGTTTACTGTCTCTAAAGGATCTGTACAATAATGCCACTATATAGCCACGGGGTGAGATTGAGACTATATTCAGAACAAGATGGTCTGTAACTGTTCCATGAGATACAGTGCCTTGCGAAAGTATTCGGCCCCCTTGAACTTTGCGACCTTTTGCCACATTTCAGGCTTCAAACATAAAGAGATAAAACTGTATTTTTTTGTGAAGAATCAACAACAAGTGGGACACAATCATGAAGTGGAACGACATTTATTGGATATTTCAAACTTTTTTAACAAATCAAAAACTGAAAAATTGGGCGTGCAAAATTATTCAGCCCCCTTAAGTTAATACTTTGTAGCGCCACCTTTTGCTGCGATTACAGCTGTAAGTCGCTTGGGGTATGTCTCTATCAGTTTTGCACATCGAGAGACTGACATTTTTTCCCATTCCTCCTTGCAAAACAGCTCGAGCTCAGTGAGGTTGGATGGAGAGCATTTGTGAACAGCAGTTTTCAGTTCTTTCCACAGATTCTCGATTGGATTCAGGTCTGGACTTTGACTTGGCCATTCTAACACCTGGATATGTTTATTTTTGAACCATTCCATTGTAGATTTTGCTTTATGTATTGGATCATTGTCTTGTTGGAAGACAAATCTCCATCCCAGTCTCAGGTCTTTTGCAGACTCCATCAGGTTTTCTTCCAGAATGGTCCTGTATTTGGCTCCATCCATCTTCCCATCAATTTGAACCATCTTCCCTGTCCCTGCTGAAGAAAAGCAGGCCCAAACCATGATGCTGCCACCACCATGTTTGACAGTGGGGATGGTGTGTTCAGGGTGAAGAGCTGTGTTGCTTTTACGCCAAACATAACATTTTGCATTGTTGCCAAAAAGTTTCATCTAACCAGTGCACCTTCTTCCACATGTTTGGTGTGTCTCCCAGGTGGCTTGTGGCAAACTTTAAACGACACTTTTTATGGATATCTTTAAGAAATTGCTTTTTTCTTGCCACTCTTCCATAAAGGCCAGATTTGTGCAATATACGACTGATTGTTGTCCTATGGACAGAGTCTCCCACCTCAGCTGTAGATCTCTGCAGTTCATCCAGAGTGATCGTGGGCCTCTTGGCTGCATCTCTGATCAGTCTTCTCCTTGTATGAGCTGAAAGTTTAGAGGGACGGCCAGGTCTTGGTAGATTTGCAGTGGTCTGATACTCCTTCCATTTCAATATTATCGCTTGCACAGTGCTCCTTGGGATGTCTAAAGCTTGGGAAATCTTTTTGTATCCAAATCCGGCTTTAAACTTCTTCACAACAGTATCTCGGACCTGCCGGGTGTGTTCCTTGTTCTTCATGATGCTCTCTGAGCTTTTAACGGACCTCTGAGACTATCACAGTGCAGGTGCATTTATACAGAGACTTGATTACACACAGGTGGATTGTATTTATCATCATTAGTCATTTAGGTCAACATTGGATCATTCAGAGATCCTCACTGAACTTCCGGAGAGAGTTTGCTGCACTGAAAGTAAAGGGGCTGAATAATTTTGCACGGCCAATTTTTCAGTTTTTGATTTGTTAAAAAAGTTTGAAATATCCAATAAATGTCGTTCCACTTCATGATTGTGTCCCACTTGTTGTTGATTCTTCACAAAAAAATACAGTTTTATATCTTTATGTTTGAAGCCTGAAATGTGGCAAAAGGTCGCAAAGTTCAAGGGGGCCGAATACTTTCGCAAGGCACTGTATCTAGTAACCTTTTGTTTATTTAACCACAGGTACTGGCTCTGTATAAGCACCACAATCCTGGAGCCTCTGCCCAACCTTGCTGTGTTCCACAGGTCTTGGAGCCCCTACCCATTCTCTACTATGTGGGTAGACAACACAAGGTCTGTGAATACTGTATTGTTAACTCATAACATCCTCACTGAATTGAAATGATAGTCAACGAAGCTGCTGGGTTAAAATGTTTCTGAACAATGTCTATCCACTGAAGGTACTCTTCCTTTTTTTCTTCTTTTCTTGCACAGGTGGAGCAGTTGTCCAATATGATTGTTAAGTCCTGCAAGTGTAGCTAGAATTACATATATATCAATTTTCTTATTCATCGTATTTCCTTGTACTCATGGAGGGAGTCCTAGCGAAAATCTGGATGTAGTCCAGACATCATTTCCGAATGTTAATAATATTATTTGACATATTTCCCAGCCGAGGATTTCCCTATTCACTGATTAGTGTTTTTTTTTATTTACATGTTTTATTTACATAGTGGTTTATGGAGTTTTTTAATAGTTATTTAGATTTGCCAATGTCCTGGGTGTGTCAATAGACTTGTCTTATTGCCATTGTGTTTCAGTATTTACAGTGTATTCACAAAGTATTCTGACCCCTTCTCTTTTTCCACATGTTGTTACGTTACAGCCTTATTCTGAAATGGATTAAATTAAATAAAAATCCTCATCAATCTACACCTGTAAAAAAAGGTTGTCCCCCTCCTCTCCTCTCTACCT
The DNA here is from genome assembly GCF_057628025.1 of Oncorhynchus mykiss. Classification (NCBI taxonomy): domain Eukaryota; kingdom Metazoa; phylum Chordata; class Actinopteri; order Salmoniformes; family Salmonidae; genus Oncorhynchus; species Oncorhynchus mykiss. The sequence continues at coordinate 46,234,092 of NC_143031.1, forward strand.
AACTTCCCATTCACAGTTTCACAGTTTCCCTTAAGTCCCATTAGTTTGGCTGCTCAGCCTACCTAAGTTATCCCTCACCCATCATAGCCCTGCCATTCCCAAACAAACAGAGTGCTTGGAAAGGGGCATCTGGACACTGCACCACCCGCTCAGGTCAGAGCATTATTGCTGTCTGAATGGAGAAGACTCATGTGTCTGAGGACTTTTTATTGTCGACAGTAACATGAAAGTCTGACTGTTGTGTGTGAGCGTCGAAAATAACCACAACATTAAGAATCCAAGTCTTTCGGATTACCAAAATCATATAAACATATTAAATGGAAACGTGTGTGTGTGTGTGTGTGTGTGTGTGTGTGTGTGTGTGTGTGTGTGTGTGTGTGTGTGTGTGTGTGTGTGTGTGTGTGTGTGTGTGTGTGTGTGTGTGTGTGTGTGTGTGTGTGTGTGTGTGTGTGTGTGTGTGTGTGTGTGTGTGTTTTGACTATCAAGAGTACAGTGATGGGCCTCAACATCATGTTCTAACCGGACAGCACTATAGTGAGCAGAACCAAACCAATCAGTTCTAAGTATATAGCGGTTGAGGGCATTCACAACCGACCGCTTAGACGGGTGGGGGCATTCACAGCCGACCGCTTAGACGGGTGAGGGCATTCACAACCGACCGCTTAGACGGGTGAGGGCATTCACAGCCGACCGCTTAGACGGGTGAGGGCATTCACAGCCGACCGCTTAGACGGGTGAGGGCATTCACAACCGACCGCTTAGACGGGTGAGGGCATTCACAACCGACCGCTTAGACGGGTGAGGGCATTCACAGCCGACCGCTTAGACGGGTGAGGGCATTCACAGCCGACCGCTTAGACGGGTGAGGGCATTCACAACCGACCGCTTAGACGGGTGAGGGCATTCACAGCCGACCGCTTAGACGGGTGAGGGCATTCACAACCGACCGCTTAGACGGGTGAGGGCATTCACAACCGACCGCTTAGACGGGTGAGGGCATTCACAACCGACCGCTTAGACGGGTGAGGGCATTCACAGCCGACCGCTTAGACGGGTGAGGGCATTCACAACCGACCGCTTAGACGGGTGAGGGCATTCACAGCCGACCGCTTAGACGGGTGAGGGCATTCACAACCGACCGCTTAGACGGGTGAGGGCATTCACAGCCGACCGCTTAGACGGGTGAGGGCATTCACAACCGACCGCTTAGACGGGTGAGGGCATTCACAGCCGACCGCTTAGACGGGTGAGGGCATTCACAACCGACCGCTTAGACGGGTGAGGGCATTCACAACCGACCGCTTAGACGGGTGAGGGCATTCACAACCGACCGCTTAGACGGGTGAGGGCATTCACAACCGACCGCTTAGACGGGTGAGGGCATTCACAGCCGACCGCTTAGACGGGTGAGGGCATTCACAACCGACCGCTTAGACGGGTGAGGGCATTCACAGCCGACCGCTTAGACGGGTGAGGGCATTCACAACCGACCGCTTAGACGGGTGAGGGCATTCACAGCCGACCGCTTAGACGGGTGAGGGCATACCAGCCAACCGTTTTTATGTGGTCCTTCTAGCCGGATTTAGTGACCAACTGTATTTTTACATGGTCCGTCATTTGTCCAGATTAGTTCTTACAATACCACAATGACAAAGCGAAAACCTGTGATTGTGTCGAGGCACAGATCTGGGGAAGGGTACCAAAACTTTTCTGCAGCATTGAAGATCCCCAAGAACACAGTGGCCTCCATCATTCTTAAGTGGAAGAAGTTTGGAACCACCAAGACTCTTCCTAGAGCTGGCCGCCCGGACAAACTGTGTAATTGGGGGAGAAGGGCCTTGGTCAGGGAGGTGACCAATAACCTGATGGTGACTCTGACAGAGCTCCAGTTTCTCTATGGAGATGGGAGAACCTTCCAGAATGTTTGTCAGTGGCAGGGAGTGGGAGACTAGTCAGTATCGAGGGAAAGAAGAACAGAGCAAAGTACAGTGAGATCCTTGACGAAAGTTCCACCTTCCAACAGGACAACGACCCAAAGCACACAGCCAAGACAATGCAGGAGTGACTTCGGGACAAGTCTCTGAATGTCCTCGAGTTGCACAGCCAGAGCCCGGACATGAACCAGATCGGACATCTCTTGAGACCTGAAAATAGCTGTGCAGCGACGCTCCCCATCCAACCTAACAGAGCTTGAGAGGATCTGCAGAGAATGGGAGAAACTCCCCAAATACAGGCGTGCCAGGCTTGTAGCGTCATACCCAAGAAGAATCAAGGCTGTAAAAAAAAAATCAAAATGTATTTTTGCTTTGTCATTATGGGGTATTGTGTGTAGATTGATGAGGAAAAATGTATTTAATCCATTTTAGAATAAGGTTGTAACGTAACCAAATGTGGAAAAAGTCTAGCGGTCTGATTACTTTCCAAATGCACTGTATGCTCCCTGGGGCACTTCCTCAGGAAGTATAGAGGAAGGAGACGGGATTAGTTTGGGTCTGTTACTCAAAATACTGAATGTGCAATAGCATGAACTCCCTCTTATTAGTTGCCGTTCATCTTTTAAAGGAATGCATCGTCATCACACCCCTTCATCAAGTCTCTAGAAGGTAATGGAATATAAAATACAAAATAAACAAATTATGATTAAGCGTACTTGACCAACAGTTGACATAATTTGTAGATACTGTGTGCCTTTAACTATAAATAAGTTAACAGGCTGCTTGACTGACACTCTCTGATGGTATGTCAGGTCGACGTGATAGTGCTGGTTGGCTCTCACTCAAGGTTAAGTGCATGTGAGAGTCTTTGTGCTTGCAGACACCTGCAGCCCACTTTTCACGTTTCCCTCTCCGCAGTGCATTCCATCTGGTGGAAATACAGTACCACTCCCTCAGTGGGAGGCAGTCTGTAGGTGATTAACACAATACAAGTGAATAAGGGGGAGGAAGATCAAGTAGCTTGAATGAAAGGGTTCTCATCTTCAGGGGTGAACACATGGCTAATAACGAGACACCCAGGTGTCCACGACATGTTCAATTCATCTGAAGTTAATCTACAAGTAAACTGTATTTTGAAGCATGGCTGTACAAAATAAAGGCTGCCTTTTGAGACAATATTATTTCAGGCTTTCTCGGCCCGTGTCTGGTCTTTAGTGCCCTCTAGGGGCTTGACTCAATAAACAAAGTTACAGTGTTGAACAAGGTTTCCCAGTAAATCACTGTCTCAGACATTTTATATATAAATACATTTTACATATAAATATATATATATTTATAAATATTTTTTATAATTTAGGCAGGGGAGTCCCATTGAGATCGATATCTTTTTTTCAAGGAAGCCCTGCATGACAAGACCAAGCAATTACACAATAAAAGTTACAGTCAAGGCAGGAGCATATGAAACACACAACGAAAAAAAAAACTAAAAACACAATCATAAAAAAAACATCTACATTCCTCAGCGAAGACGTTCTCTACCAACTCTCTGAACTGCCCGAAAGGCACCAATGCATCCAACTGCAGGGTATTCTGTAGATTGTTACATAAGTGAGATGCGAAGAAACTAAAAGCTATTTTACTTAAATCTGTAGTGACAGAAGCAATTTCAAAGTTCGCCAGCCCTGTGACCTGGTATGTTATCTCGTACATCTAAAGGTTAGTAATGGCAATAGGTAATGCGGGAGTTTTTGCAAAACAGAATGGTTTTTACATTTATTTTTTTTTTTTACCTATTCGACGTCAAAGAGGGCCAGCCTACTTTCTGATAGAGAGTGCAAAAACTGTCACCTGTGGGGGAAAAATGTAGTGTGCTGTGGTAAATGGCATCTAATAGCTTTAATGAGGTGGCAGCTGCCTTCATGGAGATCAGGGGTTCCCAGCATTGGGGAACAACACAGAGTTACACATAAACAAACGTACAGTCAATAACACAATAAAAAAATCTATGTACAGTGTGTGCAAATGTAGAAGAGTAGGGAGGTAAGGCAATAAATAGGCCATGGAGGTGAAATAATTACAATTTAGCATTAACACTGGAGTGATAGATGTGCAGATGATGATGTGCAAGTAGAGTTACTGTGGTGCAAAAGAGCAAGAGGAAAATAACAATATGGGGATGAGGTAGTTGGGTGTGCTATTTACAGATTGGCTGTGTACAGGCACAGTGATCAGGACATCTGCATTGACAGCTGATGCTTAAAGGTCGAGTGGGACATATAAGACTCCAGCTTCAGTGATTTTTGCAATCCGTTCCAGTCATTGGCAGCAGAGAACTGGAAGGAAAGGCAGCCAAAGGAAGTGTTGGCTTTGGGGATGACCAGTGAAATATACCTGCTGGAGCGTGTGCTACTGGTGGGTGTTGCTATGGTGACCAGTGAGCTGAGATAAGGCAGGGATTTACCTGGCAAAGACTTAGATGACCTGGAGCCAGTGGGTTTGGCGACAAATACGTAGTGAGGGCCAGCTAACGAGAGCGTGCAGGTCGCAGTGGTGGGTAGTATATTGGGCTTTGGTGACAAAACGGATGGCACTGTGATGGACTACATCCAGTTTGCTGAGTAGAGTGTTGGAGGCTATTTTGTAAATGACATTGTCTAAGTCAAAGATCGGTAGGATAGTCAGTTTTACGAGGGTATATTTGGCAGCATGAGTAAAGGATGCTTTGTTGCAAAATAGGAAGTTGATTCTAAATTTAATTTTGGATCGGAGATGCTTAATGTGAGTCTGGAAGGAGAGTTTACAGTCTAGCCAGACACCTAGGTATTTGTAGTTGTCAATATATTCTAAGTCAGAACCGTCCAGAATAGTGATGATAGTCGGGCAGGCGGGTGCAGGCAATAATCGGTTGAAGAGCATGGATTTAGTTTTACTAGCATTTAAAAGCAGTTGTAGGCCACGGAAGGAGTGTTGTATGGCATTGAAGCTCGTTTGGAGGTTTGTTAACACAGTGTCCAAAGAAGGGCCAGATGTATACAGAATGGTGTCGTCTGCGTAGAGATGGATCAGCGAATCACCAGCAGCATGTATACATATTGATATATACAGATAAAAGAGTTGGCCAAAGAATTGAACCCTGTGGCCCTCCGATTTGACACACTGAACTCGATCTGAGGAGTAGTTGGTGAACCAGGCGAGGCAGTCATTTGAGAAGCCAAGGCTATTGAGTCTGCCGATAAGAATGCGGTGATTGACAGAGTCGAAAGCCTTGGTCAGGTCGTTGAAGACGGCTGCACAGTACTGTCTTTTATCAATGGTGGTTATGATATAATTTAGGACCTTGAGCATGGCTGAGGTGCACCCATGACCAGCTCGGAAACCAGATTGCATAGTAGAGAAGGTACAGTGGGTTTCGAAATGGTCGGTGATCTGTTTGTTAACTTGGCTTTCAAAGATTTTAGAAAGGCAGGGCAGGATGGATTAAGTGGGGCAAAAAAGTATTTAGTCAGCCACCAATTGTGCAAGTTCTCCCACTTAAAAAGATGAGAGAGGCCTGTAATTTTCATCATAGGTACACTTCAACTATGACAGATAAAATGAGGGGGAAAAATCCAGAAAATCACATTGTAGGATTTTTAATGAATTTGCAAATTATGGTGGAAAATAAGTATTTGGTCACCTACAAACAAGCAAGATTTCTGGCTCTCACAGACCTGTAACTTCTTTAAGAGGGTCCTCTGTCCTCCACTCGTTACCTGTATTAATGGCACCTGTTTGAACTTGTTATCAGTATAAAAGACACCTGTCCACAACCTCAAACAGTCACACTCTAAACTCCACTATGCCCAAGACCAAAGAGCTGTCAAAGGACACCAGAAACAAAATTGTAGACCTGCACCAGGCTGGGAAGACTGAATCTGCAATAGGTAAGCAGCTTAGTTTGAAGAAATCAACTGTGGGAGCAATTATTAGGAAATGGAAGACATACAAGACCACTGATAATCTCCCTCGATCTGGGGCTCCACGCAAGATCTCACCCCGTGGGGTCAAAATGATCACAAGAACGGTGAGCAGAAATCCCAGAACCACACGGGGGGACCTAGTGAATGACCTGCAGAGAGCTGGGACCAAAGTAACAAAGCCTACCATCAGCAAGGGCATTGAAGATGAAACGTGGCTGGGTCTTTCAGCATGACAATGATCCCAAACACACCGCCCGGGCAACGAAGGAGTGGCTTCGTAAGAAGCATTTCAAGGTCCTGGAGTGACCTAGCCAGTTTCCAAATCTCAACCCCATAGAAAGTGTTTGGAGGGAGTTGAACGTCTGTGTTGCCCAGCAACAGCCCCAAAACATCACTGCTCTAGAGGAGATCTGCATGGAGGAATGGGCCAAAATACCAGCAACAGTGTGTGGAAACCTTGTGAAGACTTACAGAAAACGTTTGACCTCTGTCATTGCCAACAAAGGGTATATAACAAAGTATTGAGATACACATTTGTTATTGACCAAATACTTATTTTCCACCATAATTTGCAAATAAATTAATTAATAATCCTACAATGTGATTTTCTGGATTTTGTTTTCTCATTTTGTCTGTCATAGTTGAAGTGTACCTATGATAAATTACAGGCCTCTCTCATCTTTTTTAAGTGGGAGAACTTGCACAATTGGTGGCTGACTAAATACCTTTTTGCCCCACTGTAGGTTCATAACAGTTTGGGTCTAGAGTGTCTCCCCCTTTGAAGAGGGGGATGACCACGGCAGCTTTCCAATTTTTGAAGATCTCAGAGAATACGAAAGAGAGGTTGAACAGGCTAGTAATAGGGGTTTCAACAATTTCGGCTGATAATTTTCGAAAGAGAGGGTCCAGATTGTCTAGCCCAGCTGATTTGTAGGGTTCAGATTTTGCTTATTGAAATGATCGATTATCGTAGATTTATCGGTGGTGATAGTGCTTCCGAGCCTCAGTGCAGTGGGCAGCTGGGAGGATGTTCTCTTATTCTCCATGGACTTTACAGTGTCCCAAAACCTTTTGGAATTAGTGCTACAGGATGCAAATTTTTGTTTGAAATAGCTCGCCTTAGCTTTACTAACTGCCTGAGTATATTGGTCCCTGACTTCCCTGAAAAGTTGCATATCGTGGGGGCTATTCAATGCTAATGCAGAATGCTACAGGATGTTTTTGTGCTGGTCAAGGGCAGTCAAGTCTGGGGTGAACCAAGGGCTATATCTCTTTTTAGCTCTACATTTTTTGAATGGGGCAAGCTTATTTATGATGGTGAGAAAAGCACTTTTAAAGAGCAACCAGGCATCCTCTACTGACGGGAGGAGGTCAATAGGATACCCGGGCCAGGTCGATTAGAAAGGCTTCCTCGCTGAAGTGTTTTAGGGAGCGTTTGACAATGATGAGGGGTGGTCGTTTGACTGCGGATCCATTACGCACGCAGGCAATGAGGCAGTGATCGCTGAGATCCTGGTTGAAGACAGCAGAGGTTTATTTAGAGGGCAAGTTGGTTAGGATGATATCTAAGAGGGTACCCATCGTTATGGATTTAGGGTTGTACCTGGTAGGTTCCTTGATAATTTGTGTGAGATTGAGAGCATCTAGTTTAGATTGTAGGATGGCTGGGGTGTTAAGCATGTCCCAGTTTAGGTCACCTAACAGTACGAATTCTGAAGAAAGATGGGCGGCAATCAATTCACATATGGAGTCCAGGGCACAGCTGGCGGTTGAAGGGGGTGGATTTTTAAAAGTAGAAGCTTGAATTGTTTGGGCACAGACCTGGATAGTATGACAGAACTCTACAGGCTATATCTGCAGTAGATTGCAACTCCGCCCCCTTTGGCAGTTCTATCTTGTTGGAAAATGTTATAGTTAGGGATGGAAATGTCAGGAATTTTGGTGGCCTTCTTTTTTTGTAACAGTATTTTTATTGGAATTTCACAATTTTCACCCATATTAAGAGATACAACAACAGAGACAAAGCACACAGAAAAAAAACAAGAAAAACAGCACCCACTTACACATATCTACGCGTATATCTACATACATACATACACATACACACACATACATACACCCATACATACATACACTCATGCATATACACACATATACGCGTACGCACACACACACATACACACCCATACATACGTACACCATTTTCCTCTTCCCGCTCGGTGCTTCTCTTACCCCATCACCATCATTGCGTCTCTCAATACATACATTTTAAACAAACTTACAAACAGAAATTAAACAAAAAAAAGCTCAGTTTAAACCAAGAGGTTAGGTTCCACACATGGAACGTACAGTGTAGTTCTGAAATACATAGATCCCCGCCATTCTACGAGAATCCTTGCAGCATAATAGCTGATACCTCAGGTTCTAGGTAATTTAGATAAGGTTCCCATACTTTGTAGAACTGGTCTGTTTTAGAATGCAATGTTCATGTCAGATATTCCAGAGGCACCCATTCAAATAGTATCTTATGCCAATCTTTAATAAAAGGAACCTCATCACTAATCCACTGTAAAAGGATGTTTTTCCTCGCTGCAAAGGTAAGGATGTTGTAAAGCCTCCTTTTACCCACAGAAGTAACATGCCTACTAGGGAGACCTAACAGTAAAGAAACTGGGTCCAATTCTAGATCAACCCCTAGGATCTTTTCAATTTCTTGCAGAACACCAGACCAGTATCTTTGTATTTTGGTAGATGACCATAAACAATGTGTTAGGGTGCCTGTATCAGTTTTGCATTTAAGACACTGAGGGGAAGAGGAAGTGGGGCTAAAAGCATGTCTGCGATTTGGGGATATATGCAATCTGTGTATTATTCTAAATTGGATTGCTCTAGTACGATTACATATAGATAATGTTTTTGCATATCTCCAAATGTCCTCCCACATCTCTTCGTCAATAGTAACAGACAATTCTTTCTCCCACACTTGTTTCACCCTCTGTGTGTTGACAACAGAAAAGGACCTTAAAGTATCATAAAACAGACTTACAGACATTTTCCTTTGTGGGAAAAAAAAGCATTCTTTCAATGACAGATACATCAGGGTTACCAATTAAGGTGGTGCTCTTCAGAATATAATGTCTTACTTGTAGGAAGCTGAAAAAGTCCTGTTTTGGGAGTCGATATTTCTCGACCATCTGCTCAAATGACAACAAAATTTTATCAGCAAATAAGTCATTTAGCCTGCGTATGCCCTTATTAAGCCAAAAGTTAAAGCCAGCATCCAGCAATCCTGGACTGAAATCTGGGTTGTTAAGAATTGGGGTAAGAGCAGAGGCTAGTTTGGACCTTCCCACGAAGCGTTGAACTGACCTCCATACTTTGAGTGTGTTAAGTGTAATGGGATTATTGCAGTGATCTTCTACAGACTTGAAACTTCTGAAAAATAAAAGATCCTGTAAGGGGTATTTTGAAAGAGAAGTCTCAATGTCTAACCAAATAGAGGAGTCATCATTTGTGATCCAGTCAGAAATATAACAAAGGTGGGCACACCATTGATAGAACCTGATATTGGGCAGGTCCAAGCCGCCCATAGAACTTGGCAGCTGCAATATTGCCATCTTAAGTCTTGGCTTGCGTTTACTCCATATAAAGGAACTTAGCCATCAATTTACATCCTTTATTACCTTATTGGAAAGTAATACTGGGATCATTTGGATTGGGTAAAGTAGTCTAGGTAAAATGTTCATTTTCAAGAGGGATATCCTACCCAACCAAGAAATCGGGAGGGAGTTCCAGCGCTCCAGATCCTGTCTTATTGTATCAAACAAGGGAACAAAATTGGCTTTGTACATTTGCTGGAATTTAGGAGTTACAAATATACCCAGATACATGAAACCTGAGGGAGACCATTTAAAAGGGAAGGGGGGAGAAGTATTAGGTACAGAGTGTAGGCTACCAAGTGGCATAGCCTCTGACTTAGTTAGGTTAATCTTGTAGCCTGGGAATTCGCTGAATAATTCAATAATATTAATAAGAGATGTAATTGAAGTCTTGGGACTAGAGATGAATATCAGGACATCATCAGCATACAAGCTTATTTTATGGTGAACATCACCAATGAGCAGCCCCTGTATAGCAAGCGTTGCCCTGATTGCCTCGGCCAGTGGTTCCATAACGAGTGCAAAGAGGAGGGGGGATAAAGGACAGCCCTGTCTGGTACCTCTGTGTATAGAGAAGCTATTTGACCGTAGCCCATTAGTAAGGACAGCAGCCTGAGGTTCATCATATAAAACTTTCACCCATTTTATAAAGTTGTCACCCAGACCAAATTTATTTAGAGCAAATAATAGGTAAGACCACTCCACACGATCAAATGCTTTCTCAGCATCTAGGGAGAGCACAAGACCATCCACAGCACTTTGTTGGTAGGCTTGAATTACATTAAGAAGCCGCCTGACATTGTTGCATGACTTACGGCCCTTAATGAAGCCAGTTTGGTCTCCTTTCACAATTAGTGGCAGTGAGTCCTCTAATCTTGTGGCTAGAATTTTAGAAAGCAATTTTCTATCCACACTGAGAAGGGAAATTGGTCTGTACGAGGAACAAGACGCTGGACATTTTCCCTTTTTGAGAATAAGTCAAATGTTGGCTTCTCTCAGCGTTTGAGGGAGTTGGTCATTTGAAAATGAGTGATTAAACATATCACGCAGTGGCTCAATGATCAGGCCATGGAACTCTTTATAGAACTCACTACAAAACCCGTCTGGTCCTGGGGCCTTACCATTTTGCAGATTCTTAATTGCGAACATTATCTCTTCCTTGGTAATAGGGGCATTAAGGAGGGACCTCTGCTCTTCGGAGATAGTAGGGAGCTCAATCTTACAAAATAAGTTCTCCATTAATTTGGGTGCATCATTTGGCAGTTCTGAGGCATAAAGGTTTGTATCAAATTTCTTAAATGAGTCAGTTATCAATTTATTTTCATATAAATGATTACCATCAGAATCAGTAATAGTTGCAATTGACTGAGAGTCAGCTCTCTTTTTAGCTAAGTATGCCAAGTACTTTCCTGGCTTATCGCCATGTTCATATAGCTTTTGCCTGACAAATCTCATTTTCTTTTCAGCGTCCTGTGTTAGGAGAGAGTCTAACGTTGATCTAATGACTGATATTTCCTTTAATAGGGCAGGAGTGGGCGTTTTAATGCAGTCCTTCTCTTTAGTTCCTAATTCTCCCTCTAACATTTTTTGCTTTTCACGCTTTTTCCGTCTCTTAGTAGCTGTGTATGACATAATCAGACCCCTGGCATACGCTTTACAGGTCTCCCAAAGGAGCGAGGGGTTATCTGTTGATTGAGAGTTAATAGAGAAAAATGCTTTAAACTTTGTAATAAAATATGATGTGAATGTATGGTCTTTAAGAATGGTTGTGTTCAACCTCCAATGTCTTGACCGATTGAATGCCCGTTGAGTTTTATGTCCAGGATCACCTCAGCATGATCAGATATGACTATGCTTCCTATCCTAGCGGATAAAACAGACTGCAGAGACGTCCTGGGCATAAAAAAATAATCTATTCTAGTCTGACATCCATGAGGTGCAGAGAAAAAAGTGAACTCTCTGTTGGAGGGATGAAAAGCTCTCCAGACATCCGCATACCCCAGATCATCACAAATAGCTTTAAGTGACTTAGCTTGAAGAGAGAGTGAAGCTATACCGCTGGGAAACATATCAATAAGGGGGTTCAACAAGCAGTTAAAATCTCCTCCAACCACTGCAGTGTCCGAGTTTAATTCTGAAAAGTCTAGAAATACCTTAGTGAGGAAATCAGGGGGGTGAGCAGGGGGGGAAGTAAATATTCATTATAGAAATGTTCTGCCCTTGTAAAGTACCATTAATTATAACAAAGCGACCAAATTTATCTTTCACACAATTCAAGACCTTAAGTGGTAAGTTCTTTTTCACCAGAATTGCTACCCCTCTACTTCTGGATGTAAATGATGAGAAAAACACTTGACCAAATCCCCCTTGTTGTAATTTCAGGTGCTCCTTATCATCCAAATGAGTTTCTTGCAACAGGGCAATATCAATATTTTCTTTTTTCAAAAAAGACAGTACCTTCTTCCTCTTAATGGGGTTATGGCTCCCTCTAATGTTCCATGTACATCCACGCAGTCCGTTACCTGCCATTGTATCTTGACCATTCAACATCCAGGCTGGATCCCACTGTAAAAGTGGGGTGGTACCTTTTTCCATGTGTTGAACTCTCCTCATCTCACCGAGCATAAACAAACGATATGAACCCTGAACTCGAACTATACTAAACCCCAAAATTAAACATGTAAAGATCCAAAAGGGGGTTTTCCCACTAGCTAACATGCAGGGGATTTCAACTCTCCAATGTAGACTCTTAAGTCCGCATCGCCGCTCAATAGCCTCATCCTTTATATGTATGGAAAAGAAAATCAATAGAAGAAGATTGAGGCTCTTCCACCTAAAACCAAGCCTGGGCACCAATATGGATTCACACATATTTCAGCCTGAGCTATAGCGGCTATTACTTTAGCAAGAAAAATAATAAAGATACGAATATCACTGAGCCGGAGTACGTGAGGACTCCCACCACTGTTTCATGATCAGATTCAACCAAAAATAAACAAAGTTATCCAATGCTGCTGAGGTGCAGCTTAAAAGTTATTTACCCGAGAGAGTCAATAAACGCAGCAGCCTCTTCAGGTGTGTAGAGCTTTTTAGGCGATCCGTTGACCATAATCTTCAATGTGGCCGGGTACAACAGTGCGTAGTCCATCTTCATTCTCCTGAGTCGAGCCTTCGCCTCATCAAACGCTTTGCGTCTTCGTACAACCGCAGTGGAATAATCATTGAAGAATGAGACCTTAGGACTTTTACGTTGACTACCATCAGAGCCGATGTTTCTAGCCGCGTCCATGACGCGCTGCTTGTCGGTGAAGTTGTGGAACTTTATAACCACCGGCCTTGGGCGCTGATTGGGACCGGGTATCGGTGCTTGAGAGCGATGGGCTCTGTCCAGCTTCACACGACCAGCCTTAGTGTCCATTTGTAGGTAGCCAGGGATCCATTCTTCAAAGAATTTTACTGAACGTGTCCCTTCAGAATTTTCCGGAAGTCCCACAACACGAATATTGCATCTGCGTCCTCGATTATCCAAGTTGTCAATGTGCTCCGCCATTTCGTGCACCTGTTTCTCAAGTGCTTTTATTTTAGCGTCCATAGATGTAGTTGAAGTTTCCACTGCATCAATTCTTCCTTCCGCCTCAACAACACGTTTCACAACCCTCTGTAGTTCAGCTGAATGGCCTGCTATTGCTTCCAAGACCGTTCTTATCTTAGCATCGATCACTTTAGTAATGTTATCAGTCATCTTTTGAATCACCAGGTCCATTGTGCCTGGATCCGCAATGGTGTTAGCCTCGCTAACGTTAGCTAGCTCCTCATGCACATCCACAGGGGTGGTGGTTTTGGTCGACTTCTTAGTAGTTCTGTTGGGCATGTTGTCGGATATTTTTGCGAAATAGCCGTCAAGACTCATTATATGGTAACTTATTTAGCCAATTCTACCACTTTTTCAAGCTATGAGATTAATGTAAAAATATAAATTTACGAATGCCATGAGAGCTCACTGAAACACTGTGTTCTCTCTACGACGCCATTTTGTCCCCCCTTGGTGGCCTTCTTAAGCCAGGGTTCAGACACGGCTAGGACATCAGGGTTGGCAGAGTGTGCTAAAGCAGTGAATAAAACAAACTTAGGGAGGAGGCTTCTAATGTTAACATGCATGAAACCAGGGCTTTTACAGTTACAGAAGTCAACAAATGAGAGCGCCTGGGGAATGGGAGCGGTGCTGGGGGCTGCAGGGCCTGGGTTAATCTCTACATCACCAGAGGAACAGAGGAGGAGTAGGATAAGGGTACAGCTAAAGGCTATAAGAACTGGTAATCTAGTGCTTTGGAACAGAGAGTAAAAGTAGCAGATTTCTGGGCGCGGAAGAATAGATTCAAGGCATAATGTACAGACAAGGGTATGGTAGGATGTGAGTACAGTGTAGTTAAACCTAGATATTGAGTGATGATGAGAGAGGTTTTGTCTCTAGAGGCACCATTTATGCCAGGTGAGGTCACCGCATGTGTGGGGGGCTATCTACTGCATATTGAGCAGGGCTGGAGGCTCTACAGTGAAATAATACAATAATCACTAACCAAAACAGCAATAGACAAGGCATATTGACATTAGGGAGAGGCATGTGTAGCCGAGTGATCATAGGGTCCAGTGAGTAGCAATAGATGAGTCAAGGAGCCAATCCAGTAGTCGCTACTACGCTAGGCGAACTGGAGACATGACGATTCAGACAGCTAGTGGGCCGGGGCTAGCAGATGGACCGCAGGCGACGTTGCAACGGAAGAGCCTGTTGAAACCACCACGAACGGTTATGTCGGCAGACCAGTTGTGATGGATCGGTGGGGCTCCGTGTCGGCAGTAAAGGGTCCAGGCCAAACGGCAAAAGAGGTATTGTTGCCCAAGAATTGACTGATGGACCTCTTCGACTAGCCGGGAGATGGGCCAGGCTCGAGGCTAGTTCCAGGTTAACTGGTGCTTGCTTCGGGACAGAGACGTTAGCCAGGAGTAGCCACTCGGATAGCAGCTAGCTAGCTGCGATGATTCGGTGTAAAGGTTCAGAGCTTGCGGTAGGAATCCGGAGATGTGGTAGAGAAAAAAGCAGTCCAATATGTTTTTGGTTAATATCACGCTGTGCAGACTGGTAGGAATTGACCGGGCTAAGTCTGGCTGATGTCCGAGTTAACGTTGAGTAGCTATTTAGCTGGCTAGCTTCTGATGCGGGTTGCAGGAGAGTATATTCAGTCCATAGATGGAAAGTGAGGTTAAAATATATACTAAATATATACAAAGAAAATTATATATACACGGGACAGGATGGGACAAGACAAAACACACGTCCGACTGCTACGCCATCTTGGGTCGTCCGAGTTAGGGGAAGGTTAGGCCGGCAGGGATGTCCTTGTCCCATTGAGCACTAGCGACTCCTGTGGCTGGCCGGGCGCAGTGCACATTGACACGGTTGCCAGGTGTACAGTGTTTCCCCCAACACATTGGTGTGGCTGGCTTCTGGGTTAAGTGGGCATTGTGTGAAGAGGCAGTGCGGCTTGGCTTGGTTGGGTTGTGTTTCGGAGGACGCACGGTTCTCGACCTTCGCCTCTCCCGAGTCCGTACGGGAATTGCAGCGATGAGACAAGACTGCAACTACCAATTGGATAACACGAATACGGGGTAAAAACAAAAAAATAAACACAGCCAATGTGCAAATAAAATAATGAAAAATGTGACAGAAAAACTGTTTTCTTTACAAATATATGATTAAGATAGACAAGAATATAATTAAGAGACAAATTTTTGTGGTAGTGGAATAAGTTTAAAAAGTTTTACTTTAAACATGTTATTTGAGTAGTGAAATAATTTCAAATGCCCATCCCTAGTCAGTAGTGGTCAGTAGTTGTGTGGTTGTGGTCAGTAGTTGTGTGATCATTAGTTGAGTGGTTGTGGTCGGTAGTTGTGGTCAGAGGTGGTCCCTAGTTTTAGTAAGTAGGTGTGTAGTTCTGTAGTTGTGGTCAGCAGTTGTATGGTTGTGGTCAGTAGTTGTGGTCAATAGTTGTGGTCAGTAGTTGTGTGGTTGTGGTCAGTAGCGTTCAGTAGTTATGGTCAGTAGTTGTGTGGTTATGGTCAGGAGTTGTGGTCAGTAGTTGTGAGGTCAGTAGTTAGTTGGTTGTGGTCTGTAGCTGTGGTCAGTAATTGGGGTCAGTAGTTGTGTGACTGGTCATTAGCTGTGTGGTCAGAAATTGTGGTTAGTAATTGTGTTGTGGTCAGTAGTTTTGGTAAGTAGGTGTGTGGTTCAGAAGTTGTGGTCAGTAGTTGTGTGGATATGCTTAGTAGTTGTGGTCAGTAGATGTGTGGTTGTGTTCAGTAGTTGTGTTGTTGTGGTCAGTAGATATGGTCTGTAGTTGTGTTGTTGTGATCAGTAGTTGTGGCCAATAGTTGTGTGGTCAGTAGTTGTGTGGTTCAGTAGTTATGTGGTTGTGGCTAGTAGTTGTGATCAGTAGTTGTGTGGTTGAGGTCAGGTGTTGTGTTCAGTAGTTATGGTCCCTAGTTGTGTTGTTGTGGTCAGTTGTTGGTTGGTTGTGGTCAGTAGTTGTGTGGTTGTGGTTAGTTATTGTAGTCAGTAGTTGTGGTCATTAGTTGTGTGGTTCAGTAGTCATGTAGTCAGTAGTCGTGTAGTTGTGGACAGGAGTTATGTTCAGTAGTTGTGGTCAGTAGTTATGGTCTATAGTCGTATTGTGTTCAGTAGTTGAGTGGTTGTGGTCAGTAGTTGTGTGGTTCGGTAGTTGTGTGGTTGTGGCCAGGAGTTGTGATCAGTAGTGCTCCGTAGTTTAAAAAAAAGTAAGTGTATGGTTCAGTAGTTGTGGTCAGTAGTTGGTTGTGATCAGTAGTTGGGGTCAATAGTTGTAGTCATTAGTTATGGTCTCTAGTTTTCTTGTTGAGTTCAGTAGTTATGTTCAGTAGTTGTGCTCAGTAGTTATGGTCTCTAGTTGTGTTGTTGTGTTTAGTAGTTGTGGTCAGTAGTTGGTTGGTTGTGGCCAGGAGTTGTGATCAGTGTGGTCCGTAGTTTTTTTAAAGTAAGTGTATGGTTCAGAAGTTGTGGTCAGTAGTTGTGTGGTTGGGGTCAAGGTTGTGTTCAGTATTTGTGGTCAGTAGTTGGTTGGTTGTGATCAGTAGTTGGGGTCAATAGTTGTAGTCATTAGTTATGGTCTCTAGTTTTGTGCTCAGTAGTTATGGTCAGTAGTTATGGTCTCTAGTTGTGTTGTTGTGTTCAGTATTTGTGGTCAGTAGTTGGTTTGTTGTGATCAGTAGTTGTGGTCAGTAGTTATGGTCTGTAGTTGTGGTCAGTAGTTGTGTGGTTATGTGCAGTAGTTGTGAGTAGATGTGTGATTGTGGTCAGTAGTTATTGTATGTAGTTGTGTTATTTTGGTCAGTATCTGTGTGGTTGTGGCTGTGTTCAGTAATTGTTGTCAGTAGTTGTTGTCAGTAGTGTTGCGGTTAGTAGTTATGGTGTATGGTTCATTAGTCTTGGTCAGTAGTGTTGGAGTTGTGTTCAGTAGTTGTCTGGTTGTGGTCAGGAGTTATGGTCCCTAGTTGTGTTGTGATCAGTAGTTATTTGTATTTAATCTTCATTTAAATAGGAAAATCAGAACAAATTCATATTTACAATGACGGCCTACCCCGGCCAAACCCTAACGACACTGAGCCAATTATGCGGCGCCTTATGGGATTCCCAATCACGGCCGGTTGTGATACAGCCTGGAATCGAACCAGGCACTGAGATGCAGTGCCTTAGACTGCTGCGCTACTCGGGAGCCCAGTTGTAGTTGTGGTCAGCAGTTGTGTGGTCAGTTGTTGGTTGGTTGTGTTCAGTAGTTGTGGTCAGTAGGTATAGTCTCTAGTGTTCAGGAGTTGTGTGATCAGTAGTTAGTTGGTTGTGGTCAGTAGTTGTGTGATTGTGGTCAGGGGTTGTGTCCAGGACTGCTGGGCTGAAGAAATGCCAGGGCACGCAGAGACGCAAGAGATTGATCTTCACTGAGTTCGCTCCATTAGTTTGCACTATATATATATATATATATAGATCAACGTTTTTTTTCTGTGATCGAATCAACATTATATCAGCCCCTTTTCAATGCAAAAAACTAAACAAATCTAACTTTGCAAGATTGAGTCTGTGATTTTGTTACAGGCAGAGCCAGAGCACAAAAGGGAGTGGGGGTAACCCACAAGTGGTCTTTCAATCACCCAGGGTTGAATGTGTTTTTCAAATCAGTTCAGATCAGAGCTGTGCTGGTGCAAATTTGTTGATATTCTTTGCTAGTTATTAGCCCAGTTATAGATAAGTATAGGTCAGCAATGGGGAATTACTGCTTCCTACAAAGCACAAATCGTTTAGGCTTAGGCTACATTTCAAGCTGTCTTTGAAAAGCCAGTCAGGTAAAAAGCTTATGTCTTAATGGGGCAGTGTTGTATTTTGAGACATGATTGAAGACGCAAATAAGCCAATAGGCAAAGAGGAAGCCTACATTGTCTAATTCTCTCTATGGTAATAATAAATCATTTTGTTTTGTAAAGTGGTTTCTTGCATCATACAACACATTACTTTGCAATTTACAGTCACTTATTTGGCTCATGGTGTTACAAACCAAGTAAAAAAATAATTCATGTCAAGCCCTTCATAATGTAAAAACGTTTTTAAAAGTCTCATGCAAAGGAGGCCACATATAGGCTACTGTAGGCTATATCATAGAAATCAAAAGCTATTTCCATGTGAAAGTGTTATGGGATTTGCTCCATTGGTTTTGTTGGTAGGCCTACATTATGCTCAAATAGCCACAATAGTCTAATGCCTAAAACTGTAAGGGTACAGTCTCAGTGTTCACTGTAAACGAGCGCCGGAAGATTCAACTCAATATTAGGAAGGTGTTCTTAATGTTTTGTGCACTCAGTTTATTTGTCTCTGACTATTACCAATGTGCTATAGTGAGAATGATTATTGAGGGATCTCCACTAAAACTAAACATGTTCATTATTGCTGAATGCCAGCACTCCCATTCAAACGCCAAATCCAATACTGAAGTTTTCCAAACTTTCAATAGTCGAGTGAACGAGACAGGACTTGGAAGGACGTCCACGCGACACTATAACAGATTACATGTAACAAGGATTATAATGTAATCAGATTACGAAAACTAAGTAACTAATCAACCCAGATTACTTAAATGTGTGGCCCTAATCAGATTAAAATTACATTCTTAAAAATAGCCAATTACATGTTGGATTACTTAATCTAATTTCAAGATGTGGGCTGCAAGTGTTTTCATCAAACACACCGAAATTGCAGATTTGTTGTATTCATTTTTTACGTCTAAGAGCCACACAGCTTGAAGTCACCTTTCAGCGGGAATGGAAGCTTTCTCTTCTGTTATTATTTATCTGAAATCTCCAAAATCTCCCCCATTTAACCAGGATCTTTGTATCAAAGGGACATTTTTGATTAGTCAAAACAGTTCACTTCCCAAGCACTGAGATGAAATACATAAGAAATCAACTGCTTAGACTACTCAGCTAAATCTCTAGTTTCATTAAACTAAATTAAATAAACATTTTTAATAAACATTTGTATCTCAATATCAAATGATTTCTGGGTAACAGTTAAGTACCTTACAGTGATTGTTTTCCATTAAAATTCTCCCCAATAAACAAAAAATAGCTTCTTAGCAAAGAGCCATTTCTGAAGCAAAAATTGTTCTAGGACTGTCTGGGACTGGTCTGAGTGGGGAAGGGAAAAATAAAAGTTATTGGCAGATCTCTTTCTTATTGGTCTATTTACCACCTGATGAGGTCACCAGGCAGGCCAAAACTCCATCCCACCAAAACAGGCTGACATTTCAGGTGTTCTTAATTATCATCATTTTCATAGTATTATTCCAACCTCAGTGTGAAAATATATATATATATAGAAAACGTTTTTGACTGCACTGGGCCTTTAATCTCAATAAATAGTTTTAAAAAAAAGTTACTTTGGGAACAGGTCTTTCTCTGCCCAACTCACAGGAAGCCTACTGTAGACCCAGTCTGAACAAAGCACGAGGTAGACTAGCCACAAAGTCATCGGACCATCCCCCTGCGTTGTAGAAAACCCTCTCACTCAAACAGCAGCAGCGGTACTGGCAGTACGTTCAAGGCCCTTCCTTCAGTCTCCACAGGCAAACTCCGTTTTCACACCGGCTGCCTACTCCAGGCATGGCTGACGGCTGTACCCAGTCATGGCACTGCGACATTACACCCTCGACTTCAACCTCTCAGCGCCAGGTAAATTGCACACACGGGCATTCGTTAGACTACGAACGGTTTCAGCACGAAATATGCTCTGAGACCAGGTTGCACTACAGGACATGGGCCGTTGTCTTTCCGCATCTAGCTAGCTAACTACTTACTGTACGTTAGCTAGCTAATCGTTGACAATACGCGCAGTCTGTCCAATATACTTGCATTATATAGCTAGCTAGCTATGCACGATTAGTGGGGGTGGGGGGTTCTCCGAGGACATAACTCATTAAAACTGAGTAAGAATATTTCTAGCTAAATGGCATCCGCTATCTTGATAGCTAGCTAGGTGGCATAATTCCAAGTCACTGGTTGCCAGCAGATTGACAGGCAAACGGGTAATATGACCTTTCGTGCAGTTGCTAGCAAGCTAACTAGATTAGCAAAGCCATGTGTCTGCTGCTGCGCCTGTCTGCGTGACTGGACAGTCAAACTGCGACTAGCTAAACAATGGTGACCATGCTTATTGATGAGGCTAGCCATCAATAAAGTACAAGGTCCCAGTGGCCAATAATCGGTATGATATCCATAGCCACTCACTGTAAAAAGGCTTGCACGATCAATTTTCTAGTTAAATTAGGCTACTGCCATCATTTTCTTTGCATTGTGCTGCATAGCACTTTCAATTATTCGTAATTTTCGCCAACTATTATAGGTGGTTGTTACAAGATACAGTTCCGGTGTGCAGTAAGAAACCCATTCTTATTTACCTAGGAAGATAACACCTACTTAAACCTGGACAGGGACTGCAGTCATTGGCACTCTCGAACACACCTGATACATTCTGTTTAGTTGAGGTTGGAAGAGGCTCCCAGGGCTAATCCCTTACCTAGCAGGCCTACTCACATTAGGAGCTGTGAAACACCGAGATGTCTGAGCTATAGCTTACTTCTCCCGTCCAATTCAGTCATCAATCAGGCTAGGCAGAAATGAGTCTGGGACTGCCCTCTGGGAGAATGGGCCATTATCAGTGATTCTGTCTGGAGGAGGAATTTCATGAGTGTGTTGTTGTGGTCATAACTGTGTTCTCACCATATATACCCCTCTCCTATTCTGTTTAGCTGACTGTCCTTCGACTGTGCGTGGGCTGCAGTCTATATTTCAAGAGCAGGAAATGACAGAGACTGTCCATGACACTGAGGGACATGGATACCTTGCTACCTTCATTGGCAAGAATGGCAGGTAGGCACCAGTTCAATCAACACTGTCATTATTTATGTCACAATCAATATATTTGGTAGAATTTTTTATTTTTTTTAAGTCAGTGCTATAATAATAATAATTATTATGATTATTATTATTATTAATAAGACATAAAAAAGCACAGGAGACAGTCAATGGGGATGTATTCAAACTATTGATAGATAACAAGCTACCATACTATGCTTCAACAGGGGTTATTGAATTGAAGATTATGTGATCATGGTTACAATCTTCAAAGATAAAATGGGATTGAATTAATTTTTTTTAGGCACTCCGTAGGGCAGGGTGCCACTAGTTCATGTATGGACATTTCCATGTGACACAGACTCACTGTTTGACTTTAAAATGTTTGCCAAACAAAAACATTGATTGCAAAGTTTAACAAACCATAAACCTATGTATATGCAAAAGTCTACTTTTAACAATTGCCACTGAAAATGTTGCTGAAACACATTTTCTTGAGGTGAAGATGCAAAGTTTGGTAACAGAATGACAGTTAAATCTCCCTCAGTTTGTGACTTAAGTTTTTCAAAAACTTGGTTAAATATCTACTCCAGATTAAGATTCAAAGATGTCGGCAGAAAGAATGACGTGACACCTTGAATTTGAAAAAAATCTGTTTTGGTTATTGAACTACAGTAAGTGAATAGAAGAAGGTCAACACCCAGCAACAGAATGACATCATGAGTCCTTGATCTGTACTATACAAAAAGGCCTAATTTATAAATGTCATGAATTGTTACAAAGGTAGAACATTTTATTATGCTCCTTTGCATGTTTGGATATTATTCTACACACTTGCTATTATTCTAATGAGCCACATTTGGTTGGTCCAGTCCGGACCAAATCTGTACCCTGTCTCCTCTTGCGGCTGCTTAGATTCACCATAAGTTTGCATGCTGTTCTGTTAGGTCAAATGCAGTCAACAGATTGTTCCAAACTAGAACGATGTTGCTTTCCACTGCTTCCTGATATAAATAATTATATTTCTATAATCACGTTTCCATCCAACCTTTTTTGTGCAAGTAAAGTACATGTTGGATAAAAGAATGTCACGACAGGCCTGATGGAAACCTGACATTTGTCGGTAAACTTTACAAATGTCGACAAAACAAAATACGCTAGACACGGTAGGTTCTTTTTGTGCCTGAAATTAATTATGTAAGAAATGGAGGTGAGGCGCCTTTTTTTAATATGCGCAAACATTGAAATAACAACCATCATATTGAAGTAAATTTGGAGTCACGCAATAACATGTTGTGTGGTCCAACCACTACGACTCGGGAAAGCATGCAGTTTATTAGGCTACAGATTAAATAAGTTATAATCAACTTGGCAGGGTGGTGAACGTGCATGATGATGAGCTTGATGCTCCTTTCCAATAAATATTGAGGGTATTATTCTGGTGACGTGATGATCGATGCTTGACTGCCGTGTGACAAGATAACATTTTGCTCAATTGTCCATTTTGTAATCTCATGTAGGGAGCCTACACGCACTTTATCTGTGAGCTTTTGACTGGAGTACACATGCCAAGACCAGAGTGGGCCCTCAGAACAACCTCAATTTCTCAGGGCATGGACTCTACAAGGTGTTGAAAGTGTTCCACAGGGATGCTGGCTCATGTTGACTCCAATGCTTCCCACAATTGTGTGAAGTTGGCTGGATGTCCTTTGGGTGGTGGACCATTGTTGATACACGCGGGAGACTTTTGCGCATGAAAAACCCAGCAGCGTTGCAGTTCTTTTACACAAACCTGTGCGCCAGGCTCTTGCTAACACACCCATTCAAACGCACTTCTGTTTTGCCCATTCACACTCAGAATGGAAAACATGCACAATCCATGTCTCAAGACTTAAAACATGTGAATAGTTCGCTTTATTTCAGTTTGTGTGACAAAACAAGCAGTCATTGTGTAGGGAATCATTGTAAATCAAATGTTATTTGTCACATACAAGTGTTTAGCAGGTGTTTATTGTGGGGTGTAGCGAAATGCTTGTGTTTCTAGCTCCGACAGTGCAGTAATATCTAACAATTTCACAACATACCCCAATACACACATCTAAGTAAAGGAATGTTATTAAGAATATATAAATATATGGACGAGCAATGTCAGAGCGGCATAGACTAAGATACAGTATATACAGTGCCTTGCGAAAGTATTCGGCCCCCTTGAACTTTGTGACCTTTTGCCACATTTCAGGCTTCAAACATAAAGATATAAAACTGTATTTTTTTGTGAAGAATCAACAACAAGTGGGACACAATCATGAAGTGGAACGACATTTATTGCATATTTCAAACTTTTTTAACAAATCAAAAACTGAAAAATTGGGCGTGCAAAATTATTCAGCCCCCTTAAGTTAATACTTTGTAGCGCCACCTTTTGCTGCGATTACAGCTGTAAGTCGCTTGGGGTATGTCTCTATCAGTTTTGCACATCGAGAGACTGACATTTTTTCCCATTCCTCCTTGCAAAACAGCTCGAGCTCAGTGAGGTTGGATGGAGAGCATTTGTGAACAGCAGTTTTCAGTTCTTTCCACAGATTCTCGATTGGATTCAGGTCTGGACTTTGACTTGGCCATTCTAACACCTGGATATGTTTATTTTTGAACCATTCCATTGTAGATTTTGCTTTATGCTTTGGATCATTGTCTTGTTGGAAGACAAATCTTCGTCCCAGTCTCAGGTCTTTTGCAGACTCCATCAGGTTCTTCCAGAATGGTCCTGTATCCATCTTCCCATGAATTTTAACCATCTTCCCTGTCCCTGCTGAAGAAAAGCAGGCCCAAACCATGATGCTGCCACCACCATGTTTGACAGTGGGGATGGTGTGTTCAGCTGTGTTGCTTTTACGCCAAACATAACGTTTTGCATTGTTGCCAAAATGTTCAATTTTGGTTTCATCTGACCAGAGCACCTTCTTCCACATGTTTGGTGTGTCTCCCAGGTGGCTTGTGGCAAACTTTAAACGACACTTTTTATGGATATCTTTAAGAAATGGCTTTCTTCTTGCCACTCTTCCATAAATGCCAGATTTGTGCAATATACGACTGATTGTTGTCCTATGGACAGAGTCTCCCACCTCAGCTGTAGATCTCTGCAGTTCATCCAGAGTGATCATGGGCCTCTTGGCTGCATCTCTGATCAGTCTTCTCCTTGTATGAGCTGAAAGTTTAGAGGGACGGCCAGGTCTTGGTAGATTTGCAGTGGTCTGATACTCCTTCCATTTCAATATTATCGCTTGCACAGTGCTCCTTGGGATGTTTAAAGCTTGGGAAATCTTTTTGTATCCAAATCCGGCTTTAAACTTCTTCACAACAGTATCTCGGACCTGCCTGGTGTGTTCCTTGTTCTTCATGATGCTCTCTGCGCTTTTAACGGACCTCTGAGACTATCACAGTGCAGGTGCATTTATACGGAGACTTGATTACACACAGGTGGATTGTATTTATCATCATTAGTCATTTAGGTCAACATTGGATCATTCAGAGATCCTCACTGAACTTCTGGAGAGAGTTTGCTGCACTGAAAGTAAAGGGGCTGAATAATTTTGCACGCCCAATTTTTCAGTTTTTGATTTGTTAAAAAAGTTTGAAATATCCAATAAATGTCGTTCCACTTCATGATTGTGTCCCACTTGTTGTTGATTCTTCACAAAAAAATACAGTTTTATATCTTTATGTTTGAAGCCTGAAATGTGGCAAAAGGTTGCAAAGTTCAAGGGGGCCGAATACTTTCGCAAGGCACTGTACATATGAGATGAGTAATGCAAGATATGTAAAATAATAAAGTGACTAGTGTTCTTCGTTTATTAAAGTGGCCAGTGATTTCAAGTCTATGTATATAGGCAGCAGCCGCTGTGCTAGTCATGACTATTTAACAGTCTGATGGCCTTGAGATGGAAGCTGTCTGATGCACCTGTACTGACCTCGCCTTCTGGATGATAGCGGGGTGAACGGGCAGTGGCTCGGGTGGTTGTTGTCCTTAATGATATTTTTGGCCTTCCTGAGACATTGGGTGCTGTAGGTGTCCTGGAGGGAAGGTAGTTTGCCCCCGGTGATGTGTTGCCATTTCAGTTTGTCAGTGATGTGTATGCAGAAGGAACTTGAAACTTGTACCATCTAAACTGCTCTGAAACATATTTTACATAACCAAAAATGTTGTATTTTCAGCTGTTTGAAGCTGGTGTACAAAACTGAAGAATGGGAGGCATAGAAATTGATCTGCTGCTTCTTAGGCTTGCTTTCAATGAGTGACAGATCTATAACTATCATTTCTATGTGAATTTGGTTGAGTCCACCCAAAAGTTACATATTGTAGCTTTAAATAAAGTTTGATTTAGTCCTATCCTTTAACTTTAATACTGATTAGGATTAAGCCAGTAGCTCAGATGAAACTATCCAAGCATTACATATGCTTTAAATGTTGATTTTTGGTTGTTTGTCAACCAAACAGAATTCAATAATACTTTTGTTATACAGTAAGGCGGAGATAAGTGGCCGAGATCGAGACGTGCATGTGTAGTTTACAGCAGTGGATGCATCAATTCATACTACAAGCATAGTGAGCCTAATGACAATCGCCGAATGTCATTACACTATTAGATTTTTTTGTAACAATTCTCTTTCCATTCATTAAATTGTGGGTGCACTTTTGAGATGCTGGAATTATTTTGTGAGTGGACAAACGTGCATGGCTAGCCAACAGGATCGGTTTTGGAGTGATTGTTTGACAATCGGACACAAACGCCATAAATGAATGTGTTCCTTATGTAAATCTATGACTATATATAGTTGGTCCCATACCGGTAAGACATTAAATTTACTTTCACCCCTGAATGTAACAGTATTTATTCAACCTTTAAAAATGAGTAATGCATCCATGGCCACATTTTGAGGTTAGCTTACTGTAACTATACATGTCTTCCTATGCAATCATATTCTGCAAGGAATCTTGGTTGTGCTGTTAGCTGAAGCACAGTGATAACTCATTAAGTTGACGTATACAGTTGAAGTCAGAAGTTTACACCTTAGCCAAATACATTTAAACTCAGTTTTTCCACAATTCCTGACATTTAATCCTAGTAAAAATTCCCTGTCTTAGGTCAGTTAGGATCACCACTTTATTTTACGAATGTGAAATGTCAGAATAATAGTAGAGTGATTTATTTCGGCTTTTATTTCATTCATCACATTCCCAGTGGGTCAGGCGTTTACATACACTCAATTAGTATTTGGTAGCATTGCCTTTAAATTGTTGAACTTGGGTCAAATGTTTCAGGTAGTCTTCCACAAGCTTCCCATTCCTCCTGGCAGAGCTGGTGTAACCGAGTCAGGTTTGTAGGCCTCCTTGCTCGCACACGCCTTTTCAGTTCTGCCCACAAATGTTCTATAGGATTGAGGTCAGGGCTTTGTGATGGCCACTCCAATACCTTGACTTTGTTGTCCTTTAGCCATTTTGCCACAACTGTGGAAGTATGCGACCAAGCTTCAACTTTCTGACTGATGTCTTGAGATGTTTCTTCAATATATCCACATAATTATCCTTCCTCATGCTGCCATCTGTTTTGAGAAGTGCACCATGCCCTCCTGTAGCAAAGAACCCCCACAACATGATGCTGCCACCCCCGAGCTTCACGGTTGGGATGGTGTACTTTGGCTTGCAAGCCTCCCCCTTTTTCCTCCAAACATAAAGATGGTCATTATGGCCAAACAGTTCTATTTTTATTTTTTTCTTCATCAGACCAGAGGACATTTCTCCAAAAAGTACGATCTTTGTGCCCATGTGCAGTTGCAAACTGTAGTCTGGCTTTTTTATGGCGATTCTGGAGCTGTGGCTTCTTCCTTGCTGAGCGGCCATTCAGGTTATGTTGATATATGACTCGTTTTACTGTGGCTATAGATGCTTATGTACCCGTTTCGTTTCATCCAGCATCTTCACAAAGTCCTTTGCTGTTCTGGGATTTATTTGCACTTTTCGCACCAAGGTACGTTAATCTCTAGGAAACGGAACGCATGTCCTTCTTGAGCGTTAAGACGGCTGCGTGGTCCCATGGTGTTTATACTTGCGTACTATTGTTTGTACAGATGAACGTGGTATCTTCAGGTGTATGGAAATTGCTCCCAAAGATGAACCATACTTGTGGAGGTCTACAATGTTTTTTTTATTTAAATTTTTTAGGTCTTGGCTGATTTCTTTTGATTTTCCCAATGTTGTCATGCAAAGAGGCACTGAGTTTGAAGGTAGGCATTGAAATACATCCACAGGTAAACCTCCAATTGACTCAAATGATGCCAATTTGCCTATCAGAAGCTTCTAAAGCCATGACATCATTTTCTGGAATTTTCCAAGCTGTTGAAAGGCACAGTTAACTTAGTGTATGTAAATTTCTGACCCACTGGAATTGTGATACAGTGAAATAATCTGTCTGTAAACAATAGTTTGGAAAATTACTTGTCATGCACAAAGTAGATGTCCTAACCGAGTTGCCAAAACTATAGTTTGTCAACGATAAATTTGTGGCGTGGTTGAAAAATGAGTTTTAATGACTCCAAACTAAGTGTATGTAAAGTTCTGACTGCAACTGTAATACAAAATATCTGACATGTTGTAGTCCCATTTTAATATATAATAATCCCATTTTAACTTTGCTGTGCTTTTAAATGGTTGAAAGCACAGTGATAATGCATTTTATAACTTAACAAAAAATCAGACATTGTTTTTCCATTGGAATTTGATTGTGTTTTTAGATGGTTGAAACCATAGTGATAACACATTGAGCATTCAACAAACTTCTGTCTGTCTTTTTAAATGGGTGAATGAAGGTTGAAGTCTCGTTGATACATTTCTCAACCAAATATTACCCAAATTTCCATATTGAAATGACGTGTTGTGCCTGATTTAGTAACAGTGGCACATTTCAATCACTTATTCGTAAACAAAATTGTTAGCAGTAAAAACACTACATAATTGGTAGGTCTACTTTTACTTGTTACTTCTGAACCTATAATTAAAAGCATGCACACCAATAGAAAATATTTTGTGTAGAGGTGCTAACAGCGAATAAACTGTAAGCTATAAAAAAAATAGTTCCACATTCTCTCTCGTGTGTGTGTGTGTGTGTGTGTGTGTATATATATTAAACTCCCAGTCATTTATTTGGTTAACTACCAACGTTTCCGCATCATGCCTTTTTCAGACCTTAAAGAAGGCCTAGTGATGCTGAAATAAATTACTGGTAGTTTATATATAGAGTGCGACTGTCTTTATTTATTTTTAACTTCTGTGAACTTCCTCACGAGGTAGAGAAATTCGAAAATATAAAGATGTTGGTAACGGAATGGCAATTTCATAAGCTTTTACAGAAAGCATATCATTTCTTGTAAAACTAAATATAAATGTTGATATTTGTTGGCAGGGGACTTCAACATGGTTGGGTTTTAATGTATTTCTAATACCTTAGGACTTTTTCTAGTAATGTTTTTTTAAAACCATTTTCCATTTGTGTGACCAGAAATCAAAGCCTTTGCTTGCTTATTCCTTATTTTTAGGATGGAAAATGGTTGAAAAACGTATCAATGCTTTCATATCCCCAAAACATTGACTCTTTTCAATTGACGCCAAATGTGATCTGCTCCTATAAACTTCACTTGTTGGTGCTCATGGGTCCTTTTTTACATGGAAATGACTTATCTGAACTGTATTGGTAGATAACCTCTTAGATCATCACAAAATTGAAATTCCAAACAATGTACGTAGCTCAACAGTGTAATATTACCTCAGCAAATACTCTAACAGCAGTTATCTGTCACGGTTAGTCGGGATGAAAGGGAAGGCTATACAGGCTGCACGAAAATGTTGTAATTGAGAAATATTTCATGTGAGGAATTTGTAAAATCCCAGTTATTTTTTACCAATACCCAGACTGTCCAATGAAAACACCAGGTGTGTTACAGTGGTCAGACATCCTTTAGGAAGACCATTGATTGGCCAGTTAAGTGTATCATTGGTACAACAATGGCTTTCGTTCAGTTGAACGCATGGCCCTTTAGTGGCTTTGTGTATCGGATCAAAGGGCTTTGCTGCTTCCTGTTTTGTGTGGTGAGTGGTAAACACAGCTGGTGAGGCATTGTGGGCCTAAGCCTGCATGAATATGGCTGCCCGCAGCAACACAACACACCATTTTGGATAAAAAATGCTCAACCTTCAGCTGCCCCTGGCTCTCCACTGTGCTTTCAGAAAGGTTAGGTCAATAATAGGTCACAACCTGGATCATGCCACAGCCGTAGCCTATAGGATATCTGCTAATCATGAGCTCTAGGTTTAAGGAGAAGTGAGTGAGAAGTTATAGCCTAGAATCAATGCTATTCTCCCCCTCACTTTAACTCTGCGCCTCTTTCTCTCTGTCTGTCTCTCTTTTCAGGTTGGTTATTCTGCGTGTGCACTCCCAAGGTCTGGTTACCGTTGATCTGCAGTGTTGTGAAGGAGATAACATTGCACAAGTAGATAATGTAGGTGACGAGAGGAAAAACAATTGTCTTTGCACTGGACCTGCTAATAGCCAATCACAATAATGGAAATATAAAAACAAAATATATATTCTATTTAACAGACCTTCAGAATGCCCTTAGTAAGACACCTTTCCATGAGTTCGTTACAGCAACACTTGACCATAGGCCTTTGGACTATTTTGACATTTAGGATATTTTAGCTTAATGTAACATTGGGATATGCAACATAATAAATACGAATTTTCTTTTTTTCACTCAGCTTTTGAATGCACTGGAAAAGAAGCTAAAAAGTATCCTACATGGAAACATTAGGGGGGTCAAGAGGTAAGCCCTGATCTGACTAGTGGCCTTGTTGTGTGATGACTGGAGAACTACACAAGCTGTAGTGTGACGTGATTACCCTGTCACCATGAACATGATTTCGACTATTTCCCCCCCCTCCTTCCCCAGGCTCCCAGCTCTGACACGAGGTGCAGCTGTTGATCGATACTGGCCCACAGCCGACGGCAGACTGGTGGAGTATGACATTGATCGGGTTGTATACGATGAGGACTCTGCATACCAGAACATAAAGATATTGCACTCACAGCAGTTTGGCAATATCCTGATCCTCAATGGGGATGTTAGTAAGTAAAATATAACCTTCCTACCAGAGTATGTGAACGTGTCCAATATGATTGGAGCACGGAGCGAGTTTCCCAAAGGCTGGAGCGTCAGCCTTCTCACCCGCTCCATTTTCGCGGAGGACATGCCTGGCCCAGCAAGCATTTGTAGGCCACTTGTGTGCTGCTATAGACCCTTGCTTTAGCTACTGTCATGGAGTTTGCTAAATATTTTCATACAGAAACAGATTAAACACACAGGCGCAAAATCAAGGTGACTTACAAAGATGAGGAGGACCAAGAGCAAGAGAGGGAGTGCGGTGATGTAGTGTCCACAACTAAAGAACCATTGTGGAATCTGAAAAGCCATATCCCGAAAGCATGAGGGTGTACTTACTACGTGCACATGAGGAAGGAAGGAGGTAGGTAGCTAGCTAAGTGTCATTGTAGCAAAGTGTGTAAAACACATTTTTAAAAAATAAAAATAAAAAAATTATTCTGATCTCTTTAAGTTTTGTTATGATATATGATAAGGCTATCGTTGATGTTTGCCCAATAGGCCTAGCATATTACCTCTTTCAAGGAGCTTTCTGTTTATTTTGCCTAAAAACCTTTAAGGCCTACCTAAATAAAAATATAACTCCGCATCCCTGTCCAGCCTGGCTGGAGTGCTTCGAAGGGTGTTTAGCATCCCCAGTGGTTCTGCAAGTATGGAGAGGATATTCTCCACTGCTGTCCTGCTCTCCAGGCACCATCGCATGAGCCTGAAGACAGACTCTGACCAAACTTGTGTTTCAAAATTCAAAGACACTGTAGATTGAGCCTAATAAGGCATTTTTTGTTTAATTTTTATTTAATTCTAAGTCAGTCACAGCCCATATGTGCAATTTATAGACTAATGTTTAAATGCTGAGCCCTATAATGTCCCTGCCAGCCTAGTGTGTCGAATTCGCAAATGCTTCACAATGTATGTATTTGTAGGCTTATAATATATTGATCCTTATTAGGATCCCTGTCCATATGATTTCATTGAAATCATCAAGTTTGGTTTCAATACTTCAAAATCATATTATAGGTCCAGGTAGACACACAAATAGATGTTTTTTTTGTTTTTTTTTACATTTGAGTTTGGAGCGGTTTTTAGCGTAGCGGTTGGAAAGGATGTGGAACTCCGGTGCGCAAACACCGTAAGCGATGAGTGGGATTTCCAACCACTCAACTCTGTACTTTGATTCCTACGGGCTGTGATTTAACGGGATAGTTCACTAAAATGACATATTGGTTTCCTTACTCTGTAAGCAGTCTATGGATGAGGTATGACACCAATCCATGCTTTGGTTTAATTTCCCGGGCACTGTTTCCAAATGCTCTCGTTTTAGCGTTTGTGGCTCATCCCATTTAAGTCACGGTACCGATATTAGTGTTTTTCCACACATCATGTTCTAATCATCTATACATGATTTTTGTTGAGCTTCACAATACATTTGACATACTTTCTGATTAATTGGACATGTGTGAGAAATGCATGACTTAAATGGGATTTGTCCAACAAATACTAAAACATTAGCATTTGAAAACTGCCAGGGAAATCTAAAACATGTCTTACCTTGACCATAGACTGCATACAAGGTAAGGAAACGAGTGTGATATTTGTGTGAACTGTCCCTTTTAAGATATAATTTGAGAATTATTCCATCACTTACTGCTCACGTATATCATTCATTTATATTTACTTTTATAATTGTTATTTACTGTAATTGAGGTTACTATTGTAATTTTTTTAAATTTGAAATCTGAATCTAATAAGATGACCATTTTGACTGGGTTCCAGTAATGGCATATCTAATGATATTGTAATGTAATTATATGGCAGATCTGGCAGAGAGTGACCTGCCCTACACGCAGGCCATCATGGGCAGAGGGAAAGAGAACTATACAGGAAAGGAGGTGCTGATCTTAGGAGGCGGTGATGGAGGAATCCTCGCTGAGGCCGTCAAACTCAAGCCAAAGATGATCACCATGGTGGAGATATCCTTTCAGGCCGCCATCTGTCACTTCCCTCTGTGCCCAGTTAACATATTGCTTCAGGGATTTGCACCGAAAACTATTTAAACCTTTGAGCATTTTTTTTTTAGACGTAACCCGGTAGAACTATCTGGTCTATGTCTGGTTTGTAATGCCTTGACAAAGTGTCTACATCGACCAAATGGTGATTGATGGGTGCAGGACGCACATGAGGAAGGCTTGTGGAAGTGTTCTGGACAACCTAAAGGGAGACTGTTACCAGGTGAGGATGACAGTGCTGTCCATTGCACTTTTCCTTAGTAGAGATGGAACATTTGTCATTTGCCCACTACTCTTGAAAGGGTTGAACCGGTCTGTATGGTCTTTTATGTTACTACAAGGGGTTACCATGACTGTATTTCCAGGTGTTGGTGGAGGACTGTGTTCCGGTTCTGAAAAAGTATGTGGAGGAAGGGAAGACGTTTGATTACGTCATCAATGACCTCACAGCAGTTCCTATCTCCACAGCGCCAGAGGAGGGTGAGTGACAGATGCTCTCGTGCTGTTCTCTTGGACATGAATTTCTAACTGTATATTGATGAAAACCGGTATGGCTCATGTAAAGAGGAACTGCATTGTACCTCATCGCAAAGTATTGATCTGATTTAGGATGTGGACAGTGTAATGTTAAACTGTTTCTTGGATAGGAGGAAATAGGCTTATTTGGCACACTCACATAATTGATTGACAGATGGTTTACTCTGTCTCAGACTCTACATGGGAGTTCCTACAGCTTATCTTGGATCTTTCAATCAAAGTACTGCGTCCTACTGGGAAGTACTTCACACAGGTAAAACTGCCTTTCTCATATTAGCTGAATGCTTCACACAGTCACTCTACTAACTAGTCAAGTCAGTTAAGGACAAATTCTTATTTACAATGACTGCCTACCCCGACCAAACCTTAAACCGGACGACACTGGGCCAATTGTGCGCCGCCCCATGGGACTCCCAATCACGGCCGGTTGTGATACAGCCTGGAATCGAACCAGGGTCTGTAATGACGCCTCTAGCATTGCAGTGCCGTAGACCGCTGCGCCACTCAGGAGCCTCTTTAGTCTTTGTTGTTGATGAGAGAAGTTTATCCTATTGTGATGTTTTTAATGATACATATATTTTGTCACATGTGGTCCATGTTTTAACCCTGAGTTGTGTGTCCTCAGGGAAACTGTGCAAATCTGACTGAGGCACTGGCTCTCTATGAGGAACAGCTGGGAAGGCTCTCATGTCCTGTGGACTTTTCCAAGGAGGTGGTTTGTGTGCCCTCTTATATGGAACTGTATCCTTCTAAAAAAATATATATATATATATATTGTCATTATCAGACACTCCTGTCATTTACAGTCAGACATAGTCGAACATTCATACAGAGACGTGTGGTTCCTTGTTTGCATGCAATTCTCCTTAACGGACTGACTCAGGTGGGTTTTCTACACCGTTTGGAAAAAGTAAAGAGCTCCCTCTCCCCTTCAAGCCCTGCCTGCCGGAATGTGAAAACTGTCCCCCCACCCATGATCTGCTATCGCACTGAGGGGCGATATGACCCCCCCACCCCACCCCCCCCCAAAAAAACAAAATCTCTACTCACACTATTTTTTTTATCCTTCTAAGTCCAACTCTCAAACTCTTTTTAGATGTTGGTTTTATAATTTTATGTCTAAACTTGCAAGAGATTGTATATCTGTTAATTGGATATTTTGAGTTGGGCTGTTTTTGCATATGTGCTCCAGGGAGAGCTGTGGGGCTGCTACCACTGGATACACTGAAACCTACTGTAGAGGATGACTCAGCATTTCTATAGCTGGTCCCAGACCTGTCTGTGCTTTAGACTTCTCTGACTATAGCCTGGTCCCAGACCTGTCTGGGCTTTAGACTTCTCTGACTATAGCCTGGTCCCAGACCTGTCTGGGCTTTAGACTTCTCTGACTATAGCCTGGTCCCAGACCTGTCTGGGCTTTAGACTTCTCTGACTATAGCCTGGTCCCAGACCTGTCTGGGCTTTAGACTTCTGACTATAGCCTGGTCCCAGACCTGTCTGGGCTTTAGACTTCTCTGACTATAGCCTGGTCCCAGACCTGTCTGGGCTTTAGACTTCTCTGACTATTGTTGTCATGCCATACATGTTACATGTCTTATACATGTTTGAAAGGGCAACAATACTCCTGAGGAGTTGCCTGAAGCTCATAGAGATCTGGGACCAGGCTATAGTCAGAGAAGCCTAAAGCCCAGACAGGTCTGGGACCAGGCAAGTATTGAAACACTTTATGCACCTGTACTTTTCACATTTGGGTTATAAAAGCAGCACCAACATACAATAGCTTTTGGGTTCTGATTGTGTGATAGAATATGTGCTCCCCATAGTTTCAACTGAATGTCTGTTTGTGTGATTGTTTTTCCTCTTCTGTTGTAACTGTGGCTTGAGTGTGATTTTGATTACAGGTGCTTGTCAAGATGTTGAAAAGGCAGTGTGACCCTGCCCATTGAGGCTGAAGTGTCCGAACGTGTTCTTAAAAGGGAAAAGGGTCCTCCTTTGTGGCGGTTTCTTGCTTGTAATGATTTATTTTTACATACTTCGTTTTAAATTGGTCTAAAATTCTGTTTGGTGCATGTGCTGGAAAAGGAAAGTTTTATTGAATGTAGCTTACCATATATACACAGTGCACATTCATGCCTTTTGATGATTATTGTGGTGCTTTGTTACATTTATTTATTGGATATTATTTCACCAAATGCTGTTTTATCCCACTGGAAAAATGTATGTTGTTCAGCAGTGACTACCTGCTATTAAAACGAGTTGGAGAATAAAATATTTGGATTCTTTCTTTTGCAGGGAAATGTTTGATTTTTCCATAGTGTATCGGATAGTTTTAACATCTTGGATTACTAACTAATCTGACTGACAATTTCAGTTACAACTAAAAATCAAGTAACCAATGCAAAACTTCAGAAGGAGAACTGGGGTGTACAAGTATTTAATTGTGTTATGGCAGGTGGTAACTTTTGTAATAAGACTTTCAGTAATTCGCCTACCCTGCTGCTGCATACTCAGTGTGGTTCTAAAATCCACCCACACATTTCTACTTGTGAGTTGTCACAACTCCTTTGTCTCAACTGTATTTGCCCCATCGTTTGTTTTGCCGTCGAGTTTGTATATTGTCAAGTAAACACTAGTAATACAGTATTTCTTTATTTTCCTTGAGCAGGCTTTCCTTAGTCTTTTGTGGTTCTATGAAGGAAGCATTTGACATTTGTTCAATTTGTATTGGCGTTCTTAGCATATTGTACTGTTTGCGTATTGTCTTGCTTGTGCGTAGAACCAGAATGGCCAATTCTCAGGTAACAATTTTAAGAGGGACGCCACTGGATAGGTCTGAACATGAGAAAATCATACAGGGCCATTGTCTTTCACCATCATTAGCCCCTCTGTGATCTCTGCCTGTGAATTTTCTCAGTCCAGCTTGTATATATGGATCGGATATAGAACACATGAACAGAGTATGCAGGGTCGGGGAGTAAATGATACGTAATCTGATTACAAACAAACCAGATACGTTACCAGCTGAAATATTGTAGTCCGATTAGATACTTTTGGAAAAACTAGATTACTTCTTGTTTGCGTTCTGTTCTCTCCATGACATTCAATCCAGAATTGAAAAAAAAGGTGCACGTTTAAATTTATTCCACCTGAACGAGTCTGACAACTGACACACCATATGTGTTTAATGTATAATTTGTCTTCTAATGCTTTTTAAGGGGAAAGTCCTCTCAAAGTAATCAGATTGTTAGAGTTTGGGTATGCAAAAGTTACATTACTGATTCAGACAGGTGACTAGATTTATATTTAGAAAGTAACCTACCCAAACCGAAGAGTATGTAGTAGTGTGTGGCCAATTGACTACTGAAGATGGGTATGATCAGGACCTGACTAGTGCCTCGATCACACCGAAAGTGCTCCACAAAATGTGACGCGGCATATGTGTGCAACTAAAGTTAAACGTTCAACTTTGATACCATTTCTGCCAAGCCGTCTATCCAGTTTGACTCACACGTTCGATAAAGCAAATGCTCCGCAATGCTGCAAGGCAAACGTAGCGTTCCACTCGAAACAAATGTACTTCTGGTATGCCAAAACGCAAGGGGTACTGTCGGTGTGATCGAGGCGTAACCACATTTGGGGGTCTGCGGGCTCATTCATAATCGTCGCGTACATTTACCACTAAATATCTCTGTGCGCCATTTCTAAAACATTGCACATGTACAACAATATTGCGATTTATAAACTTGGCGTCCGCCAAACACGTTTTGTGGTTAGGAATCAGACCGGTCGTAAAGCTGCGCTCGTGAACGAGCAATATGACTGCCTGGACAACTCATCATTCACCTTTTATGGTGACAATAACGCCCCTACTTGCTGTATACGTTAGAAGTATTGGAATTAGGCCAAGATAACAATGGCGAAGTCGGTCAAATGTCTTTGGAGGTGTTGGCAGAATGTTTTCGTTTGCAGAGACAATACCTGTATCTGACGTTTCTGAATTGTTGTGGACCTAAACAGATCGTTTAAAAATAATGTTGCACTGTACGCGAATTATGAAACATTGTCTACTCGGAAATTAAAACTTCAATATCCCTACTTACAGTGGTAGCATACACACTTCAATTAAAAATATCAACTGTCTTGTAATATTTGTGTGGTGGAAAAAATAACCAGTCAGGAAACGGGAGTACAGTTCAGTGTCATTTAGTAAAAACCTATCGTGCTCTACAGCTGGGCCCAATCGTGCACATGAGCCTTTCCAATTAGGTGTAACATAACACTGCTTTAATATATGACGGCTTAGTAACAGCATAGTAACTCAAATAAACATATCACCGATACTACATCTGTAATTTGTTGTATGGCTATTTCGAAAATATGAACTCAGCATGGCCAGAAAAGGTGAGGAATTTATTCTGCAATGGTTATGATACACAAGTATGTGGACACCACTTCAAGTTAGTGGATTCGGCTATTTCAGCTACACGCGTTGCTGACAGGTGTATAAAATCGAGCACAAGGCCATGCAATCTCCAGAGGCAAGTATTGGCAGTAGAATGGCCTTACTGAAGAGCTCAGTAACTTTCAACATGGCACCGTCATAGGATGCCATATTTCCAACACGTCAGTTCATAACATTTCTGCCCTGCTAGAAATTGCCCCGGTCAACTGTAACTGCTGTTATTTTGAAGTGGAAATGGCTAGGAGCAATAAAGTCTCAGCTGTAATGTGGTAGGGACTGCCATGTGCTGAAGCGCGTAGCCCGTAAAAATCGTCTGTCCTCAGTTGCAACACTCACTACCAAGTTCCAAACTTCCTCTGGAAGCAACATCAACACAATAACTGTTCGTTGGGGTAGCTTCATAAAACGGGTTTCATTGGCTGAGCAGCAGCACACAAGCCTATGATCACCATGCACAATACCATCGGCTGGAGTGGTGTAAAGCGCGCAGCTATTGAACTCTGGAG
Source organism: Oncorhynchus mykiss (assembly GCF_057628025.1). NCBI lineage: Eukaryota > Metazoa > Chordata > Actinopteri > Salmoniformes > Salmonidae > Oncorhynchus > Oncorhynchus mykiss. Next base: position 46,271,849 of record NC_143031.1, read on the forward strand.
CAGTGGAAACACATTCTCTGGAGTGATGAATCATGCTTCCACATCTGGCAGATTAATCTGGGTTTGGCAGATGCCAGGAGAACGCTACCTGCCCCAATGCACAATGCCAACTGTAAAGTTTGGTGGAGGAGAAATAATGGTCTTGAGCTTTTTTTCATGGTTTGGGCTAGGCCTCTTAGTTCCAGTGAAGGGAAATCTTAACGCTACAGCATACAATGACATTCTAGACAATTCTGTGCTTCCAACTTTTTGGAAACATTTTGGGGAAGGCCCTTTTCCTGTTTCAACATGACAATGCCTCTGTGCACAAAGTGAGGTTCCATACAGAAATGGTTTGTTGGTGTGGAAGAACTTGACTGGCCTGCACAGAGCCCTGACCTCAACTCCGTCAAACACCTTTGGGATGAATTGGAATGCTGGAGTGCGAGCCAGGCCTAATCGCCCAACATCACTGGCTGAATGGAAGCAAGTCCCTGCAATAATGTTCCATCTAGTGGAAAGCCTTCCCAGAAAAGTGGAGGCTGTTATAGCAGCAAAAGGGGGAACAACTCAAAATTGATGCCCATGATTTTGGAATGAAATGTTTGACTAGCAGGTGTTCCATGTCATTTTGGTCATGTTGTGTATATATAATGTAATGTTTATGAATTAAATATTGTCAATTCGAGAAATTTGACAGTATTCAGAAGTAGCCTACAAACGTAAAAGGTGAACCGTCTGTGCTTAAACGTTGAATCGCATAAAGCAAAATACTTGAAATAGCTGATCTGTTAACTACTGTGAACTAGGTCAAATTACAATGAGAGATGGGATGAATGATAGCCTATCCTAATTTAGGCTATTTGGAAATTAAATAATAGGAAATGGATGCCTATTTTTAAAAATTATGCAAAGATTAAATACAGCAATCTTCGCTCTTCACTAATGGCAAATGATTGCATCTTATTATATTTAGCTAACTATTTTCTTCTTATGAATAACAGTGTCGTCACAAGGCTACTAGGATACGCTTGCCTTGCAATGCTGGAAACCGGAAACTGTGCAGTTTGCGGGGAGGAAAGCACATTCTCAAGTCAAGTTCACATAAATTCCACTTTTTGCACACGCACATTTTGTGGTCTATTTTGTACGTACGCACAGTTTAAAAATCCCTGATCAAGAACATTTTGGAGACCCCTCTCATGGTAGTGGAGCGATTTTTTTTTTAAATCAAACTTTCAGCAGTTACACGCATTTTGCCATGGGTCTGAGAGAAAATGTTGTCGTTTTCAAACAAATTCCTTGCTATTAGTGTCTTTACATTCTGCTATGACGTGTTCATATGCTATCTGAGCAGGACAGCTAGCCTTTTGGCGCTCCCTGCTGGTGAAAATTATATTAATAAATCACTTTTCATGAAACAAACTATCAGTCAACTGCTAAACATGAGAGAGGAATGTGACAGAGCTGTACTGCAGTGTGTTGCAGCACTTTGTAACCTACATGTTTATATTGTCATGTTACTGGATATAGCTCTTCCTAGCTACTGATGCGTGGATGAGGAATTGCCAGGACAAGAATGAGTCAATTTTGATGGAAATGTACTGAAGGAACTTCTCAGATAATACAGGTATGATGATGATGGGAACTCACAATAATGGCATTCAGTAGATGTTATTATACAAATGGAATTAACACAGGCTATGTCTAGGTGCTCTTGCTTGGACACAGAATGATGTCCACGTCCATGTGATGAGCATGCTAGCAAACCTTCAACTACTGTGGGAAAAACTAGACAACTGGCTAACTTAAACATGGCACGCCCAGAATGACACAAATATACATTTCCACAAAGTTTGCTGCTTCAGTGTCTTTAGATATTTTTGTCAGATGTTACTATGGAAAACTGAAGTATAATTACAAGCATTTCGTAAGTGTCAAAGGCTTTTATTGACAATTACATGAAGTTGATGCAAAGAGTCAATATTTGCAGTGTTGACCCTTCCTTTTCAAGACCTTTGCAATCCGCCCTGGCATGCTGTCAATTAACTTCTGGGCCACATCCTGACTGATGGCAGCCCATTCTGGAGTTTGTCAGAATTTGTGGGTTTTTGTTTGTCCACCCTCCTCTTGAGGATTGACCACAAGTTCTCAATGGGATTGAGGTCTGAGGAGTTTCCTGGCCATGGACCCAAAATATCTACTTAGTTATCACTTATGCCTTATGGCAAGGTGCTCCATCATGCTGGAAAAGGCATTGTTTGCACCAAACTGTTCCTGGATGGTTGGGAGAAGTTGCTCTCGGAGGATGTGTTGGTACCATGCTTTATTCATGGCTGTGTTCTTAGGCACAATTGTGAGTGAGCCCACTCCCTTGGCTGAGAAGCAACCCCACACATGAATGATTTCAGGATGCTTTACTGTTGGCATGACACAGGACTGATGGTAGCGCTCACCTTGTCTTCTCCGAATAAGCTCTTTTCCAGATTCCCCAAGCAATTGGAAAGGAGATTCATCAGAGAAAATGACTTTACCCCAGTCCTCAGCACTCCAATCCCTGTATCTTTTGCAGAATATCAGTCTGTCCCTGACGTTTTTCCTGGAGAGAAGTGTCTTCTTTGCTGCCCTTCTTGACACCAGGCCATCCTCCAAAAGTCTTCGCCTCACTGTGCGTGCAGATGCAGTCACACCTGCCTGCTGCCATTCCTGAGCAAGCTCTGTACTGGTGGTGCCCCGATCCCGCAGCTGAATCAACTTTAGGAGACGGTCCTGGCGCTTGCTGGACTTTCTTGGGTGCCCTGAAGCCTTCTTCACAACAATTGAACCGCTCTCCTTGAAGTTCTTAATGGCCTGATAAATGGTTGATTTAGGTACAATCTTACTGGCAGCAATATCCTTGCCTGTGAAGCCCTTGATGAGCAATGATGACGGCACGTGTTTCCTTGCAGGTAACCACGTTTGACAGAGGAAGAACAATGATTCCAAGCACCACCCTTCTTTTGAAGCTTCTAGTCTGTTATCCGAACTCTATCAGCATGACAGAGTGATTTCCAGCCTTGTCCTCGTCAACACTCACACCTGTGTTAATGAGAGAATCACTGACGTGATGTCAGCTGGGCCTTTTGTGGCAGGGCTGAAATGCCATGGAAATGTTTTTTGGGGATTCAGTTCATTTGTATGGCAAAGAGGGACTTTGAAATGAATTGCAATTCATCTGATCACTCTTCATAACATTCTGGAGTTTATGCAAATTGCCATCATACAAACTGATGCAGCAGACTTTGTGAAAATTAATATTTGTGTCATTCTCAACTTTTGGCCACGACTGTACATTACTCCCCTCCAGGAGTACCAAGTTCCTTCGGTGCAGGTTACTTGCTGTAGACTGGCTTAAACAATAAAATGAATAAACAAAGTCCACAGTCTCTCTGACTTATAACTTGACTGGAAACTACACAGTCCATGTTTTTTCTTTTCCTTATTTAACTACTGTTGTATCTCACAGGTTTGTGAACCTTTTGTCCACGCAGTGTCGTCTTCACTGTCTTGTTTTCTGTCGGGTCTTTGTCTTCGTCCGTGTCGGATGTTTCCACTTTTTGTGTTTTGCACTGTCAACGACAGAGTGCAGCAGGTTACCGCTTCTTTTCTTTTCTTTACTGTTTGGCTCCTGTTCAGGAGTCTAAAGCTGTGTCGCTGCCATCTGGTGGTGGCTAAGGTAGTTGCTGAGGTTCCAGGTGTGTGGGTGTTCTCAGTGGCCTCTACACTGCTGTAGGACCTGATTCATTTGTCGCCTGACCCATGCCGGGATAACCTCACTATCGTAGGGCTTGAGGCGGTCGTGGTGCATTATCCCTCTGTGCAGTTTTCCTTGTATCTCATACAGCACAGGGCCACGGCATACAGAGACAACGTAGGGGCTCTTCCAGGGTGCTTGGAGTATATTTTATTTTGACGCTGCTCAGAGATGCTCCCTTGAAGTTATGTGTGCTTCCTCTAGATCCAGGTTGTAGAGGAACTCTGGGACTTCCATTCTGTCAGACCTGTCCTCTGCTGCATCAGACCAGATATCCCAAGGTTGATGGGCCGCTGTTCCAAGCATCAGACTATTTGTAGTGAACCCAGTGATTGCATGCTGGGAGCTGCTGTAAGGGAACATCAGGATTGGCAACCGTTCATCCCAGTTTCACAGATTCTGGTCCATGTAGCACCGGATCATCTGGAGTAGCGTACGGTTGAACCGCTCCACCTGACCGTTGGAAGCGGGATGATAGGGAGTTTTCCTTCTCTTTGAGATCTGCAATTGCCTGAACACACTCTTGAACAGGAAACATTCAAAGTTTCAACCTTGGTCTGTGTGCAGTTCGAGTGGGGCACTGACGCAAGCGAAGTCCTATACCAGTCTCTTGGCAGTAGTTTCAGCTCCTTGGTCAGGAACAGGAAAAGCTTCAACCCACAGAGTAAACTGGTCGCTGATAAGGAGGATGTACTTGTTTCCAGAACTACACTACCAGTCCAAAGTTTTAGAACACCTACACATTCAATGGTTTTTCTTCATTTGTACCATTTTCTACATTGTATAATAATAGTGAAGACATCAAAACTATGAAATAACACATATGGAATCATGTAATAACCAAAAAAGTGTTAAACAAATCAAAATATGTTTTATATTTGAGATTCTTCAAATAGTCACCCTTTGCCTTGATGACTGCTTTGCACACTCTTGGCATTCTCTCAACCAGCTTCATGAGGTAGTCACCTGGAATGCATTTTAATTAACAGGTGTGCCTCCTTAAAAGTTAATTTATGGAATTCCTTTCCTTCTTAATGCGTTTGAGCCAATCAGTTGTGTTGTGACAAGGTAGGAGTGGTATACAGAACATAACCCTATTTGGCAAAAGACCAAGTCCATGTTATGGCAAGAACAGCTCAAATTAGCAAAGAGAAACAATGGTCCATTGTTACTTTAAGACATGAAAGTCAGTTAATCTGGAAAATGTCAAGAACTTTGAAAGTTTCTTCAAGTGCAGACACAAATACCATCAAGAACTATGATGATACTGGCTCTCATGAGGACCGCCACAGGAATGGAAGACCCAAAGTTACCTCTGCTACAGAGGATAAGTTCATTAGAGTTACCAGCCTCAGAAATTGCAGCCCAAATAAATATATATATATATTTTTTAAAGCAAGCATTCAGACAAATCAATGGGTTCTGCACACTGTAGGGTATCCGGGTGCCTATATTAGGCACATGGCTTTAATAATTTTTTGGGGTCAAACTATATTCTACCTTTTATTTCTCATGAGTGTTCATGTTGATCAATATTTAGTCTATGCTGGCCTATTGTAAATGATCAAATAAATATTAAATGATCAATGCATACAATTCTGAACATATTGTCATTTATAGTGTTAATGCAGAGGCACCAATACGTTGTCGAGTACACCGTTTTTATGTACATTCCCTTATGTCAAGCTTCTAAAGTGACTTTGGCTACTAATTCTTGTGAGGAAGTGTATTAGTGACCTGTGTTCTGTAATTAGTTACAAAACAATAGAAATGCAATTGTGTATTGCTGCTGTTTGTCTGGTATCCATAATCATCTCTGTTGACCACGAGAGCATTTTGCAGAGAAAATGGGTTGAGGCATACTATTTAGGCTCAGAATGACACGTGGCCCATTGTTTACCTTGTTACCTGGCAGCGACCACAAGGGCGTTTCAAAGAGCTGTACGTCAAGGCGAGCTCATGAATATAAGCACCCCGCCCACTCAAACTGTTCTTTCAGGTTCCTGATAGTTATAAATGAGAGAAAAGGTACAATTTCTTAAATTCGGGGGCATTTTAATAGCGTAAAATATTGTGGGTAATGTTTTGGTCATTCAAAGGCTATTTTCACTTTGGAAATAGGATGACTGAGCTGGACCTTTTTAAAGCCTGTCTTTCCCAGCACCTCTGTGGTCGGTCTTTGTTTGGTCTTCATAAAGAGGTGTGGAGACTGTACTCTATTTCAGAGGCACGAAATTCCAGTCTGAATTCCAGGACCTGTGATAACGTATAAAGTATAAAGGTGCATTCAAGTGCACACATGGACACGCAACATGGCTCTTGTTACATCAGAGGAGGATATGTTCAGAGTTGGGTCTGTATCCCATTTATCACACGTAATAACACACATTACAGTTGCTGAGGAGTTTGACATTACAGTAGCTGATGAACAGTTCCATATGATTTCAACATCTTTCTGACCGCACCCCTTTTGATTTGAACAAAACCTTCCAGAAATGTTTGGCCATGGTAGAAGTGGTCAGAAGACACAAATCTGTCATCACTAGAAAAATAATGAATAAAAGGTTTAGTTTGATATCATTTGAAAGCTTAGCTTGTCAAACTATTTTAAATTATAAATTTATTGAAATAAAAGTTCATACAAATTGTCATTTTTTTTGACACCTTTTACATCAATTATATAAATGCGTAAACCCTGATATTTTAATTAAGAATTAATTAATGTCAGAATGCTATTCCCTGCATGCTGCTGCTTCTTTCACAGCTGTGGCTCTGAAGTACTTAACATGTCATAAGTACTGTAATCTCTCATGCTGGCTGAGCCCTTGATTGAGGTGAAAGCAGTGCAGCCTCTCCCTACCTCACAGGTGAGTAAACGTTGTGCAATGGACCCTGGAAACTTTATCACAGCCAATGAGGACCGTCGATGTGGATGGGGGCGTGTTCTATCTGCTGTCTCCTGAGGTCCACGATCAGCTCCTTCGTTTTGTTGACGTTGAGGGAGAGGTTATTTTCCTGGCACCGCGACAGGAATGATGCATGTCCAACTCTGAACGTATCCCCCTCTGACGTAGCAACAGCTGACGATATCAAACATATAATACTATAGGCTTTTTGTTTTATTTTGTTCTACTGTATTATTGACTGTATGTTTTGTTTATTCCATGTGTAACTCTGTGTTGTTGTATGTGTCGAATTGCTACGCTTTATCTTGGCCAGGTCGCAGTTGCAAATGAGAACTTGTTCTCAACTAGCCTACCTGGTTAAATAAAGGTGAAATAAAATAAAATACAAAAATATGGAAATCACGTTTGACTCCGGTCCATTTTTCCATTCCATTGCAATGAACCTGTCCTCCTATAGCTCCCCCTACCAGCCTCCTCTGACACACATATGTTCAACATCATCCTCAACTTTATTTAAAGTGCATTTCAAGTTTGATTTGATTTAGTCCTATTCTTAAAATTATATTTGTGGTTGAGATGGAGACGTGAATCCAACATATCAATGATTAATTTGTAGACAAACTGGAATTAAAGCCAGACT